>NC_048604.1:4201746-4550236 GCF_003668045.3 Cricetulus griseus
TGTGTGTGTGTGTGTGTGTGTGTGTGTGTGTGTGAAATTTTATCACATGTGTGATTTCAATAGCCATCACCACAACTGGGGAGACACTCAGAAATTCTCTTCTTCATGCTACCCCTGAATAGTTGTGTCCTTCCCAAAGTCACATGTTTGTAGTTCCCCAAGCTATTAATGATTGAAACCTTTCATCATAGCATATGTCAAATTGGAACTTAAGCCTGGGTTGTGAGGTATGAGCAGGCTTGTGGGTGTGTTTATGTTGGAAACTGTAGGTGTAAAACACTACAGCTGTGGCCTCTTAACTGCAATCACTTGTGATAAGATGTTATAATGATAAAGTGTGGTGTTTGGAACTCTTTTCTTATTATTCCCTGTTGTGAGGAAAAATTGTAGCCGAGTCTGAAGGCTGTAAGTTGGGAGATTATCTGGGTATAAGTCTTCAAGACTCCCCTCCCCAAGCCATGGCTAAAGTAGTAGCATTTGCTTCTTTCTTGCAAGCACTGTGCCTTTCATATGGAAACAGTGTCCTCTTTTGCTTAAAATGTACAGTAGTCACATTTGTCCCAAGAAACACCTTTCCAGATGGTGTCATCTCTAGGAAAAAGTTCTAAAAGCCTCTAAATGAAACTTCCAGGTGTCAGGATAACATGGAGCATTTAAAGGGCAAACCCAGCAAATGAGCCAATTACTCCTGGGTGACGATTGGTATTTCTAGATGAGGAGATGAGAGCAGTGGTCGTGTATGTATGCATACACAGGGTTGAAAGTCTGAGTGACGTGCCGGGGGCTTTTCTTCATTAAAAGTACTTGTTTTAGCTGGAAAGAAGTGTTAGGGAATTCTTTAATTAGGCTCATATTGGAGCTTGTCTTGTAAAGAATAATCAATTGTTAGCTTCAGTTATTCCCTGTCATCGTAGGTGTCAGGAAAGAAGATCAAAGGGTAAAACTGGAACATGGGTGAGAGTCACATTGTCCCCTTACAGCAAAACAAGCTCATGATGAGGAGTGAAGGGAAACCATCACATTTACATAAATTACAAACTCAATTTGTGCACTTCCCAGACTCCAGTTTTCAAGACATAGGTTCAGTTGTTGTTCTAGAGTGGATTTCTGAAGCAATACATTATCTGTTGTGTATTGTTTCCTCAAGACAACATTTTGGCACACTGTGTCTGGCTCAAAATGAGATTGTTACTGGGTCCTCTTGCATCTCTTGAAGCGAGTTGCTTGCCAACCCTCCACTTTTGTTTCCTTCTGCTGTGAGGAATGGACAAGATGTGGCTGGGAGAGTTTCTGCAACAGTGAGAATTCCTTCCCTGGTAGTTAGCACAGGCACTCAGTATATTTCAACATGGTTTTTCCACCTGATTTTGTTTGGTAACTGTAAGTCATTTGCAGCAGTGTCTTTTCCCTTTTTTGTTTTTTTCCCCCTATTTTCTTGGTAGGGCCTTATTTTGTAGCCTCCAGCTTGCCTGAACGTCATGAGCTTTCTGCCTTAGCCTTAGCCTTCTAGATGCTAGGTTCAAGGGAAGCACCACCATGCACAGCTTTATTTGCTGGATGAAAAAAATTATACTTCTCTTGTTACTTCTTTTTGAGATAGTAAAAGCACATTAAAAAATATCTAAAAGCCCTAGCTGTGTGTTGTTGGAAGTCTGGGACACTCACAATGTCCTTAAACACTTGAATACCTCCCTAGCAGTTGTAGACATAATCACTCTACTGTTCCATGAGCAATGTGTCCTTGACAACCAGATGCGTCAGGCACTCACTGTGAGCCACGAGCTGGACTGCCGTCAGAGAAGGGCAAGCACATGCCTTGTGTCCCTGTTTCTCTTAGTAAGTGGCTCTGTAGGACTCAAGGCTGACGTCTATATGTGCATTGTTGTCTTTGTATTTGAGATGCTGGGAGTCTGACACCTCTGTTGACAACAGAGCTTATTCACAATGTGTTAATCCATTCTCTTTCACTATAATAGAATGTCCAAGGCAGAGTAATTAATAAAGGAAAGACGTTTATTTGCCTCACAGTTCTGGAAGCTGGAAGGCCGAGATAGGTGGCTACATCTGGTGAAGGCCTCATGTTGCTCTCTAACATGGCAGAAAAGCAAAACGGTAAATGAGCACAGATCTGTGAGACAAAACACAAGGGCAGGCTCTCTTTGTAATTACCCAATCTTGTGGCAACTAACCCAGTCCCAGGACAAAAACATTACACTGCTACAGTGACAATTAACTTTCACCACAAGTTTCCATGGGAACAATATTTATTCAAAACACTTCACACAACTTCCTTACTGAGGTAGTACCTGTTATTCTACAGGGTCCATCCAAGTGATGGTGGTTGCTATAGCTACGTGGTCCCTATCTCTGTGGGACCTGCTATAGCAGCACTTACTACCATTGCAGTGGCAGTCTCTGTAGCAATGAGTCACTATAGTTACAGCCAGGGTCCCTAGAGCTAGGTATTCTGTATAGCTATCTGTGTGAATAGGTGAGTATCCTGAAAGCAAATTACAGTATAGTGTATACCATAGAAGGTAATTTGGGGCTATCCTCAAACTCAAGGCCTTCCTTTTGTCCTAGCATCCTAGGAAGCTTGACTATGTTCTGGGATTACAGGTATGTAACCCTATGCCAGCATATGCTATCTTTTTAAAACCAGCGTCTATTCAGTGATAGTCAGGATATTTTTCTCTCTTATGTAGATTATTTTGAAATATCATCAGTGACTACTTAATACTATATTACACAACAATTTATTTATCCTGTAGCCTATTTTGTGTAGTGGTTCCTCTAGCTTTTCAACTATATAGTGTTTGAACACTGTTGGGCCAAATATGAAAGGTCACAGTTGTTTCTGTCAGACAAATTCCTAGCACTAAAATTGCTGAGTCATAAGATGCATACATTTAAAAATGTGACTCTAAATGACATTACCAAATGATTTCTCATTTTCCCTGCTAGGGAGTAAGCAGGTATCCATTTTCTCCAATACTAACCTCAGTCCACCAAGCATTATGGTTTTGTAATCGTTGTGAATTCAATAAGAACAAAGCATTTGTCCTAATCATATTTTCATTTTCTTGAATCTGTGTGTTACTAGGAACTCAATATATGTTGTGATCTCCTGTTCATGTCCTTGACCCATTTTTCCTCATTGTTTTGCAACAGTTTATTTTATATTATGGAGCCCCTTTTCATATATTACCAAACATTTTATTTAGCTACTGACAGTTGATGGACCACTGGACAAAAGGTCATAATGAATGAAGTATATTGCTATGAACATAGCATATGTTCACATGAACATAGAAGTTTTTACATGGGCACAATTTTCAACATTGGCATATGCTTAGCATCTGTTAGGGCCTCTGTTCTGGATCCAGACATGGTGGGGAGGGATCACTTGTAAGACAGCAAGCATTCTGGCTGTGTCTCTCTTCCTCTTTTGATAAAACCACAGAGGTCAACCTGAGAGCTCCACCCTCATGACTTCATTTAATCATAATTTTCTCTCAGAGGCCTCACTTTCAAATTCCATTGACATATGACCCTAAAGATCAAGGTTCTGGCAAATATGAATTCTGGGATACACATTCAAACCATAGAAGTGATATTGTTAGTGCATGCTGTAACTTTATGTTTCATGTTTCCAGGAGCTACTAAGCTGCTTCCACAGAAGCTGGGCAATTTCTCATCCTTACTAGCAATGTATGGAGGTTCTAGTTTCTCCATATCCTTGTTAAACTCTCCCCTTCTTTTCATTTCTTCCCCATCTTAAAGTAAGGGGGTGTTATGACTGAGCTGAGCTTTATTTGGATTTTTCTGCTAATTAAGTTAGTCCCTTCTCAGATACATATTTGCCAGTATTTTGGGAGTTACCATTCTAGTTTGTTTGTTTGTTTGTTTGAGACAGGGCCTCTGCGTCTTAATTCTACTACTTCAGTATACTAAGTGTGGAGATTACAGGCATAGGCCAGTACACCCAAATTTCACTTCATGGGTACAAAGTGTAGAGATTACAGGCATAGGCTAGTACATCCAATTCTCACTTCATGGGTACTAAGTGTGGAGATGACAGGCATAGACCAGTACATCCAATTCTCACTTCATGGCTGGCTATGCTAGGTCTCTTTCCCTTTACTCCCCATCTCACTTTCTTGTTTTGTTTTTGAGACTGTCTCATCATATAGCCCAAGCTGGACTTGAACACATAACCCTTCTGTTTTAGCCTCCTTCATACAGGAATTTAAGTGTGTGCTCCCACATACAGTTCATTGTACTTGTTTATAAGGTTCTTTGAGGCACAAGACTGTCTCTGTCTCTCTTTGGCCCTTTGGTCTGCTCTCACTTTCTTGCTCAATCCTGCTTATGCTCTTACTACTAAAGTTCTTACTTTTGATTGAATCTTTTCCATTTTGCATTTCTGACTTTATGATCATGTTTAAAAGCTACCCCTTGCTCCTAAGATACTATAAATGCTGTCCTAAAATGTCTTGTGGTCTTACAGTTTTATCTGTTTCATTTTTTATTGAAAATTCATTTTCATGGACTGTATTGAGTTGTTTAATGCCAGTTGAATGTCACTTGTTCTAATATTATCTTTTGCACATTGCATTTTGTAGAGAAGCTTGGTTCAGCCTATGCTCGGAGAAAATGAGTGGCACTCAGAAGCCAATGAGAGATGAAGGCCATGACTTTGGCCTGAGTAATTTTAGCAATAGGCCCAGGTGGCTTACTTTGGTTCATGTTCATGTGACTGGATGGACAGAAGGATTTAAACGGAGTAACGTGTGTGTGTGTGTGTGTGTGTGTGTGTGTGTGTGTGTGTGTGTGTGTTGTGTGTGTGTGTGTGTGTGTGTGTGTGTGTGTGTGTGTGTGTATTGTACACATAAGTTGAAGATAGATGTCAATGTTGACTGTCATCTTCAATGACTTTCTACCCTGGTTTTTGAGACACGGTCTCTTGCTGAGCCTGCAGTTCACCGATTTGGCTAGGCTGGCTCTCCATACTCTGTCTTAAGATGAAATGTCAATGCGTGCTGATCTGCCCTCTATTCTGCTCTGCTTTCTCCAGTAGCAATAATGGTGACAAAAATGTTGGTGTTCAGCTGGGTGTGGTGTGGTGAAACATACTTGCAAGTCTATCATTCTGAGCAGTGGTTCTCAACCTTTGAGTAGCAACCTCTGTGGGGACTCATATCATATATCCTGCATATCAGATATTTATATTACAATTCATAACAGTAGCAAAATTACAGTAATGAAATAGCAACAAAAATAATTTTAAGGTTGGGTGTCACCACAACATGAGGAACTGTATTAAAGGGTCACAGCATTAGGAAGGTTGAGAACCATTGGGCTAGAGGGTAAGGCAGGAAGATTCTAGAGTTTCAGGTTGGCCTGGGCTACATACCTGCTTCAAAAACAAAACAAAAAATACTGTTGTTATTTTTATATTTTATTTAATTATTTGGTTATTTAAGTGTGGGTGTTTTGTCTGCCTCTCTGTCTATACACTACTTGCATGCTTGGTGCGTAAGGATGCCAAAAAGAGTGCTAGATCCCTGGAATTGGAGTTACCCATGGTTGGGAGCCACCTTGTGGGTACTGAAAATTGAACTCAGGTCCTCTGCAAGAGCAGCCAGTTCTCTTAAACCCCCCTTTTAGTCAATAGGCAACCAGAGGCCTTTATGAAATTTTTTAACTGGAAGATTCAGTTCCACATAGTAACATAACAAACTTCATTTTCTCTCCCAGAACTCTTTCAAAACTAGATCAGTTTTAGAGTAGTTTTAGGCTCATACCAATACTGAGTGGAAAGTACAGAGTTCTTACATCCTACCTGCTCATCCCCATAACCTTCTTCACTACAGTGAAATATTTTAATACTTAACAAGTCTAGACTCTTTGATTGGTGAAGGAAATGTCAGTACTTGTTGCTTCCAACATCCTAGAGGTGACTCACCTACAACAGTACCCCCACCAATTCCCAACAAATCCTGAGAACATCATTTTCTGTCAGTGAGCACTAGGCCCTAGGATGAATTCAGGGCCAGTTGATGATCTGGACAGTACTTGATGTTTGTCATGGAGTCGTTCTCCAGGAATGGGGGCAGTCTCTTGCTGGGGAAGTGTATGTTCGTGCATGCACGCACTAGTCTTACAGTTTTGTCATATAGTGATAATTTATCACCATAATTAGATAAATCATTCTGTCACAAGGATCTCTCATCTATAACCTTTATAAGCAGGGCTAATGTCCTCCCCCAATTCTCCCCAACCTCTATTAGCATTAATCTGTTCTGCATCTCTATGATATTTAAGAACTTTTTGAATGTGAAAATATTAGATGTGGTTTTATGTTTGCATTTGTTTATGTTTCAATGTTTTGGTATAGATGTGCAGGAGATACTACTTGGTGTTGTAATTTACACTCAGGTCTAACTGCTTTTTGATCATCTTTCATCTGCCTGCAAGACTTGGCTCCCTGCCTTGTAAGATGGGGATGCTAAATGAACTGCCCCTAGTTGATAATGAAAAACTAACCTTGAAGCCAGAGCCTGAAGAGTATTGTGTGCAACAAGAGCTCAGTGTGTGGAAGAAATCATTTCACTAGGCCTTCTGGAGGTCTGAGCCTACTGGTCTTGGGGTTTTAGGGATCATAGCAGACACTAAGTCCTTTTATCCTTTCCCCAGGTGGTGGTGGTTATGCCAGCAATGATGATCCTGGATCTGGTGGGTATCCATGGCCCATGTTCTCTGTTGGAACCACAAGGAAAAATAATACTGGCCCACTCTGATCTTAGAGTTGCTCTTCCCTGTCCTTCCCAGAATGTTTCTGTTAGTCAGCTTTCTATTACCATGAAAAATACCAAAGATATGTAATTTTAAAAAGTATAAAATGTATGTTGCTCATGGTTTTAGAGATTCAAGTGCAGGTCACTTGACCCTGTTGCCTTCGGGTCTGTGGGGAAGAGAACTATCATGGCAGATACAGCTGGTAGAGAGAAGGCTGCTTACCTCCCCTCATGGGTTCTTAGAAACTCATAGCTGGCTATTATAACAAAGCCATGAAATCTATTCCACTATAACTTCACCCCTTGTTGAGGGTGGAGCCTCCTGATCCAATTACTTCTCAAAGGTCCTACTGCTCCTCACTGCTGCATAAAGAACAATCTTCAACTCATGAGTTGAACATCTAAATCACCACAGTTACCAATAGAATCACAAGGCAAATAGCAGAGAAGAATAAGCCATTCAGTGGAAGTAACATGAAGACATAGGTCCTGGGATAGGTGGCCCAAAGGGAAACCTGTTAACTTGAGACTCCGATTACTGGCTAGGTCTCTGTAAGTGAGAGGACTGCAATCTGCCTCTCATGTTTCTCAAGATGACTGCCTTTATGGAAGAACAAAAGCACTTGGTAAATCCACACCATTGCCATGCCTTGGGTATCTGTGGCATAGCTCTTCTACATGGACTTGGAGAACAAGTCCATGAACATCTACATGAACATCTGAGCCAGCATAACTTGAGGATATCAGAGCAGCAGAATCCTGAATGAACTGTTGGCACTTGGAGTTTTAGGTCTTTGCTACTCAGTTCTTTCTATCCTTCCATGTCCAGGCATGTCGACAGAAACTGGGACCATAGCCGGTGTGGCCAGTGCCCTGGCCATGGCCCTGATTGGAGCTGTTTCCAGCTACATATCCTATCAGCAAAAGAAGTTTTGCTTCAGCATTCAGCGTGAGTAAATAGCAAAGCAGGGAAAGGGGCCCAGGCAAGTTCTCATCCTTTCCCCTGCCTGTTCAATAGCAGTAGGCTTCATAGCAGGTATACTTTGTACATCCTTAGAGACAAATTCAGGCAAAATTCAAGGTTATCCTGGTCTGGAAAAATACAACACATGGGGCCAGACTATGTGATCTTGACTTTCCAGGCATCTCAGCTAGAAGAGGCCGTACTTCTGTTGGGACAAAGCTCAGTAAACACTCTGATGTTTTATTTCCAAAGAATGGTAGTAACCCTGAGAGATCCTTATGACCTCAGATCTCACCCAAGGGGATGCTGGGCCTTCAGAGGCCCAATGTCACAGCCCCTTCTATTGCCAGTCAGAATACCATGATGTCCAAGAGTCTCTTCAACATGGCTGACATCTTCAGGCCTCTTATGATTCTGGCAGTACCCCTTTCTGATCTTGATTTCTTGGTATGTCACTACCTGGATGCCCTCTGCTCCTCCTCAAGTCAGATCATTTAAAAGTCTGTGAAGTCATAAGTCGTTTTAAGGAGTAGTAATGAAAGAAAAATCAGAGTGAGTGTTCATTCCTATGCACTGGAATTCTAAAGGACAGATTGCTTTTGCTGTAGGCTGTAGCCACAAGTAGAGCACTGGTGAGTAAATCAAATAGTTACAGAGGGTCTCCAGTCTTAGAAGGCTATTTTTACCCCATGGCATGAAACCTCTGAGGATGCTATTGAGGCAGTTAATTATAAACTTTGCCATAGCTCTGGTTCAAAGTGTTACCTTTTTATCTCTTCACAAGAAAATCTTGAAAATACTTATCCAAACTCCTGCTTCCCCCCTTTGGACAGCAAGAATCTGAGTTGTTGTCCCCAAATTCTCTGAGACTATGACCATTATCTCCTCCCCGAGAAGTGTATATAGAGATAGCAGCCCCAAGAGTGGCCATGTGGGTGGACTCCACATCTCATTGCCATCTGTATGCTGGGGGAGAGGGTGGGAGGAGAGCTGACAAGCCTCTGAACAGAACCTTCCTAATACTCCCTCTGTCTTCAAAGGCACCAAGAATGAGGCTGGACGAGATGGAGACGATAACCATCTTCCCATTTCCTTGTTGCAGGCACAGTTGAGGACGATGACACAAACAGCTGTCTCCACATACTATGTACAACCTGGGCCCTTTGCCCAATGTGTCCAAAAGGTCTCCCTCAAATTAGTCTACCAGATCCAGGGTCATCCTTGGCCTCATCTAAGCCATCTTTTTAGCCAATTAGAAAGTCCCTTTGCTTTATAGTTGAGGGAAAAAAATCTAATCTTCATCTCCCATATTTCCTTGTTCCTAACCACCCTACCACCAAGCTTGTGGATCCATGTGCATGAGATATGTCTGATGAAAAATGATCTACAAAGGCAAAAGAAAAGGGAAATAATTGTAGTAAGATGATGAAACAGTTGTAATGCCCATACACTCAAAGAATCCCAGGAGCCAAGTTAGTTTCCTGGGAATCTCGGGTCCAGATGCCACAAAGAGCAGAGGCCCATAGAGACACATAGGGACCAAAGGAGATAGCTCTAAGCTTCCCAGAAAAATAAAAAAAGAAATCTCAGGAAGGTGAAGAAAGGGGAAAAGTATTGCTGAGTCATGTACCATCCCTTGAAGTAAAATTTGCCAGCCAAAGCCTCTCTTCCTGCTCCAGTATGGGAGCATCAGAGTATTCCAGAAAGGTTCACTAGTGAGCTCTCTTGCTCTGCTGTCTAAGCTTCTTGTGGTTTCTAGGACAGAGAACTGTTGTGATTTCAAACAACTGAAACTTGTTTTCTGAGCCAAATGTGATGGCACATGGCTGAAATCCCAGAATTAGTAAGGCTGAGGCAGGAGGATTGTTGTGATTGCATGGCAATCTGTGCTACAGAGTGAGTTCCAGGCCAGTCTGGGCTATGGTTTTAAGGTCTTGTCTCAAAACCAGGTACCCGTAGGACCACACTCCCTACAGAGACCTTGGAGAAGGTGCTGTCTGTCCTACAAGCTTTTCAGGCCATCCAGTGTTCTTTGGCTTGTGACTACATTACTTTAATGTCTCCAATTTAAATCTTGAATGCAGTCATTTTGGATCCTCAATTGTGTCAGCAAAGATCCCTCTCCCAGATAAGGTAACATTTACAGGTTTGACAGATGAGGTCACAGATACTGATGGGAGAGGTCTAGCATAGCTTCATGAGGTAGAGGGGTTTCAGCCAAGGCCAGAGTGGCACAGGAGGGAGGGAGATGGGGACAGTTTGAGTACAGTCCTCATCTAGCCCACTTGCTTTGTTAAGACCATGGCGCTTAGGAGGGCTCACAAGTTGAACAAGCAGGCTCAGCAGGCTGACTTGCTTACATGGGGCCAGGAGCTCAGACTTCACTGTCTCTCCCATTCCTGTGTCTGGAGTCCTGCAGTGCCTACTCTTGATGAGCCACGTATATGCTTCCCTCTTATGTTGCCCATCCATGCCTACGTCTGTTTCAACCTGTCTGACTCTGTCTCCCTTACATTTCACCTTCTTCAGGGAAACGTGTTTAAAAGTACCTGGACTTTCCCAGGTTCCCTGATGACTACAGGGTCACAAATCAGACCCTGACCTGAACTTGGCATTCAGAGTCCTGGACATTTGGCTTCTCCCTGTCCCCAAGAAGTCTTTCTTTTCTGTAGCCATTTTCCCTTTCTGTATGCTCTGCCTTCTCCACGGTACAGCCTTTGCTGTTTCCTCTCTGCATTGCTCCTCTACTCTTATTGTTCAGGCCTGGGGTGTCCTTTCCCAAGGAGTCTTCCCTGGCTAATCTGGCTGCATCAGCCATGCTTCATTGTACTTCCACAGCGCCCCCTGCTGATCTTGTTCGAGCCTGGATTAGCCTGCATTTTCCATGTCAGTGACTAGACATCAAGCTTGCACTTGTCTTGACTGTCCATTCTGGAACTTTGTGATGCAATGTGACTGCCACTTGCACTGTGATGCTGCTCGGTGAGGAAGGGTTCCAAGGATGCTTGTGTGTGTGCTAACTTTGTAAGAATCAGGGATGTTTGCTTCTACTCTCCACTGTCCTGCTGGGCGGCTGGTTAAAGTCAACGATGGCCCCCAGTGTTTAGAGATCTGGAAGGGCAGGTAGAAGTCCCCTGGGAGGGGACAGGTGGCTGCTAGGAGGACTTGCCTTCACCTCTTTGGCCTCCAACCTTTGTTACTACCAAAGGAATTCCAATTTGGGGAACACTCAGTTTCCCTGCCCACCCTCAGTGCCAAGTGTCAGTGAATGTCAAGGAAATACCAGAGGGTTTGTTGCCTGGAGGTGAGTTCTTCCTGCAGGGCTCTAAGCTTCGTGTCTTGCTTCAGATGCAGCAGAAGGGCAAGGTAACAATGTACTTTGACTTACTCATGTTTTTTGTGCTTTGGCCTTGAAAACCTCATTATCCCTTCTCCCTGCTCTCTACCTCACCTCTTCCCCTGGCATTTACCAACTTGCCTGTGACCATACCATCTGGAGTTTTTCCAGATATGTTGTGAGGATGCCAGTTGCCACAACATCTATTCCCAGGCCCAAGATAGCTGGAGTCAGGGATGCCCATGGGGTGGGGAGGGGTCATTCAGATACCCATGGGTGGACATATCCCACAAGCCACTGGAAGAAAAAGGCTATCTCTGCTTGCCAACTGGGAATATGGGCAGTGGTCTGGAAGCACAGGGCATGTCTTTCAGCTCCCACCCATTGACACTGGGGCCATCACCTGCCTGGCTTTGCATGGTAGTTAACCACCCCTGCTGGAGAATATTATCTACATTTTCACAGGCCCATCTGGCTTTTACTTTGAACCCAACAGCTTCTAAGTCAGGTAAAAGCCAGGAAAATGACTTGTGTCCAGTGAGTTGGTTAGTTAGAATCAGCCCGTTTCCCCTGCAGGCTGTCAGTTATTGAGAGAGAAGACTCTGACCCTTCTACAAACAGGGGTGTAGGGATGCTCCAAGTCCTTGAGTGATGGCCTTTGGCCGAGTGAAAAGGATGCTTTATTGAGTTGCTTCATTGCCCTTGGAGATAATGTGGATGTGGAGAGACCCGGATCACAAACTAGATTGGAGCAACTATTTGTAAACATTGGGCCCTCCAAGCATGGGTGGGGACAGCAGTCAGGAGAAGCTACTTGGCTTCCTTGTGCATGCAGGTGCTGCTGGGAAGGTCATATGCTGGCATTTCCAGAGTGAGCCCTGCACATCCGTATCTGCCCTTCCTTCCTTACCCTGCATCCATCAGTCATTCCCTTAGCTCTTCATTCCCTCTCCACCTCCCTGGACTCTGGGCCTAATGTGGCCCTATGGATGGTCCAAAGCCCTGTCATCTGATACCCTCTTTGCTGGATAGAACTGTTGTCTTGACATGGTGGCAATGGCCCTTTATGGAAGGGGGGTTGGGCCTTAGATGCATGATGCTGTTTGCAAGGATGGTGATGAGAAGTCTTGGGCAATGTGTTTCTTGGTGGCCAGTCTTTATCTAGAAGATGATATGCTGGTCATCCAGGGATAGGGGTCTGATTCTGGAAGGGTTTACTCTCATAAAGGACTCAGTCAGGAGTTCTCAATTGTGAGGGCTCCTTTGTTTGCTTGTGCCTCCTTTACTTTGCTCTTGCTCTTTGCAGAAGGCCTCAATGCAGACTACGTGAAGGGGGAGAACCTGGAAGCTGTTGTGTGTGAGGAACCCCAAGGTGAGGACTTCTCCATCACTATCTCCTGCTGAAGGCTCTCCAAAGTCAGTGGCTCCAGCACTGAATAGAACTGGGTTAGGGAGGCTCAGAAGAATCTGTTTCTGTAATGTCTGCTCATCACAAAACCTTCAGGGGGCCGGGTCTGCCTGTATCCTGTGACTGGTCAGCTGGCCTCCCTGTTTCTTGAGAATGGGGACATTGGTGCCATGGTGATGACTTCTAGGTACTTTTGCTGCTTAGCCCCAAGTATTGAATCATCTGAATGTGCCTGGTACAATTTACCTCTTTGCCAGAAGACTCACATACATCCTGGGCATGCTCACCCTGAGCTGTGGAAGGTTTTGCTTCTAACCTAACCTATAGTCTATTTGTTTTCAATTTTTGTATGTTCATGACAGGGTCTCAGGTAGCCAAGATTGGCCCCAAACTTGATATATATCTGGGAGTAACCTTGTATTCCTGATCTTGTGTGTCTATCTCCTGACTTCTGGGATTCTAGGCATGGGTCCACATCTGTCTCTAAACCTTTCAATTAGAAAAATGGCTAAAGACAAGGAGACACATAGTTAAAAGCCAGATGTTCTATTACCTTCTCTGGGGTCATTGAGCACTTTTGGGATTCAGTGACTAGCAGAAATTAGAGGCTACATATGGTAAGGCCAAAGTCGAGGGAGACAGACATTCCTGTGGCCCAAGTATGCTGATGGGGAGGTATGATTTCATGAGGCAGTGAGGCCAACCTGCTGTCCTTTGCCTGAGCCCTATGGTGGCCCAGACAAGGAGAAGAGAAGATAGCAGAGCTGCAGGGCAGCAGGTGTGCTGAGGAAGGATGTGGCCATACCTGTTTCATAATGGAGAATGAGGCCCCAGGTCACTGCGGATAGTGCAGCACCAGATGGATGGAAATAGTCCTGCATGCAGATGCAGAGTTGTGGATTCTATAGGAACATTCTGTCACATTTTTTTTTATTTTGGTTTTTCGAGACAGGGTTTCTCTGTGTAGCTTTGGAGCCTATCCTGGCACTCGCTCTGGAGACCAGGCTGGCCTTGAACTCACAAAGATCCACCTGCCTCTGCCTCCCGAGTGCTGGGATTAATGGTGTGTGCCACCAACACCTGGTCACAACTTTAATACTATAATCAACACTGTGTGAACACCCAAGGATAGAATGCTATGATGAATGCTTTAGATCCAGTAATCCAGCAGTTTTGACAGAAGCATGCTCATTTTCTAGATGAGGAAAGGGAGGGAGAACTCTTGTGCAGCCTGACAGGCTTCTTCCTTTACTCTTCTTGACCCACCTTGAACTTTTCATCCACAGCACAAGGCAGTGAGCAGGTTTGGGATGTGCTAAATTGCCCACACAACATAGAACTAAATTTCTAACAGAACTTTTGTAGAGCAGAGGTTGAAATTCTCCTAACACATGTCTTCTCTCCCTAGTGACATACTCAAAACAAGAAACACAGTCTGCAGAGCCACCACCATCCGAGCCACCCCGGATCTGAGGCCCTGTTCAGTGGCAGGTGCACAGGAAGGTGCCACCGTTTGTGACCCAGCTCCAGATTTCATTTGCTGACCCTTCAAGTTTCTTCCCATGCCACTGGCTTATTATTGTACTGAGTTTTCTGGACAAGCCTTAGGTGTTCATGAGTGTAGTTTCTGGGTTCTGTTTTGCCGAGTATGGTGACTGCTCTACCCCAGGTCCTCTGAAGAGACTTGGTGCTGAGACTTGAGACCCACCTTGAGCAGATCACCAGCATTGGAAATTGCTGGGTCATAGATGCAACCTGCTCCAGCCTGAGCATGGGAAAAAGCAGGGAGACCAAGATGAGGGTAAACAAGAGGATGGTGGGGAAGTGCCAAAAGACAGCATTTCTGCTTAAGCAATCCTTAGGTACTGTGAGACACTTTACCTATGTGCCAGAGGGGTTGTTGTGGCACTGACCACTAAGAGCTCTAAGAAGGATGCTCAGGTAGCATCTGGTACATGTGGAGCCCCTGCAAGAAATAAATCAGCAAACACCAAGCTGCAACACACACACACACACACACACACACACACACACACACACACACACACACACACACACACACACACCACCTAAGCATTTTTTAAAAATTATTGTTCTTTCCAACTTCTGGTTTTACATTGCTCAGCTTCCAGAGAGCTTGTCCAGGTGAGGGCTCTTCAGTTATTTTAGTGCAAACATGCGTCTCATAGTAGTCTCACCCTGAGTTTAGAAATCTGGAGAACGTGGGAGCTGTGACTTGTAGACTTGATTCCCATCAGATTCCATAAGGGTCTCTGGCTGGCCTGGTAACTTCTGTATTGGAAACGAATTTTCTACCAGGTGGGGGTAGGTGCTCACCCCTACCCTGTAATGATCTTATTTGAGAAGCAAGAGCTACACATCTTGAGAATGAACGTGGAAGCCAGAAGCATGATTGCTGCTTTATTAGAAGCAGGTGGGGAAGGAAGTGGGTAGGGAAATGGAAGCTAGCTTAGCTGAGTGGAATCTTGCTGTTGCCTTTGTAGTTGTGTAGCTGTCCTCCTTGTCTGCTATGATGAAGAGGGTTCTGGCCATGTTCACAGTGCTAAATACAGGAAGCCAAGAACTACGGCTTCACCTGGCCCAAAGATGCCTGCTACCACCTAGTTTGGGCCAGAACTGGCTACTTCCTGGACTGGTCCTTTGGGTTTTGGCCCTTGGCTCCAGTGAGCTCTGCAGTAAACCCTGCAGTTGAAAGCTAAGCTAATGTAATGTGAACTAATAGTTTGCCATGCCAAAAAGCACTTCAGAAAGCAGAGTATGTTACTGGGAAGGCAAGATCCTACTTAGAAAACTCACAGCTCCTCTGGACGACATGATGGCCCCATATATTCCACAGGCTGTGAATTGGCTTCTTCCATCTGCTGAGCTGGGATGAGGCAACACCTACTTTAAGAAACCACTGAAATCTTGTGCTGTCTAATGCATGCCTTGAGTGTGTTTGTTGTTTAAAGACTCTTCATGGTGGAGGGCTGCTGGTGGTGTCATGTGCCCAGGTAGCCTGAACACCCATTCCCCGTGTGTACTTGTGGGCTATGAGATGCCCCTCTTGATTGGCCTTTGGTCCCAGACAGACTAGGTCTGTGGATCTAATAGGGAGGCTGGAGCACTGGGGAAATGGCACCAAGATGGAAAAACCATGGCCTCGGGAAGCCCCCTTTATTCTTCGGGAGATAATTAGCAAGGGAGGCATTGCTTGCAAGATGTGTCAGTTTCCAGAACCTCCTAACTTGTTCGTCAGATTGCTGTCAACTTTGTTAGGATTGTGAGTCACTGACATCAAGGAAATCAAGAAATGGTGCCACCCTCTGGCCAGTGCTGAGCTAGCGGTGACTTAAGGAAGACTTTTAGTATCTCTGGCCTGTTGATATGTAGCTAAGGCAATCTCAGGGGGGTTGTCTACTTTACCTTTATGCTGAGGCCTGGCTGATGGCAAAGCCCTTGAACCCCACAGCCATGATGTAAAATAAATGCCCTCTTGTGAACTTTTTTCTCAATAGCACTGTTTCCAGTGAAAAAGAGCTCTACTTTGCTCTCCCTTAGCTACCTCGGTGCCTTCTGCATAAAGCCCTTCTGCATAAAATACATCACTCAGCCCGCAGGCACTAGCTAAGTGGCTGGACAGGCCTGGGCGGGCCATCGGCCTCCTGTTCATACAGTCTCATCCCAGGGGCCGGGCTCCTCTTTCCCACTGGCATTTTATTCTTGCTGGGGCATTGTGGCCTGCAGAAGTCTTGGGACTGGTCTTGTAACTATGTCCCCCCTGAAGGCTGAGTTGGTCAACTTGGGCTAGTCCCAGGTGATAGAAGGGAGAACGCAAACGAAGCAGAAGAGCCAATTGCCAAGATCGGACCTCTCAGTGTGACCTGACAGGAAGAACTTTTAAAAAGCTCAACATTCTCAAGTGGCTTGATGTAGGGGGTTGTCCACCTTGGTGTGGGACAGGCCCATTTTCGCACCACTTGGGTTGTGGTTAGTACCAGTTCTTCGAGGAAGACGTGCTGGAGACTGCCAGAATCCCTCTACATCGTTTTACGTGCTTGTGTCCAAGTGTGAATTGTAAATGGTTTAGTGTTTGCATTAAACAAAATGGAATCCAACAGCTCCTTGTATTCTGATACTATCCATCTTTCCCTACTGTCATTTGTGATATGGTACTGACCTCATTCCCCTCTCCCCAGCCAAAGGTGTGTTCTGGGCAGGTTAGCATTTTGCTATTATTTCTCCCACAAAGTGCCCAATCTTAGGGCTTCTGCTAGTGTACTCACATGGTACAGGAACTGCAGCATGGCATGTCTGACATCCTGGAATGAAGGGGAGGCCAGAGCAGAGCACCCTTGCCCCAGCATCAATTCCTTTGGAAGGAACAGCATTGGATCCACCACCCTGATAGCTCTGGAGCACACTGCTCAGTCCTGAAAGTGAGCCAGGAATGGGTGTGCTTTATTCTGTGGGGGGCACTATTGCAGGTAGCAGTCTGGGAGGTAGTCCAACCCTCTTCTGCCTAATATTGGGCTCTCTGGCTAACTCATCCATGATTCACAAGAAGAGGATGAGTAATGCCAGATCCTTAAAGAATGGTGACACACAGGAGATGGTGCGATTTCACTCTAGGTTTTAGAACCTTGAAAAAGTACACAGTCTTATAGAGCTGGCAAGGACCAAGTGAATACTGCATTTGCAAAAGGAGAATCCACTGCCTCTGGTCAGTCCAGGTCTTTCTCTGTCTTCAACATTTCTTCAAGGTTATGAACAAGGGGACTTTCAGATTTGAAAATCAGATCATTTACCCGTTCAAGCCCAAACACTTATGACTCACAATAAATCACTAACAACTTAGTAAGTCAATCAAATCTCACTGGGCACTTTACATATGTTAACTGTGGCAGGCACATAGTAATCATCCAACACATAGTACTTTATTAGTACTCATTTTCTTCAGGGGAAAAACCTACTGGAATGGTTAAAAGAGAGAGACAACAAAAAGACCAGGGAGCAAACATATTATAATTTTAATTACAGGTTGGAATACAGTGCATCAGATGAGGCAAATACAGTATTGTACTAGTTGTTTAAAAATCTGAACCTTAAAGGTTTTACATTCTAGTATTTAAATAAAACAAACATGAAATAATTGCTTAGATAAGAAAACTACACTTCAAGTTGTTTTAGAAACAGTTCTGTGCTAGAAACATACAAAGGGAAATACTCTCTTGTGCTTCTTTAAAATCCAATGGAATTTCTATGGGTGTTGCAGGCACACAGCTGGGAGGACATGGCCTGACCAGGACCAGATCACCATTCCACCAGCCATCTGTACCAGGCTAGCTGACCTTACTAATCAGGGCCCCCATGGCCTCTCTGGTTCTGTCAAAGCATCATCCAGTCCACCCTATGTTTAATAGTCCTATTGTTGTTGGGCAATTATACAGTATTTCTAGGGAAAATTGTTTAATGTTCCCAGTTTTAAAAAGCATATGAAGGAAAAGTATTATAGTTTGTTATTTTCTTTTTGGTATTGACTTTGAGACAGGGTTCCACAATAGAGCCCAGCTGGTACAGAACTCAATATATAGCCAAAGCTGACCCTGAACTCACAGCAGTCCTACCTCAGACATGGCAGTTTATCCATTTACAAATAAGATTTTGTATATATGAGGAGAATAAATCAAAAGTTAATTATCACTTGAACTATAGTTTAGAAACAAATCCCCCAGATGATAAAAATGGAGACTTTATCTTAGCTTATGAAACTTTGAATAAATGTCTCTAGTTATTTTAAGGTTGGATAGTTTTCTGTTAGAATCAGAAGGTTCCAAGTTGAATAAACATCTATTTTCTATGCATTCAGTTGTAGAAAACTCTTTAAGAATACAATTTTGAAAATTGAGGTCAACATGTAGGACTTCATGGCATCCAGTGATTTGACACTGACCAGAGGAAGATGCAATGGATCTATGCCCAACTCTGAAGAACCCAGTGACATGCAGAAATGGGTATGGCAGTGGGGGTGGGGCTGCTGGCACTGCACACCGAGGAGCTGATGGGAAATTCATTCCTAGAAGGACTGATGGAGTATCAGAGCTCATTTGCTAACCATGGAGAGAGGTCTGGATAGCTGGGGCTGACTCTGAGAAAGGAAAAGCAAGGAAGAGCATGCTATGCTTTCCCAAGCAAAGCTGTAGCACAATGGTTGCTTTAAAGTATGGAAGGCAGCCATGTAAAGACACTGAGAAGAGATTGGGATAAATGAAGACATAGTGTCCATGTATCTAACAGGTGAAAGCAGATTTGCTCTGATATGGGTGCTGGCCATCTTAACAGGTGGCAGAATGCAAGGTCCAATGGCCAGAGCAATCCCCAAGACTTGATCCTTTATAGAGCTGTCATAGAGGGAGGCCACCACACACAGAGAATTGCTGCTTGAGTCCTCAGTTTACCTGCAACAAGCAGTCATAGTTTGCTACATCCTGAGGGAACCTGCTGCTACCTCTATCAATGAGTGAATGGGATGTGCCACCTCAAACAGCAAGTACCAGAGTTACAGGACAATACTACATTGCCACTGAGATAACACATCTGAAATCTTAATTCAAATGTACCACACAAAAGTCAGCATGAATTCTCTTAGGCAAGAATTTCTCATACAGCACAGTTCAGCAGATGACTCCTGAGACAACTATTCTAAACATAAAAAAGGGCATAGGAAAATAAAGGCATGTTTCTCTTTAAAAAATACCTTGTATGTACACAGCAGTACATATTGTACCAATTGTACAGGAGGACTTCTTGCATGAAGATAACTGTAGAACAGGTAGCAGTGGTCCATTTGCCACACTAACATTTCCTTTAAAAAGTTGTCAAATTGTGCCAAAGGCTGAAAGAAGAAACCACATGGCTGATGATGCGTTCTATATGTGAACAGGTTATTCCTAACAAAGGACTTAACTTGCAAAGAAGTGGTATGAGATCCTCTTAAGCTGAAATACGGCACTGCATTCAATGTAGCTTCTCCCAAGCTACCTGTACAAGACAAGGACGTTCACAGGTGGGTGTGGCATGTTGCTTCCCTGTGAGACTGCCCTCAAGTGGGTCACAGGCTGTTCACACAAAACAAGTATTTGTTAACAATAGGAGCTGCCACCTAGCCACACAAATGGTCCTGGGGCCTAATCCTAAAATGACAAGCTAGAACAATAACATCAATGGCCTGGTTCCTGAGCTGCTGAAAGACAGCAGAGCAGCAGGATGGCCCAGGACACTAGCCTTGTCCATCAGACTGAGGTGTGGACAGGAGTGACTGAGTGGGTAGGTGAGGAGCCCCTCTCAGAAGAAGAAGAGATGGTTCGGGTGGCCACCTCCCGCTGCAGGTCCTCCACACGCTTCTGCAGCTCAACTTTGACAGCCAGAAGCTCCTTGAGATTCTGGTGAATTGGCATCTGGCAGGGAACAGAGACAAGGGTGTTAGCATACTGTTGTTAGAGCATGGTTTGTTCCACATACAGCATTTCAGTACCTAGGCTCATAGCATAATGGTTATTTTACCACCCAGATGCCTACGTACCCAGTCTTCTAGATCACTGACCAATCTTTCACCAAGTGTAGCATGAATAATATATCTGTCTCTTGGTTTTCATTATTCATGATACAACCAAGTGTACAGTGATTGTCGAACAAGGTCAGGGTTTCTATTACTGTGATAGTATACCAAAATCAAAACCAACATGTGTAGGAAAGGGTTTATTTCAGCTTACAATTCTCAGGTCACAATCTTTGAGGGAAGCCAGGGCAGGAACTCAAAGCAGGAACCTGGATGTAGGAGCTGAAGAAGAGGCCATGGAAGAATTCTGCTTACTGGCTTGCTCCACATAGTTTTCCCAGACTGCTTCCTTACAGAAGGACCATGAGCCTGGGGGTGGCACTACCATTCCACATCAATCATCATTCAGGAGGCATTTTCTCAATTGAATGTCCTTCTTCCCAGATAACTCTAGCCTGTGTCACATTGACATAAAACTAACCAACACAGTGATCCTGTCTCCACAAGTTATGAGCTTTTGATGGCTACCCAGTCTGTCCTGCAGCTCCTGGAGACAAGCTAGGCATGAAAAGGCACTGAGGCTGGCAGGCCATCCTTACTCCATTCTCTTTTGCTCTCAGGAAGGAGCAAATAGGTCCAGGTGTAGCAGTCACAAGTCACCCAAGGCTTCCATGTGCAGACTCAGAGACAGGCAGCCTTTGGAAGAGTCAGAATTGCAGGTAGCTTCTTCCCAGCTGCTGGACTAAGCAGGGTTCATATGAGACCCCAGCTCCATTATCCCTGTACTTGTGCATTTTTAAAAATAGCTCCACCGACTGCAAACACTTGTTAAGTCAGCACTTCCTTCTACATAGAGCTCTGTGTTTTCATCAGTTGGAAAAGGAGCTGGCAGGAAGCCCCTGGAGGGCAATGCCAGGACACAGGTGTTCCAGGAAGACCAGTCCTTTGCTTCCCATTTAGTACTTTTTTCATTGATTTACCCTGATTATCTTTTAGACCCCCTGATGATGGTGGGGGAGCACAACAAAGAAAAGGTCCTAGTATTTGTGTTCATCATTACCAGCTTTCTAAGCTAACAAACATCCTCAGTACCAACTAGGAGCTAGAGACTGGAGAGCCAGCTTTACCCTTATAGACAGAAATGGCCTTATAGATTGCTCAGACTGGAGATGATGTTGAGCAGCAAAGAGGTCACCAGTCGGGGACAAAGGAAGCATGTGGTGGGTCTGGAGAACACTATTCCTTTTCCCATTCATTAGTCAATAACAGCAGCTATTAGACTTAGTCCTAAGCCTCAGGGAGACAATATGGCTCGCTGCTTACCAGCCTCGGTGGCTACTTCCCCAAGACAAATAGTAATATCCTGACCTTGGCCTCTAAGCCTCAGTCTAAGCCTCTCCAGCCCACCTTACCAGGTCCTGCTTCTACACACTCAAACACTTGAAACTACCATCCTGAGTATTATTGGCAATCATCCTTCTTAGAGAGGTGAGAGAGACCTTGCAAGACTGACAAGAGGAAAAAGAGCAAAGGCAGCCAGATGACTTCAAACAGTAAGATTAAAAAAAAATACAACTCCATTTTGGCAGGCTACAGGAAGAGAAAGACAGAAATGCCATTCACATAGCAAAGGCTGGCTCCAGAGGCTATTGTGTGCTGGGAAAATGCTCCATTTCTCCCTTAGGATCTCTGTGGTATTTGCCACACCCGTGGGATCATTTAGCCCAGTCACAGGTGGTAATGCTTTGCAATCAAGCCTGATTTGCTTACCTTTATAGGAAATTGTCTGCACTCTGCATTTGGAGATAGACTCTCTGACAGGCTATAGGTTTTATGAATGGCTTGGTCCCTGTTGCTTCTCCACCCCAGGTGTATGCAATGAAGATGTGTTGTTAAGCACTAGCAGAAGGAATCTACATAGCCATGAGGATGCTTTCTACCTAGCTTCATCACCCTTCAAGTTTGCAACATACTAA
This sequence comes from Cricetulus griseus, assembly GCF_003668045.3. Lineage (NCBI taxonomy): Eukaryota > Metazoa > Chordata > Mammalia > Rodentia > Cricetidae > Cricetulus > Cricetulus griseus. The sequence goes on from NC_048604.1 coordinate 4,223,790, forward strand.
GCACAGAATATGGGCAGAGGGCAACTCCCACAGTCCTTGAGAAGCCACCCAGTTCCCAGAATGCACTGACTGGGTATTCCCCTAATATCGTTAGATATTCTATCCACTATATATGACTAGTCATGAGTCATCAAGACTACCACTTAGTTACCTTTTCTAAGAAATACAAAGTGATCAGTTTTCAACACAGTACAGCCCAAGTGTCTAAGCATGACAGAAACATACAGCAGAAGGAAGCTGCTGGAAGTGAAAGGTTTGGGTCCTAAGCTACATGAGAAATCTGGACAAGAGAAATATAGTTAAGTAAAGGAGAACTATTAGGGATGTGGAAAGGGGAAAGGGTGAATGGGTGAATGGGCAATAATAGCTGATTATAGTCAAAGAACAGTACGTATTATATATGGAAATATCATAACAGAAATGCCTGTATGTACAACTATACAACATATACTAATAAAATAGTAACAGATTTTTGATGAATCCAATTCTACTTACTGAAAAAGAAGTGTTCATGGGACCCTGAAATAACACACTACAAAAATACTGATAAGGTTAGAAAGGCACTAGCAGTAATTCTGGATTCCAATGAATCACAGACATGCCCTTTGCACTTACACTTCTGTGGGGCTCTGAGGAGCTACTGGCACTGGAAGAGGAGAAGGGGCAGTGGAGGTATAGGCCAAGAGGAGCATAGGGCCTGGACCTAGGGCCTGGTGAGGAGCACAGTGCTGGCCTCTGTTCTGATCACATAGTTCCAGAGAATATTTCTGAGGTCCCAAGAGTGACAGGGCTAACTCAGAATGTGGAGGAAGAAAGCTCTAGCCATGTGCAACAAATGGAATGTAACAAGAAAGAATCAGAAAATGAGGCAAATGTGCTCAGCCTGGGCTGCAGGGGCAGACAACAGAAGATCTGGGAGGAGATGTGGACATCTCAGTTGAAGCTCATAGCTGAACCTAAAAGTGAGCACGCTGCCTAGGTGAGAGAGGCTAATAAAGTGATGGTACTCGCTGGGCTTCCATCCTGGGCAAAGAAAAATTAAAATGGGTACCTAGTGGGGTTTAGGGAAGAAATGGAGATTGTAAAGACACCAGGTGAGAAGGATAGATGAAGACAGGGCAAGTTTCTGGTCCTTGACTAATGAAATTAGTGATGTTAAAGACCTAACAACATGTTCCTGTTGGTCAACCTTTAAACTTGCAGAGTAGTAAACTCAAGACAAAATATCTCAGCAGAAGGCTGCCTCTGTCTGTCATCTCTCTAGACCTACACCCTACCAGACCTGGCTACCTATGTGAAGAAAATTAGGGGTGGGGAGCAAGGCTGTGTCAAAACTCTGGTGTAGCTGATCAGGTGAGCACCCCAGGAGCCCTACCTGGCAGGACTTGATGTGCAGCAAGAGCTTAGCCACTGAACAGAACAGGTGGGAGGCTTGTTTGACTGGCTTCTGTTGTGTACTGCACATTTTTTAATTTCAAAAAATGTTACGTTACTGTGAAGTAATGTAGCAGGGTGGGAAACTTTACTCCTCGTTCACGCTGTACCTACTCTACAACTCATCACATACCCTCTTCCTATTATAAGTCAACCTCAGTGCATTTGCCACAGGCCTTCACTACCTCCATATGTACACTAGCAGAGGTGTTGGGAGCCAAATCTCAGGGCTGGGCATGAGATCCTAGGCCATGCTTGGCAGGCCACATAGTTAACCTTTACCTAGCAGCTCCTTAGAACCTCAGCTCAAGAAAATAAACAACTTAAGCCAGTCCTCCACCCACAGGCTCAGTCACCTACGCAACCCTTCCTGGACCTCTTACTCATCAACTCTTTACCCTGCCAAACATCCTCTTTGTGACTTCCTAATATCCTGCTTATACCAACACCTGGTGCACAAACAATCCATTCTACCCCTCCCCATATCCTGACTATATAAGCTAGCCTGAGAAAAGTAAAGTTTACCACTTGATCAGAATCCTGTCTTGTGGTCGTTCTTTCTGCATCTTTTGTCCCCATTCCCTATCCCTGACTCTCTTGCCCCAGGTTGACATCCTGCGGGTCGGGACACAGAGGGAGGTACTGTGCTGTCCACAATACCTCCCAGCAATTTATAAGATTCAGTACCAAACACAGCAAGAGATAATACTCTACCATTTTGTCAGTAGAAGGCAGACATGTAAGAGTTTGAACTCTAAGTCAACAAGTAGTATCGTGGTTGGTATGTGGGAGGAACCTTCTGGAATGGGAACACAAAAGATGGAACCTTCTTGACCTCAATATAACAGTATTTACTAAACATACATTTTTATGTCACCAACTTCATTTGGAAAGAAAGACATACTCTTCTGAAAAGAAGAACAGAAAATTACCTGTGGTCTCATCCGTGGATTCCATCGTACATAATAATTTACCCACAATTCCAAGTGACTCATACTAGCAACAGGATATAACACATGGTTCTCATAATTCACAAAGAAGGGATTTGAAAATTCATCTAGCTGGCTATTGATGTAAGACCATAAAGATATAGTCTTTGTATATATATCCTGAAAAAGAAAAAAAGCAGTACATTGAAATAAGCTTTTCTCCACAGCCTCCAGGATTAGTATTTCATAAAGGGAAGAATTTGGATAACTAAATGAATTCAAACACTGAAAAAATCTATGCACATTTACTAAGGCCCACCCCTCTGGCTCTGCACAGCCTCATGCTACATACGACATGTGTGCTTTCCCAGGAAAATAGTGTTGAAGTTAGGCGACATCAGGTAACTGTATCTGTGAGAAGGTGGGATAAGAACTTTCTAGCATCTACAAGATAAGCAGACTCATCAGTAATAAATGCATACTTTATTCTGGATTCATATTTGTTTTTGTGACTCTTCAGAAATGTTGGTCGAATTTGCATTTAGGATGCCCTGCAATGGCATAGCTATCTGCAGAAAAACACCAGGGCGGCAGACTGGAAAAGCTTCATATTTCCATCACATTTATATCTCCCTCTCAATTTTACAGTATACACTTTAGAAATGTTTTAACAATTAGATTTGTTCATCCGAATAAACACCCAAATGTCTGGTTACAATGGGGCAGATAATCATTAAACATTGGATTAAAAGGTAAAAAAAGTCACACAAATAAAAAATAAAACCAAGTAAATGTTCTACATTTCTGTAGCTCATGGGACTGCCTACTTTCTATGAGGTCTATTTTCACAGGATCTGTAAACCTACAGGATTCTCATAGAATTATGAGTACTTCATTATTTACATATGGCATTTATAAAAGAAACATTACTAAAAAGTCAAAGGATTCAGCGTGGCCAAAGCAATCTTGAAAAAGGAAGATGTGGGAAGACTCATGCTTATTTTAAGGTTATAATAATTAATACCTGTGTTGCTAGTATAAAAACAGACATGTAGTCAATGGAATAGAATGGAGTGCAGAAATTAATTTGTGTAACATTTACAGTCAGCTAATTTTTTGTTTGTCTTATTTTTTGAGACAGGATTTCTCTGTGTAGCCCTGTGGTCCCAGAACTCACTCTGTAGACCAGGCTTGAACATAGAGATCCACCTGCCTCTGCCTCCCAACTGCTGGGATTAAAGGCGTGCATTACCATACACAGCTTCATTCAACTGATTTTTCAACAAGAATAACAATACAATTCAATGGGGAAAACAAGTCTTTGCAAGAACCAGAACTGTGACAACTAGATAGCCAACATAAAGGAATAGAGTTGGACTTTTGTGAATGCTATCTACAAATAGGATCACAGACCTAAATGTAAAAGCTAAAACTGAAACATTTTCTGAAGAAAAACAGGATCAAATCTTGGTGGCCTTGGGTTGAACAATGTTTTCTTAGCTAGTCAAAGAACAAACAACATAAAAAATAAATCAGATGCTATCAAAGTTAAACACTTTTGTGCTTTGAAGTATACCATCAAGACAGTGAAAAACCCCATGGAATGAGAGAAAAAAGTTAATAAATCATATAAAAGTGACTTGTACATAAAAATGTAATAAGGAATTGAACAGTCAAGATTTTTTAAACACAAAAAAATAGTCAAAGAACTGAAGAGATGTTTTCCACAGAAAACAAATAAATGTCAAATGAGCATATGAGAAGATGCGTAATATCATTTATCATTAGGGAAATGTAAACAAAATAACTGTATCACACTACCTACTGGCATGTTTGTTTTGAGAGGAAAGATCATAAGTACTAGCAAATGTGGGGAGACTAACACCTGCAGAATGTTACTGCTAAGGATGTAAAATAGTGTAACTGCTTTGGAAAATATTCTGGGGGTTCTACAAAAGGTTAAACAGTCACTGCATGATCCAATAACTCTATTCTTAGGCACATACCCGTGAGAAAGGACAGCAAAGTGACAGAACTTGTATATGAACGTTCGTAGCAACATTATTCAAAAGAGCCACAAAAAGAAAAAAACTGAAATATCAATCAATGAATGAACATACAAAATGTGCTCTATTCACATAAAGGAATATTGCTTAACCATAAAAAGGAATATTCTGACATATGATGAACCTTGAAATTGTTACACTAGATAAAGTAGGTTACTCAAAAATATTCACATATTCTATGAGTCCTTTTATAAGAAATGTCCAGAATAGGCAGTTTAGTGGTTTCTAGTTGCTGTGGAAATGGGGAATAATTGCTAATAGTTATAGGATTTTCCAAGAGGGTTGCTAAAATATTTATGAAATTAAATATCAGATTTACTGAACTGTATACTTTGGATGAGTAAATTTTGTGTTATGTAATCTATGCTGAGCTATTTTTTAAAAAAATGAAGAATAAATCTTGTACTCCCTATTTTACAAAAGTTGGTAAAGATACAGTTCATAGATTTCATTCTGCTGTTGTGAATTTCCTTTGTTTTGCTTTGAACATCCTTATTGACATTAGATTCACATGCCATTATATTTACTATTTAATGCCCCTCTTTAAAAATTAAGATGTTAACAGAAGGGCTAGAGAGGTGGCTCAGCTGTTAAAAACACTTGACACTTAGAGAGGATCTGGGTTTGGTTCCATGCACCCATCTGGTTCCACATCCTGTCTAGAACTCCAGATCTATGGGGTCTGATGCTCTCTTCTGGCTCCCAATGGTACCATTCTTATATACATAAAATATAAATAAAATATTTTTAAAAAGTTAACAGGGTTCCATCAAATTGAGCTATGGAAGTATGGATTATGTCCTACACCTTAGAGAGCTGTGGGCTTGTTGGGTTCCTGCTTCTATAAGTTTTACACCTATGCTTAGACTGCTAAAGTCCTGGAAAAGCATGTAGGCCATCTCTCCTACTACTCTGCACCATTTACAAGCACCAGTGGGACTAGGAGCCAAGTCCTCATTCCATTCAGGTCCCCTTCTGGTAGACCTTACTAGGAAAGGTGCCTGAGCAATAGGGGGAGCAAATACACATACCTCTTTGATGCGCTGTTGCTCACAGTTGCACAAAAAGGTTCCAAAAAGACAGCTATAGAGGTGATCCAAAATTGTAATCAAGAATAATTCGTTAAACTCAAATGCTGAGGGGAACTTAAATGAAGAGGAAAAAAATAAAGTTTAGTCTTGAAGTCTAATTTATAAAACAAAATCATATCACTTATTTGTGAGAGAATAAGACAGACTACCATATGGAATACGGTCAGATTAAAAAGCAAACAGTACATGCAAAATTCAACTAATTGAGAATTTCAAGTCCAAGATGATATATCTTGTTAAGAAACAACTATAGCCAACAAAATTTGTTGTGCTCTTCAATACCTTCCCCCTCAAAAAAAAAAAAAAAAAAAAAAAAAAAAAAAAAAAAAAAAAAAAAACTAGGTAGCTTCCAGTTTCTCACATGGTAGAACAAAGCCCAGAGTTATCCTTCTGCCAGAAAGAACTAGAAAGCTGGATAAAATACACAAAACAAAAGTCTTTAGATACTGGCAGTATGCAACATGGAACTGTGGTCAATGAAGAAAGCACTGTTATTGGACCTGCTTTCTGCCTGGAGGTACACTGTAGGCCACAGAGTGAGGAGGAGCTCTCCAGGTTCAACATTTATCAAAAGGGATTCAAGAGGAACATAATATGTAACTAGCTTTATATGTATTAGAGACTAGTCATACTTAAGAACTCTCCCACAGATAAAACTCCCTGAACTCATACTTCCAAATCATCACCAATATGCAAACAAACTGAATTTAGTAGTATATAAAAAGGGTAACATTATATGACAAACTCTGGTTTATCCTAGGAATACAAAGCTGGTTCAACAGTGTAAATCACTGTTACAAAAAAAAATCCAATTACTACAATTAGTCATTTTAACAGATTAAAGAGATAAACCACATGGCCACCTCAATTGTTTTAGGCAGTGAATAATATCGTTTTTCAGAATTTCATTGAAGATTATTAGCACTTGCTAACAGGTTCCAGCCAGTAACAATCATTTAGCAACCATGAGACATCTGGAAATAATAACTATCTCATCAGCAAGCCTGTACTGAGTGCCTGCCATATGACAGAGTTCTAATTTATATCACTGAAATATACTCTGTTGAATGAAGCATAAGAACCTAGAACAAAAGCAAATAAACAGAAGTAATTATATTTACATCAAGTCAGTTTACACTAAAGACCTATTCTTGGGCAGGGATCAGGTATTGTAGTTATGAAACACTTGTCTAGAATGTGCAAGGCTCCAGATTCAATCCCCAGCACTGCAAAAGCAAACAAATTCTATTATTCAGTCAGAGTGATGCTTGCATACTACCATGTCTAATCTTGACATCTCTTGCATGACAACCACTGACACACATGTTTCCTAACTGTTGGTAAGCTAGTACGTAGGATAGTAGCCTGAGCCAACGGAGACACTGAATATTTATACCTAGTCTAGAAGTCTATATTCTGGATATGAAAGTGTGGGTGGATGTGTTCTCAAAGCTTTAGTGTGGCCAACTGGGTGCCAGGTATGGAAGGACAAAAGCAGGCTAGGCTCAGTTCAAGCATGATAGCATTCATGAAAACCAGAAGCCCAGGTTCCATCTATCCTACTGGGTGGCTGAGTCAAGATGGCAATTTCTCAAAAAGCACTGTTGCAGTAAATAAGTCAGGACACAGTCTAGTAGGGATAGTGGTAGTGCCAGGGAATTGCAAACAAAAGATTAAGTTTCTATAAGCTGTAGTTTGTCTTCTTGTCATTATCCAGAGACTATTATAATTTACCTAAAATGTAGTCTCAAAAATCCATCATAATGTACACTGAAATTCTATACTTTTTGAGGAACAAAAGAATCAAGGGTTATCCCAAAGTGTAAATGTTCCTTTAAACTACAGATGCTATGGAAAGTTTCTGAGATGCTAAAGAATCCCTCAAGCATTTTCTCTATTTCCTTTTATAGTAGTTTGTCTACATAAAAAACAGCTCATTGTATTCTGAATTTTTTCTGATTTTTATACTGACTGAACTCAATTTGCAGTAGGCAAATGAAAAAATGAGCAAATCATGTTACATGGATACATATTTTACTAGCTTATAACATATAAAATAATTTGGTGATTATAGTTAAAGACTCATCACTTATCTCTTATCCTCAGGTACCAATGTTATTTTAAGGAAAATTATACATATTCACATTTAATGAACAAAATTAGAGAGTTGTGAGAGGCCCATGAACTATTCTATTCAAACCCCCTATTTTCTTTCTTAAAAACCAATAAGCAGCACAAAGTAACAGTTTAGAGGTAAAGATAAGCACTAATCAGTATGAGGAATGCAGATCAATTTGAAAGAACAGATATACATTTGCATGCCAATGTGCATGTTCAGAAGCATTTGGGGAAAATGAGCTAGTTGATATCCATTAGATGGTTATCACATTTTTTGCATTTAATTTTTCTAAAATGTGTTTCATGCCTTCTTTTCTTGAATGTAACAACCACTGAGTATTGTCATTGGTAGGGTACCATAAAGAGAAGGGCTTCCAATCAACCTCTAGGCCTTCTCAGCCTGTCTTTTCTGTTACCTTTCACTTGGGCATGCTCCCCTCAGACCTACTTTTAATCCTTTATAATATGGAACTCAGTTAACATAAGACCCCTGTCAGCTTGCTGATGCTAAGTCTAAAGGTAAGAGCCTGTTGCAAGAAATGGCTTGTAAGATCTATTCCAAATCTGTTCCCCTTGTTTCTCACTTTTGAAAGGTAGGTCTGTATCCTAGACCCTTGCCACAGTCTTTGAACTCATAGCATCAAAAAGGCAGCTCTGCAAACTTCAGCATACAGTCACTGACTCACATTCTGGTATTTTAATAAGAACCCAAGGGGATTCATGTGGTGGTTCAAATTCCAGCCTGGCTGGTCTAGCACTGTGACATCAGAGGAGCCTGGGGGCTTGGGAACCTCAGAGTGTTGGCTCTAGCCTTCGAGGTCTGTAGTGGGCCTAGACCTGGAATGGCCACCAAGTTCCCAGGGGATGCTGCTGAGAATCAGTCTATACTGTGATGGGGAGGGCAGCAGGGGCAATGCACTTGTTCCTAACATTTTCTCATCCCAACACACTTCTACCAGTAATAGTAGTCCACAGTGAGCAAACAATGATGGTAATTCATAGCGTTCCACAGTGAGGAGATAAATGTCCTCTGAGAAGTTTGAAAAGGCTTTCAGAAGCATCAAATATGAACATCACAGAATTTGGAGGAGCCCTGAAGATGGCCAGGAGTTTTTCACAGATGCATAGGAAGGATGGCACCCAGGCCCTGGTTCTCAGTCTCCAACTTACTCAGACTCAAGTCAGGCTGAACAACATACACTGGGGAAAACTGTGCTGCCTCTTCTCTCCATCTTTCTGGGACCAAGTTCATGTCTCTGGTACAGTCTCCTATCCCAAGGCTAAGACTCCAAACTCAGACTTGGATGTTAGAGACTAGGGAATATCTCAGTGTACCTTATTTAAAGCAAACCTGCAGGGCCTGACTAACTCAGGGAAGGAAGAACCCTGTATGTTCCCTTGCTTACCAGAGACCTGTTCAATGGAGTTAGGAAGATAAAATAAGTTATGATGAAAAGCTCCTGAGCTTCCTGTTACTGGCTCTTAGACACACATTTTTCTCAGTGACTCTGGTGTGTGAAGGGCTATGTGAGCAAAATCTGAGGATTCTCAGATGCCCTAGACTGCCTCATTAACTAGAAACTCTAAGGTGGGACGAAATCTTGGAGTAAGTGCACAGCAGAGGACTAACAGAAGGGAAAAGGTAGAAACAGAATTAACTGTGGAGTTGGGCCTTGATTTGCACAGTAGTGGATAAGAGGAATGACTAAAACCACTGGCAGAAGAAAACTCTTTATACTTTTCTACTTACATCTTTAAGTGAATGAGAATCAAACTATATAGAGTAATAGAAGGGGCCATTTTTAACACACACAATCATTTTGAATGAAACAACAATGGAAATTTAATTTTCAACCATGAGATATATTTGAATCAGGCTATAATAGGTTGGAAATACACTTGAAATCTCTTACCTGTCTTGTCATCTGCCAAACACAATCAATAAACTGAAGAAATATAGGTGATCGGTCAGCATCTGCATGGTTGTCATCACCATGGCCCACTCTCTGGAAAAAAGCAAAAGAGTGTGTGTGTGTGTGTGTGTGTGTGTGTGTGTGTGTGTGTGTTCCTTTCAAAAGTCAATTTTCCCAGTCATGACTCATCATGCCCATGAGAATTCCTGCTCATCATGGGCACTCAAAATTGTTTGCAAGGAAGATGAATTAGAACACTGGAGCATAATGATACATAGTATGAAAATTGACACAACAAAATGCATTACTTTGTATGACTTAAAAAACAAATGTATATAATTAAAAAGAAGAGTTAATCGAACTGAATGAATTTTCATTTCTTTTAGGAATCAACATTTCAGTTTACTCCATGTTTACATGGTGATGTTTCTATAATTTTACTTTAATATAGTTGATACCAAGAAAGATGGACAACTGGCTATCGAATCTTGCAGTTCAAATCATGGGATCAAGGGCCACAAATAGACCAATGTAGAAGACCTAATCAGGAGTTTATAAATAGGACATAGTTCAGAAATATCAGGAAGAGGGTTAATAAGATGGCTCAGTGTGGAAAGAGCTTGCTGCTCAAGCATAAGACCTGAAGTTAGGCCCCAACCATTCATGCAAAAGCTGGGTATGGTGGCACATGCCTGAAACCTCAATAGTGGGTGGCACAGACAGGAAGAGCCTTGATGGCCAATCTAGGCTAAATGGTGAAGTACCTGTTCAGTGAGAAACCTGTCTCAAAGGTGGAAAGTGATAGACAATCCTGATGTTAACCTCTGGCCTCTACAAATCCACACATATGAACACAACATACATACACATACAAATAACAAGAGATGTCAGTAAGTCTGAGAATAAAAGCATTGGTTAAGACCCTATAAATGCTATCCAGTTTTTACATGAATTGGAGAACCCAAGATCTCACTCTTGAAATGGTAATTGGACAGAGTCCTTCCTCAAGCAAGTCCAGGACCACATTTCATGCCTTTGGTAGTTTATATCAATGCATTGATATTCAAAAGCGACATTCCTGATCACATAAAGAGATTTGCCAGAAGCACTGAAAGTTCAATGAATAAAAAGATATCCACAATAACACTTTTGAGCATATACCCAAAGGAGGCACACACACACCACCAGGACGTTTGCTTAACTATGTTCATAGCCACATTATTTGTATAGTCAGAACCTGGAAAAAATCTAGATGTCCCTCAGCAGAAGAATGGATAAAGAAAATGTGGCACACTTACACAATGGAGTACTACTCAGTGGTAAGTAACATGACATCTATAAAATGGTCAGAACTAGAAAAAAAACATCCCGAGTAAGGTAACCCAGATCCAGAAAGACAAATATAGTATGCACTCACTCATAAGTGAATACCAGACATAAAGCAAAGTATAACCAGTCTACAAACCACAACCCTAGAAAATCTAGATCCCCCTTCCAGAAACAAATGGAAGCAGATGCAGAGATCTATAACTAACCATTGGACTGACCTCCCAAAATACAATCCAAGTGAGGGAGGAGTAATAATATGAACAAAGGAGTCAAGACCATGATGGGGAAACCCACAGAACTGGCTGACCAGAGCTAGTAAGAGATCACTGACTCTACTTGCTCAATTGACGAACTAGCATAGGACTGAACTAGGCCCCTAAACACAGATGACAATGGTGTGGCTTAGGTGATATATGAGGCCACTGGCAGTGGACCAAGGTCTAACTATAATGCATAAACTGACTTTCAAGAGCCCATTCTCTATGGAGAGATACCTTGCTCAACCTAGACATGGGAGTGGGGTGTGCCTTGGTCCTGCCTCAAGGAGGTGATGGGACAGACTTTGTTGACATCCTAGGGGAGGCCTTACCCTCTCTGATGAGTGGATGGGAGGTGGGATGGGGGAAGGAGGGGACAGTAGGAGGAAAGGATGAGGGGGAACTGGGATTGGAATGTAAAAAATAAATTATAAATAAAAAGACATCCACAGAGTGAGCATTCTAAAAGAATATTCAAATGAGCAAGAAGATGAGAAAGGAATGATTATGAAGTAGAGTATCCAATCCCCACATAGAGAGCTTGAAAAATAATGAAACTGCCACCTGGAAAAACATAAAAACAAGAAAATGACTAAGTAATGTCAGCTTCTAACAACCAAGAGGAGTTGGAGGGAGGTAGGGAGAAATGGACAAAAGCAAAACACATGTGTGCATGTATAATAATTTGAAAGAATAAAATACAAAATTATTTTTAAAAAATCTCAGAGATGCCATGCATAGTAGCACATGCCTTTAATCAGAGCACCTGGGAAGAAGAGGCAGGTGCGTCTCTGTAAGTTTGAGGCCAGCCTGGTCTACAGAGTGAGTTCCAGGTCAGACAGGAATGCACAGTGAGACCCGGTCTCAAAGGACTACACATACACACATACACACATACACACACAAAACAATAACAAAAACCTCTTAAAGCACCCAGGAGGAAGAGGCAGGTAGATCTCTGTGAGTTTGAGGCCAACCTGGTCTACATAGTTGAAGTGTTTATCTAATTATTCTTCATCAAAACTTGGGAGTCAGATACTGGGGTAAGAACCTGAATGACCAGAGAATCAGTAGAGAAGTGACCTTCTCCATCCCTCCCTGCCTCCCTCCTTCCTCTTTCTCATACCTTGATCTAAAAATTATCAAGACCCTACACTTCCTGTTGGAGACCAGGAAAATTCCATTAGGAAATTTCCAGTGGTTCCAGTAAGTGGGAGCTCCTGGTCTGCATTGAATTGCAGATGTTAGCTGATTTGCTATTGAGTAGCATGGCCTCAGTGGGGAATGTCCCCTAGTTTGCATCTCCACAGGACTAAGCATTTGAATAGGCCTGTACCAGGGCAGAGGGCTAGGTGTATAAGGAACAAGTGAAGACACAGATAGAGTTAAGGATCTAGCAGAGAGGGGTTGACTAGAGGAGAGGGAAATGGCTTCAGAGTCAGGGAAGTATGGTTAGGATGAAGGGACCAGTTCCCCATTTCAGCAGCCATAACAGCCGAACACATACTTGCCTGGCCTTGCCTTGGTCACTAGGAGGTCAGATGCCTGCCTGGTGGCAAGGAACCAATCAGAAGTTAGCTGGTGGAGCTATGCTTCACGGTTCTGGGTGTGCTTTAAGGACAAGTGCACAGCAATGATTCACAGAGCATAGCAACCACCCTGGGAGGGCCTATGGGCCATAACAACCAGTTGACCAATCAACACAGGGCAAACCCTCCAAGCCTAGAGGCACACCAATCCTGAGCCTGGGTGTACCCCTAGACACTCCCCTTACACTGCCCCATAAGATCTCTATGCAGACACTTCGAAGGGTCTTTCCCAGCCACCTGCCATGGTGGATGGGTGAAAGACCCGAGCTAATGTGGGGTTAGCTCTTTAAACAACTACAATAAAGCCTCATGCAGTTTGCATCAAGCTTTCGACTCCACCTGGTGATTGGGGTGACCGGGGTCCTGGGCTGAGATCCTGGGGGCCTGAGTTCCCGGGGGTCTTTCAACGAAACAGCCTGGAAGATGCTGAATAAACAAGAGAATCCAGTTTTGCAGCATAGAACTGAGAGCTCTCTAAAGATGACAAGATGCCTGTGTTTGGTCTTTATCGATGTTGGGTTACTAGGAATTCCCAAGTCCACGCTCCCCCACTCAGGTCAACCTCATGGCTACAGTGGCCTGAGGCAGAGACATGGCAGGCCACGACAACTTCCTCCAAAACCTCTATGGTTAACTTTGGTCAGCTAGTAGCTTCCACCCTCTGATTCAAAGCAAATTTTTATTGGCAGTCTTGGGAGCATCAGAATGCAATCAAAATACCACATAACACATAGTGAGTTTCGGGCCAGACAGGGCTGCATAGTAAGACCCCATCTCAAAGGACCCCACATCTCAAAAGACCTCTTAGAGTATATTACCTTATTTTCATTAGGTGGGGGTAGGTGTTTAGTTTTGTTGTGGTGGCGATTGTTTTGGGAGACTTTTTATTTTACTTTAAAAGTTTATCAATTTTAATTTATGTGCATTATGTATATGAGGCCAGAGGCTATTGCATTCCCTGGACCCAGAGGTCCAAGTGGTCATGAACTGCTGGGCACTGAACTCAAGTCCTCTGTAAGAGCTGCAAGTACTCTTAACCACTGAGCAACACTTCCAGCCCTTCTTTTAGATTTTAAATTATGATAAAAAATGCAACATAAATGGGACCAATGGTAGCATCCTTAAATATACACTTCAATGGCATCAATCATCTTGCTTTATAATCATTAACACTATTAATTCCAAAACTTTCATCTCCTCAAATTGAAACTCTGTCCCTCTTAATATAGTAACTGGCCACACGATAGCACCAAATTCCTGGCAACAAGCATATTACTTTGTAGTAGTCTACTTGGTGTGATAGAAAATATACAGTATTTATCATTTTCTGTCTGGCTTATTCCATTCAACATAATGTCTTGAAGGTTTATCGACATTGTAGCATATGTTAGAATTTCCGCATGTTTTAAGGCAAGTACCTTTACCCTCTGAGCCAACTCTCCATCCCTCATTATTTTCTTTTTAATAATTATTAACCTCCTCTGGTGTAGGTTATCCTGCCTGTCCCTCAGAATTCTGGACCATTTAATAGGATGTGGAAGAGGCGCATCCTTGGCAAACCACCTAGGATACCAAGACAACAGAGGCATAGTGCCTGGGTATAAGGATTCATTAATTTGTAGTGTAGTCAAGAGGGTAAAGACCTATAAATTACAAGGGAATACATTATTGCAAGGGCTTTTTCATGTGCATTGGGTATAGACAGAAAGAAAGGAGAGAACAATCTTAGGATGAGGCTGAGGAAAGTATAAGGGAGTAAATTCACATATGATGCAGTCATGATGGAGGTCTCATTTAGATAAAATTTGAATGGCAGAGAGACACCTGCTCCCTAATATATCCATGAATCAGTGAGAAGGATCGAGGAGCACTTGGAGAACTGTAAGTGTGTGGTCAGGGCTCACACTCAGGGGATGAGTGAAGAGGAGGAAATTGAAATGGGAGACTAGAGACTTGAGCTAGGGAAAGATACATTGAGTGTTACACTGAGTTCATAATGGGCAGTGACAACATTAGGCAAGTTTCTCCATTTTGTTACAGGGGGATGACAGGAAGCAAAGAGACGGGCTTCACAAAAGCTACTTGGGAGACTTCCTGAAAGATATGAATATACCAAAATTAAGGGAGAACCAGTGGGAATATAAAGGGGAATAATAGATCTGAAGATGGGTTCAAAGTTTCGGCACTGGCTGAAATCATTAAGAGATTAAGCATACAGAAAAAAGGAATAATCCTAGGGCTGAACACTAGAGTACCATAATGAGGTTGGAGAGATGTAGGGCCCAAACTAGAAAAAAAAGCAAATGATTGTAGAGCCACAGCCTAGTGGGAAAAAAAGCACTTCAAAAAAAAGGAGAGAACAACACAAATGCTCGGGAAAGTAAGGAAAGGGTTTGGTAAAGTGGCTGTGATAAGACCAGTTGTGTGGATGAGTATGAGAAGGAAGCCCAGCTGAAGTGGGATCAAGACAGACAAGAAGGAGAAAGGCAGTGGTAAATATGTATGCATAAAATAGTTCTGATGAGTATTCTAATAAAGGAAGACATAATTGCAATAATAGCTGGAAGATATCATGAAATCAAAAAGGTTTTACTTTAGGGTATAACAGCATATTTATATAGCAATGGGAACAGAGGCAGGATAGAAAGAAGGCAGCTAGAAAGTTCTATGATAATGTGCAAGAAATAGGAGCAGACAAGAAAAGGTACTAGAATGAGGAACTTGGAGGTTTATTCATGGAAACTACAAGTAATGTACTTGTTGCAGACCTGAAGCCCTATTCACATACTGACTCAGCCTTGTGACTTTAGGTAGATAACTCACATCCTAGAAACCAAGAAGAGAGACTTCAGGAGAAACCCACCCTAATGGAACTTGATTTTGGACTTCTAGCTTCCATAACAGTGAGAAAATATATGTTTGTGGTTTATGTTACCCAGTCTATGGTACTTTGTTATGGAAAAACCTGTATATTCACACAGAATTAACCAATTGTAGCTACCTCATGAGACTGTATAGAGGCAGATTGGGAGACTGGGAGCTGAAGGAAAGGGAAATAGTGCACTGATTAATGTATATAGGGCTTCCATTTGGGGTGACAAATAGGTTTGGGTGATGGGGAATGCCCTTCTGTGTATGTTTATCTTATTGCTTGTTGAACAAAGCACTCTTGGCCAATAGGGGAGCAAGTTAGGTGGGACTAGGAGTCGAGGAAGATTCTGGGAAATGTAGGAAAATGAAGTCTTGTGACACAAGCAGGAAGTGACATAGCAGGCAGACTCATATATAAGCAGGGACAAACAGGAAGTTGTCCCTTTTCTCTTGTTCTTCATCCTGCTCTCTGCTCTAGAGCTGCAATGTGATCTCCGCAAGAGAAGACGCCTGCTTCTGGTGTCCGTTAAGTTTTATAAAGTATATAGATTATGATTATGGTTGATAATTAAGATAGAGATAGCATATGAGAAATCCTAGTCATTGGCCAAGCAGCATTTGTACCTAATATAAGTCTCTGTGTGTTACTTGGGACCTTAACATGGCAGCAGGCGGAACTCAGGCAGCCTGGCAGAAAGCACTAACCTGGCAGCAGGGCTTGGGAGGCTTGGCGGAAAGATTTATCGTTACATTTGGGGACTAGGAAGAAGTAACGGTTACAAAGCATTGTGAATGTAGTATAGGACACTGTATTGAGCTCTTTAAAGTGGATCTGATGTCATTTTAAAAGAAAGGTGTAACTATCAGGAACATACAGTGTGGAGGACCTTGGTATTTTATTATGGAAATTTAGGCCACAAAGAAAAGGCTGTTCATGTGTGTAAATATATGTTAGCAAATGCCAGGTACATGTAAATGAGATAGCCAAAACAGTTACACATAAAGCAGATGAACCTACCAGTGCAAACCTGTGTCCAAAGCTTATCCACTCCTTTTCTATGAGAGACTCAAAGCCTTTAATGCTTCGATAATAACTGTCCAGCATCAGCATTGCCAGAGATGTGAGCTGGGATGTGCGGTCCCACCCATCGCTGCAGTGGATCACCACAGACGTTTTCCCAGATTCTATCTTATCAGCGATTCTTACTGCCCCAGCAAGCAGCACCTTCAGAAAAGAAGATAAAATAGACAAGGCTACATTAAGTATTAATCTCTGTGGAAGAGAATTCTGTGAAAAAGTTTCAATGTTCTGGCCTATAGACCATATAAAAATGCCATCTAGGGCTGAGGCACTACCTCAGTGAGGCCCTAGGCTCTGACCCCAGTAACCCAAACAAAACAAAACACAAAGCAAATAAACAACTATAAATTAATTAAGAAGCACTAGGAAGTGTTAGTGTCATGTTTTTTGGTATTTCAATACAGGGTTTCTCTATGTAGCACTAGCTGTTCTGGAACTAGCTCTTGTAGACCAGGGTAGACTTGAACTCACAGATTTCCATCAGCCTCTGCCTCCCCAGTACTGGGATTAAAGGTGTGCACCACCACCACCCAGCTAGCATCATGTTTTTTTTAAACTATGAAAAACCATCGAAATACATGGGGTCCTTTGTTGAAGAGTCACAAGGTTGTGTTACAAAACCTGGCTTACTAGGCATGGTGTGCACCTGTAATCCCAGCATTTGGGAGGCAAGTTCAGACTAGTCTGGTTTATGTAATGAGTTTAAAGCCAGCTCAGGCTACATGGAAACTTGTCATTAAAAAACAAAGAAACTTGGGGCTGGAAAGATGGCACAGCAGTTAAAAGTGCATACTGTTCTTTCAGTGTTTAGTTCCTGGAACTTAAGTCAGGTAGCTCCAAAACACCTGTAAATCCACCTTCAGGGGATCCACTACAGTCTTCTGGCCTCTGCAGGCAGATGCTCACATGTGCATATACCAAGCCCCACATATAAATATAATTAAAAATAAGACCAAATGTTTTAAAAAAAAAAACAAGGAAGGAGGTAGAGTTGGGAAGATAAGAAGATCAAGAGAACTTCACTAAACAGCAAATTAGGAGGCTAGACTGGGTTAGCTGAGACACTGTCTCAAAGTTAATTATTTATTAATTGATAATTAAAAACATGAATTTTTGTCAGAAAAGCTCTCCACAAAGACCATAGTCCAACTGTTTCCAAGAGGAATGTTTAAAAGCTCTCATACACAGACAGCCAAGATGCATTAATCTCTGGTGTTGACAAACTACTCAGAAATATTTATGACAGATGTTAGATATCTGATTCTATAACTAAATAAAAGATTGAACTTTACCCTTATATATTCCAGCCAATGTGTCCCATCCACATTGGATAGCCACCGTGACTCATCAATGGAAGGGTACACAATCTCCTTTAATTTACGAAGTGATTCCCTCATCACATGAATATTGTGGATCTCCAAAAACACCAGTTCTGCATTGGGGTAAGCACTTTCACTTTCATATCCTCCACCCTTTGCCTATAAGAAAGCAAAAGACAAGTGTCACTTTTTCTGAAATTAACTTTTCTACTGTTTCTACTATAACCAGCTATAAACCACTAAGAAACACTAAAGTCCTATACCCTTGTATGATTGCCCTAGAATTGCCAGACTACAACAAGATACCATGAATGGGCAGCACAAAAAACATAAATGCATCTTCTCATGGCAGTGCACCACCACCACCACATTTAAGTTCTCAAGACCAGGAGGCTGGAATACATGTGCCACAGGGTCAGACTCCCTTAGAAGCCTCTAGAAGAATGTGCTACTTACTTTTCTAATTGCGGTGACAAATATCTGGCAAAAGTACTTAAAGAAGTAAAGTGGTGGTGGCCACAGGTGCTACATGAGTGTGGAGGACTTAGTCTGGGGTCTGAGATAGGCTCACTCTCTTGTGACAGTTTATGCTGGAGAGGATGTGGAGAAAGGGGAACATTCCTCCACTGCTGGAGGGAGTGCCAACTTGTATAGCCACTTTGGACATCAGTATGGCGACTCCTCAGGAAAATGGGAATGAGTCGACCACAAGATCCAGCAATTACGCTCTTAGGCATATACCCAAAAGATGCACATTCATACAACAAGGACATCTGTTCAATGATATTCACAGCACCGCTATTTGCAACAGCTAGAACCTGGAAGCAATCTAGATGCCCTTAACTGAAGAATGGATAGAGAAAATGTGGTACATTTACACAACGGAGTACTACTCAGCAGAAAAAAAACAATGGAATCTTGAAATTTGCAGGAAAATGGATGGAACTAGAAGAAACCATTCTGAGCAAGGTAACCCCATCACAAAAAGACAAACATGGTATGTGCTCACTCATATGTGGATTTTAGACATAAAGTAAAGGACTACCAGCCTACAATCCATACTGCCAGAGAAGCCAGTAAACAAGGAGGACCCTAAGAGAGACATACATGGTCCCCTGGAGAAGGGGAAAGGGACAAGATTTCCTGAGCAAATTGGGAGCATGGGAGGAGGAGGGAGGGAGCTAGCAGAATGAGAAGGGGAGAAGAGGAGGGGTGAGGAGGACATGAGGGAACAGAAAGGTTGAGTCCAGGGAAGAATAGAAGAAAACAAGAAAGGAGATACCATAATAGAGGGAGATATTTTAGGTTTAAAGAGAAATCAGGCACTAGGGAAATGTCTGGAGATCTACAAAGATGACACCAGCTAACAATCTAAGCAACAGAGGAAAGGCTACCTCAAATGCCCTCCCCTGATAATGAGATTGATGAGTGATTTATATGCCATCCTAGAGTCTTCATCCTGCAGGTGGTGGAAGTAGAAGCAGACACCCACAACAAATCACTTTACTGAACTGGAATCAAGTTTCAGAGAAGAACGAGTGATGAGCAAAGGGGTCCAGACCAGGCTGATGAAACCCACAGAAACAGCTCACCTGAACAACGGGGAGCTATTGGTCCCCAGACTGATAGCTGGGAAACCAGCATGGGACTGATCAAGATCCCAGGAAGTGGGTTTCAGTGAGGAAACCTTGGAATTCTATGGGGCCTCCTGTAGTAGATCACTACTTATCCCTAGCATAGGTGTGGAATTTGGGAGCCCATTCCACATACAGGGATACTCCCTGAGCCAAGACACAGGGGGGTCAGCTTAGGCCCTATACCAAAGATATGATAGACTCTGATGCCCCCCTATGGAAGGCCTCATCCTCCTGGGGGAGCAGAAAGGATATGCGATAGGTAGGGTTTTAGTTGGGGAGGGTGGCAGGGGAGGAGGGGAGGGAGAGGGAACTGGGATTGACATGTGAAACAATCTTGTTTTTAACTCAAATAAAAAAATCTGCAAAAAAAAGAAACGAAAAGGGGGACATAACAAGGGCCACTGAGGAAATCCAGAGAATCATCAGGTCATACTTGGAAAACCTGTATGCCTTAAAATTTGAAAATCTAAAGGAAATGGACAATTTTCTGGATAGATTTCACTTCTGAAAATTAAATCAAGAACAGATAAGAAATTTAAATAGACCTATAACCCCTAATGAGATAGAAGCAGTCATGAAGTCTTCCAACCAAAAAAAGCCCAGGGCCAGATGACTTCAGTGCAGAATTCTACCAGAAATTCAAAGAACAGCTAATACCAATTCTCCTCAAAGCATTCCACACAATAGAAGCAGAAAGGTAATTGCCAAACTCTTTCAACGAGTCTGCAATAACCTTGGTACAGAAGCCACACAAAAACACACTAAGAAAGAGAACTACAGAACAATCTCCCTCATGAACTTTAATGCAAAATACTCAATAAAATACTGGTAAATCGAATCCAAGAACAGATCAGTGAAATCATCCACCATGATCAAGTAGGCTTCATCCCAGGGATGCAGTGATGGGTCAACATAGGAAAATCCATCAATGTAATCCATCATATAAACAAAGTGAGAAAGAAAAATCACATGATCATCTCACTAGATGCTGAAAAAGCCTTTGACAATATCCAACACCCCTTCATGATAAAGGTCTTGGAAGATCAGTAATAACAGGAACATATCTAAACATAATAAAAGCAATATAAAGCAAACCAATAACCAACATCAAATTAAATGGAGAGAAACTCAATAAGATTCCTCTAAAATCAGGAACAAGACAATGCTGTCCACTCTCTCCATACCTCTTCAATATTGCACTTCAAGTTCTAGCTAGAGCAATAAGAAACAAAAGGAGATCAAGGGGATACAAATTGGAAAAGAAGAGTCAAACATTCACTATTTGCAGATGACATAGTAGTTTATATACGTGACCCGAAAAACTCTACCAGGGAACTCCTACACCTGATAAACACCTTCAGCAAAGTACCAGGATACAAGATTAACTCAAAAAATCAGTAGCTCTACTATACACCGAAGGCAAATGGGCTGAGGATGAAACCAGAGAAACATCACCCTTTACAATAGCCACAAACAACATAAAACACCTTGGGGTAATGCTAACAAAACAAGTGAAAGACCTATATAGCAAGAACTTTTGAGTCTCTAAAGAAAGAAATTAAAGAAGACACCAGAAAATGGAAAGATCTCCCATGCTCTCGGATAGGTAGGATCAACATATTAAAAATGGCAATCTGGCCAAAAGCAATCTACAGATTCAATGCAATCCCCATCAAAATCCCAGCACAATTCTTCACAGATCTTGAAAGAAAAATTCTCAACTTTATATGCAAAAACAAAAGACCCAGGATAGCCAAAACAACCCTGTACAATATAGGAATGTCCATAGGCATCACAATCCCTGACTTCAAACTTTGTTATAGAGCTACAGTCCTGAAAACAGCTTGGTATTGGCATAAAAATAGACAGGGAAACAAATGGAATTGAATTGAAAACCCTGATATGGATCCATACACCTATTAACATCTGAGTTTTGACAAAGAAGCTAAAGTTATATAATGGAAAAAAGAAAACATCTTTAACAAATGGTGCTGGCATAACTGGATGTTGGCATGTAGAAAGACTGCAGATAGATCCATGACTATTCCCATGCACAAAACTTAAGTCCAAATGGATCAAAGACCTCAACAGTAATTCAGCCACACTAAACCTCTTAGAAGAGAACGTAGGTGGTACCCTCAAACAAATTGGTAAAGTAGACTGCTTCCTGAGCATAACACCAGTAGCACAGACACTGAGATGGACAATTAATAAATGGGACCTCCTGAAACTGAAAAGCTTCTTTAAGGCAAAGGACACATTCAAGAAAACAAAACTGTAGCTCACAGAATGCAAAAAGATATTCACCAACCCCATTTCTGACAGAGGGCTGATTTCCAAAATATACAAAGAACTCAAGAAGCTAGTCACCAAAACACCAAATAATCCAATTAAAAAGTAGAATAGAGAACTAAATAAAGAATTCTCAATAGAGGAATCTAAAATGGCTGGAAGACACATAAGAAAGTGCTCAATATCCTTAGCCATCAGGGAAATGCAAATCAGAACAACTCTGAAATATCATCTTACACCAGCCAGAATGACTAAAATCAAAAACACCAATGACAGTTTATGCTGGAGAGGATGTGGAGAAAGGGGAACACTCCTTCACTACTGGTGGGAGTGCCAGCTTGTACAGCCACTTTGGAAATCAGTATGGCTGTTCCTCAGGAAAACGGGAATCAGTCTACCAGAAGATCCAGCAATTCCACTCTTAGGCATATACCCAAAAGATGCACATTCATACAATAAGGACATCTATTCAACCATGTTCATAGCAGCACTATTTGTTATAGCCAGAACCTGGAAGCAACCTTGATGTCCCTTAACTGAAGAATGGATGGAGAAAATGTGGTACATTTATACAATGGAGTACTACTCAGTGTGAAAAAAACAAAACAAAACAATGGAATCTTGAAATTCGAAGGCAAATTGATGGAACTAGAAGAAGCCATTCTGAATGAGGTAACTCAGTCACAAAAAAGATAAACATGGTATGTACTCACTCATATATGGATTTTAGATACAGAGCAAAGGATTACCAGCCTACAATCAACACCTTCAGAGACCCTAGGAAACAAGGAGGACTCTAAGAGAGACATACATGGTACCCTGGAGAAGGGGAAAGGGACAAGATCTCCTGAGCAAATTGGGAGCATGGGGGAGGGGGGAGGGAGTTAGGAGAAAGAGAAGGGTAGAAGAGGAGGGGAGAGGAGGACAAGAGAGATCAGGAAGCCTGAGTCAGGGGAAGAATAACAGGAGAGCAAGAAAAGAGATACCATGGTAGAGGGAGTCATTATAGGTTTAAAGAGAAATCTGGCACTGGGGAAATGTCCAGAGATTTACAAGGATGACCTCAACTCACAATCTAGGCAATACTGGAGAGGCTACCTTAAATGCCTTTCCCTGATAATGAGATTAATGACTACCTTATATGGCATCCTAGGGCCATCATCCAGTAGCTGATGGAATAAGAAACAAACACCCACAGCTAAACACTGAGCTCAATTCTGGAGTTCAGTTGCAGAGAGGGAGGAGTGATGAGCAAAGGGGTCAAGTCCAGCCTGGAGAAACCCACAGAAACAGCTGACCTGAACAAGGGGATGCTCGTGGACCCCAGTCTGATAGCTGGGAAATCAGCATAGGACTGTTTCAGACTCTCCCCTGAAAGAGGATGTGAGTTTGGAGGTCTTCTTCTTAATCTATGGGG
The DNA here is from genome assembly GCF_003668045.3 of Cricetulus griseus. Classification (NCBI taxonomy): domain Eukaryota; kingdom Metazoa; phylum Chordata; class Mammalia; order Rodentia; family Cricetidae; genus Cricetulus; species Cricetulus griseus. Next base: position 4,247,133 of record NC_048604.1, read on the forward strand.
ACTCTGGCAGTGAATCAGCATTTATCCCTAGTATATGAATGGACTTTGGGAGCCCATTCCACATATAGGTATACTCTCTCAGACTAGACACACAGGGCAGGATGTAGGCCCTGCTCCAAATGATATGCCAAACTTTGAAGATCCTCTATGGAAGGCCTCACCCTCCCTGGGAAGCAGAAAGGGGATAGGTGGTTGGTGGGGGACAGTGGAGGATGGGAGGGGGAAATGGGATTGACATGTAAAACAAGCTTTTTTCTAATTTAAGTTAAAAAGGGAAAAATAAAATCAAATCAGAGATCTTTAAAAAAAAAAGAAAAAAGAAGTATAGTGGCTCACAGTCTGAGAGTAGACAATCCATTACAGCAGAGCAAGAATAGTGACAGATGTGAGACACAGATGTTCACATTGATGAACAATGCTGCTTAGATTACTGTCTCCTTTTTATTCAGTCCAGGACCCCAGACTAAGTGATGGTACTGTCTACATTCAGGGTGAGTCTTCTCTCCTCAATTGAAACTACCTGGAAACACACTCAAAGCCATACCCAGGAGTGTGTTTATATGATTCTAGATCATCCCATTAGTTGATAATTAAGACCAACAACAACAGAGAATACTTAATATTCCTTAGGTCTCCTAGTTTCTAGTATCCCTAGTCATTCTAGGTTTATACACTCAATGCCTTAGTCTCTTTTTCCATGTTTGTATTCGACCTTCTCCCCTTTTTCTCTGCCTCTGCTGTACTTATAAATAATAACTTAGTAGAGAAGCTAGTTGACACCAAGCCTGAAAACCTGAGTTTTACTGATACCAAGGACCCATATGGTTAAAAAGAGAGAACCAAATCCTGCAAAGTTTTCCTCTGGCCTGTACATGTGCGCACACATGCACACAATTAAATGTAAGAAAAAATCATGTCTTCCATGCTGAATTTAGGCCCTTCCTAATCTAATATGACTTTGGTTTAACTTGATTACATTTATAACTTGATTACATTTATAAGAAATCTTTCAAAATACACTCATATTCATAAGTACTAGAAGTCATGACTTCAATGCATCATTTTATTGAGGGCACAATTTCAGCCTTAATAATCATCCTTGGTTTTTAAATCAGTAACAACTTGCTCTTACTCAACTTTCCTTCTGCTAGCGTCATTTATCTACCAAGAAAATGCCATACTACCTACCACACAATCTCTGCATAATAAAACAGTTTAGAGTTCTGAAATTACAAAGTTTATCTTAGCAATTTAATAAGAGAAAATACATGTATCAAAAAATATAAGGATTACCTCTTAGTGAGCTTATAAAAAACCTGGTCTGTAGCTAGATTACATTTTATAGAGGTCAGTTTTCAAAACACATTTAAATGAGAGTACAGAGATGATGGTGAAAGTCCTTCAATGTATATGTTTGTCTTTTTGGTTGTCAAATAAAGTACTGTTGGCTAATAGGGAAGCAAGTTAGGTGGGACTAGGAGTCGAGAAGGATTCTGGGAAATGTAGTAAAGAGAAGTCTTGTGATCCAGGCAGGAAGTGACATAGCAGGCAGACTCAGAATATAAGCAGGGACAAGCAGGAAATTGTTCTCTTCCTCCTCCTCTCTTCTCTGTGTAGCCACCATGTGATCCCAGCAAGAGAAGATGCATGCCGCTGGCCTCCGATAAGATAAGTTCTTATAAAATATATAGATTATTAGTTATGGTTGATAATTAAGACTGAGCTAGCAAGTAAGAAATCCTAGTCATTGGCCAGTAGCATTGTAAATAATATTAATCTCTGTGTGTTATTTGCGGCCCTAATGCAGCGGGCGGAACTTGGGTGGCTGGCAGAAAGAGTTATCCTTACACAGATAAACTGATGGGAATTTAAAAAGCTACACCTTCTGTGGAAGACAATTTGATGGTTCCTTGGAAGTTATACAAAGACTTCCCATATCGTCTAGCCACTATGTTTGTGTACAAATTTTATTTAAATACCAGTTCTGAATTCTTTGGCTTATATGCCCATGAATGTAAGAGCAGTATCACAATAACCAGTAGGGATAAACAATTTAAATGTCCATAAACAGATAGTTAGATGAATAGAATATAATCTCTTTATACAATGGAATATTATTCATCCATAAAAAGGAATGAAGTACAGATGCTACAAAATGGATTAATTTTTTTTTAGATGAGTGAAAGATGACAGACACAAAGGAGTACTTAAATGTATGATTCCATTTTTATGAAGTGTCCAATTCAGGGGAATTCGTACATATAAAAGCATATTAATTGGTACCAGAGATTGGGCAAGGGGATTGGGGACTGACAGCAAATAGGTACAGAGTTTCAATTTAGGGTGATGGATTCAGATAGTAAGTAGTGTTACTTTCACAGTACTGTGAATATATTGGAAGTCACTGAAGTGTAAACTAAGGAGTTTTGTGTTACTTGAATTTTATCTTGATAAAAAGGTAAACATATGTATAACACAAAGACATGTTGTTAATTTAATCTGCAACCAACTATCCAGTGTATACAAATGTCCTGCCCTAGCTTAGTACTATATAATAATGAGTAAATGGAGACTTTGTTCATTTTGGCTCTCCAAATCTAGTGAGGTGAAAAGAGGAGATCAGGATCAAGAACAGCACAGGGCTGAGGGTCCTCTGGTCTAGGACAGTTCAGGAGGTGGCAGGTGCCTGGACAGTCAAAAAGAAAGAAGGCACAAATCAGAGAATACAGAAAAGAACACCCAAGACAAATAGGGCACAGAGATAGGTAAAGACATGGCTTTCTGAAATGAAGATAGATATTGCACAGAGTGTGCCAGGGCAGTGGTAAGAATGATGAATGCTGAAGTCAGAGAACATGCAGAGACTGGAAGACATGAGTGAAGAGGGCCAGACAGTAGAGGAATGGGGTTATAGTGGGAAGGGCCTGGGAGGGTGAGACACTCTGCAGGCAGATCAAGTACAAAATGCAATCATCTGGCTGAAGAAAGTAGGGCCTAGATGGACATCTGATTTGAGACATTTAAGAGGAAGCACACAGCAGTGATTTGGAACAATGGGAGTAGATAGGGAAAGTGATACCTAGGATTCTCTGCTCTGCTCCTGAGAGATAAGATGGTGGCTTCATTTACTGAGAGTATACTGGAGAAGGGACATATTCTATGGGGAAGAGTGTTTGCTTTTGAGTACAGAGAGGACCAAATGACTTCTGAGAAAAATGCAACTAGGAACATCTGTAAGCCATGGGATACAAGGGTGTAGAACTCAGAAGTGTGAACTCGGAATATCAATATGGAATATTTGTCATATGGATGGGTGACAAGGGAAGACAGAAATATGTTGCATGGTGTTCCAGGACAATGTGTAATGTAAGGCCAGAAGTGTGAGGAAGATCAGTATTTAAGGAAAACAATGAAGACTGAGGAGAAGGGGGGAAAGGTGAACAGGAGGGAGAGAAGATAGAAGGGAGGAGATAAGAAGGTAGGGGTTACAAAGGAAAGAGAAAGAGAGACTGGAAAGGGTGGAAGTAAAGACCCTGGGCAGGCAGGAGAGGCCAGGGAAGGAACATAAGGCCCAGGGAGAAAGGCCCCTCTTCTACTGCAATAGGAGGCAAGAATGGGAGACAGTTCTTGTCTGATATAGCTTTTCCTCTATGAAGAAACAGTCAGTCATTGAGGGCTGGGAAAGAGTACACACTTGAACAGCCATAAATGGGTTTAAATGGCTTTTGTGGAAAATGGAGGTCTGGTTAGAGAAATGTAAAGAAGCACTCCACAGCACTGAGGGCCCAACTAAGGCTATCGCACATGAATCCACAGTGGTTCTGATCTATGCATTATGAGCCTTTTCTTTGAAAACATTCAGAAGCCCAGGATATGGCATGAGAAAGGCACACAGGGAAACTGAAATGGATTGAAAGACACTGATAAGTTTACAGGGCACCTACTTTGTGTTAAGCGATAAGCTAGGCAGAGAAATGGGGCAGTGCCTGGGGGCCTAGTAGCCAATGGGGAGGTGAGGTGATGAGCTGGAGTCTCAAGGCTATATAACACTTCAGTATAGAAGCAGCATGCATACACTAAGAATTGGAATGAGCCTAGGAACATAGTTAAAGTCAATTTGTTGTCTGCAAGCTGATTAAAACAAGGCACAGGAGAGAAAATCTCATTAATTAAGCTAAGGTTACAGAGTTAAAAGAGCTAAGGTTACAGAGTTAAAAGAACACTGTGTACCAAGTCTATAAGAGAACTCAGGGATAAGGCACCTGGAGGGGGAGGGGGAGGGTCTCAAGACATAAAGGAAGAACAGTGAGAAAGGAAGCCAACCAATACCTTGGAAGGAGCAGGGTGTGAGGTTTAAAGAGTTCTGGAAGACAAAACTTTTGCCAAGTAAAAGTATTACAAATATTTGTCATTTCAAAAGTAATAATTAAAATGAAGATAATTTTTCTGTCTTTGTGTGTCTGCCTTCTCTATACAGTTTTCTTATATTTTGTAATTCCTTGTAATAGTAGTACAGGGGTAACAGAAAGGATTCAGAGAAGTAGACAATAATCCTGCAGTTATGGGAGTAAATGCAACTGGCTGATGAAGGATGCCTTTGTTCAACAGGCTGAAAAGTGGCTCTCATTGAAGACACTCACAAAAACCCATGCAAAGTGTGAATGCAACCTTATTTGAAAAACAAAATAGGTCTTTGAAAATGAGATTAAAGACCCTAACTGCAGGGATAATCCTGGATTACCTCAAGTGGGCCCTGAAGGTCATTACAATATCCTTAGAAAAAAGAAAAACAAAGAAGCACACACAGTGAAGATGAGGTAGATCTCAGGGTGTGGCTACAAGTTCAGGAGTGCTAGCTTGGCCATGAGACACTGCAGGAGGTAGACTCTGTCTTGGAACCTTTAGAAGGGCAATAACTTTAGGAGATTTTGGACTGATGATAGTTTACAGAGCAGCCTCAGCTCCATTCTTCGGCCATCTTAGTAACCAACACCATAACTTAGCCTCCAAGTCAGAATCCTGGGTGGCATCCTTGACCACAAAAGTGGCCAACTCAGTAATAGCTTCATGCATGGAGTACTGGGGTGCACCCACCACCATGCAGAGGCATTCATAGGTACCATTGTCTTTTAATTCTAATCATCACACAAGTGTTGGCACAAGACACTGGTTTCATCTCTCATCTTGTAGAAAAGCTTAAGTAACTAGTGGTGCAAACCCCAGGAGTATCTAAGTCCAAGTCAAAAGTCTCATTCTGTCAAACTATCTCTTAGGTGGATGTGAGTTCACTCTGAGGTTTTCCAAGTAGAGATGTCAAACATGGGGATGTGGTCTAATATCAGCAGGGTTCAGGGCTGGAGACACCACCATGTGCAACTCAGCATAGAGATATTGTTTAAAGTCCTGACTTGGAATAGATGACCTTAGGAAACTGTTATAGAACAAAAAAGGGAACCCCAAACCAAGGTCAAGTAACTTTACCTTTTAAAGTTGGGAAATGGAAGAGGAACCAATAATAGAGAGCAAGAGAGCCAGGCTGTACAGTGAGAAAAACATGGGGGTTGGGGTGAGAGCATTTATGAAACCACAAAAGCCAAGAGAATGGAATGGTCCTTCTAATGTCATTAATGATGACAGCAAACTTGAATTCTTCCTTGGTGACAGCTACTATAGAGGTAGGAGATTGACTTTTGGCAGCTGTAGTTAATTAATGATGGAATATACCTTAGGGAAAGACAAAGAGCAAGCTGACAAGAGAAAGTTGACACACACACAGGTCGGATGATAATGGTGCCGCTAGCCATCATCCTTCTCACCATTCTTATAAAAACCATGTCCTATCATATTGTTGGACATCATATATATCATATGATTATATATAATATAAAATATATGAATTGGTTAATAATCAGCAAATTTATTAGAGGGACTTCCAAGGAGCATGTGGTTGTTTCACTAAAATACATATTCATTTATGTATTTTTCTTTCTGTGGCTTTGATTAATTGAGTCATCAGAAAAAAAAAACTGTGGAGAAGTAATGAAAACAACAAGATTCTAGCCAATGTAGGATGCTGAACATATTCCACAGAGTATTAAAGAGGGAAGGACAGCAACAGACTACATCAAAAGATCCAAAGTTCACATAATAATGAATTCAATGGTCTGTTCAAAACCATGAAGACTTATAGAAAATATGTTAAAAAAATCCCACAAATTTTCTACAAGGCTATTGAACATGTACCTTGTTGGTATCAGCAACACTGTTTTGTCGGGCATCAAAGATGATAAGTTTATGTGACTGTGCATTAGCATCCATTATTGTCTGCAGGTATTTTTCATCTTCTTTGCAGCGTTTATCATTGGGACCCACCAGTGGCTGGCTGCAACGTGTAATCGTTGCCTGACTTTCTGGGTGAATCCATGACAACACCTAATGTTTTTAAAGCAACAAATAAAAAATATCTGCTGATAGAAAGCATTCGTAAAACAATATGTGATCTAATTAATTGTTAAAAAATACAACCTCTCCTAAAGAGTTTCCTCACAGCTCTGAGTAGGTAAGCTAGACATAGCACTGTAGTGGCCAAGACAATGTGTTGGTCATACTAAAAGAAATCTGACTAGACACACTCTAATAAAATCTTTCTGCCTTTGAGAGTCTATTATTTTAAGTAAAAGTTAGGTCAAACCATTACTAAAATCTAGTCCCATTTCTATTTGACTGGTTAGTTTCATATTTTTCTAATATTAAAAAGCCCTCTGTATCTCTATAATAACATAAATAGCAGGGTGAGGTCTCATATTAAAAAAAGAAAACTCTAACTGCCACCAGATATCCCATTTTCCTGCAGTGTTCAAGTGATACAAGAGTATTCTGATGTAAACTCTGAGCAAAAACCATCACTTCCTTCTGGGCATGATTGTTTAAGTCCCATGCAGCTACATCAATGCATACAGCAAGAAGAAAGAATGTATTTTCTCTAGAGTGAATGGTAGAACCAATGAGGTAAAATGTAGTGCAACAGCATGTTCATTCTTGTTGAACATAGCTATATCTGAAAGGAAAAATTTAAGGTATCTTTGCATTTAGAAATAGGAAAATACATGAGTGAGATAGGAAATGATGCATTTCTTAAGAATCAAAGATACAGCCAGGTTTATAAGCTAATTTTCTACTTTCCATTTTGTTATTAGATACAATGCAGTGTCTGTTTCTATGTAAAAAAAAAAAAGCAATGACTATTACTTACAGGGACTCTGCCTTTTGCTCGAAAGGCTGCCACTTTTGAAAGGTCATCATCTTTTACACTAGTTGGCACAACAATGATGGCAGGGTAGGTATCGCAGAACTCATAATTACTGTTTATTTTGGATATTTTCCAACTCTCATTTGGCAAGCCCTGTAGGGTGTTAGAGAAGGAAGAAGGGGAAATACTTGTTTCTACTTTGCAAACAAACCAAATATGAATCACATTTGTTTCTTATTTAAATGAAAATTAATTTATAACTTGTTGATTGTTACTTAACTAATAATGTCTCAAATAAAATTTAATGGCAGTTTGGATCCTTATTCATCAATTCTTTATGAGATCTTTAGTAAAAAAAAAAAAAACATCTAGAAGCAGATGGCTTGATAATAGAGCACTTGCCTAGTATGTGCATCATCCTGGGAGGGAGAGTGGGGAAGGGAAAAGAAGGCAGGTAAGAAGAAGACCAGTAGGAAGGCAGAAAAGACATGCAGGAAAACAGCAGCAAGGCTGGCAGGAAGAAAGAAAGGAGGAAGAAGAGGGAGGAAGGAAAAGGAAGGAAGGGTGGGTTCTCAAAAACCCGAGTCTCAAACTCCTGTCTATAATCCTACTAATCCTTCTGGAAAATGACAGCTAAACACCAGTGGAGTCAAAGATAGGGTACACAAGAAGAGGGCACCCAGGGAATTGAGAACCAACAAGCTAGAAAAGCTAGACCCACATACAATTTTTCGTACTGTTTCTACTCCTTTATTATATATCTAACCCAACTTTTTAGAACAGAAAAAGACATTTAAGATGTCATAATCCATTTGACAAGTGACATACTCTACCTGTCTCTTATATTCAGATACTGGATCATAAACTTTCCAGCCATTAACTGGAAACTTCTCTTTATAGCTGAATGCAAATAGCACCTGTACATAAAACCCATAAAATACATGTCAGTATTTGTGTTAAAATCCTATTTTAATCTGCAAATTTTAAAGCAACAAATTAGAAGTTTTTCTTAATTATTAGACAGAGGAGATAGAATCCAAATATTTTAATTTAGTTGCAACACAGAGAAGAGAGAAAGGCAACCTCTAAAGGAATGTGTAAATAATGAATTATTGGATACCCATAGATGTATGCAGGAAAGGTTTACTTTGTTGTACTTGCCTGCCCATTAGAAAGAGGAAAAGCATGCTTGTTGAGGTTTTCAAATATGCCAAGTTTTCGTTGTTCTTCCTGCTTATATGCAAGTCTCAGGTTCCTCATATCCTAGTAAACAATGAGCACCTGTTAGCCAGATACCCTGTCATAAATACATAAAAGATTTTTATTTATCCCTCATTTTGTACTTTATAGTTTTCCAGCTAACAGAAAACAAGTTAACAAAAAGATGCTTCCAATGAAATTTGAAAAATTAAGGAAACTGGAATAAAGAGAATTGTGTGGGGGTGGCAGGGGTTGTCAACAGAATAAATAATTAAGAATAATGCTGAAGCCGGGCGTTGGTGGCGAATACCTTTAATCCCAGCACTCAGGAGGCAGAGGCAGGTGGATCTCTGTGAGTTCAAGGCCAGACTGGTCTACAAGAGCTAGTTCCAGGACAGCCTCCAAAGCCACAGAGAAACCCTATGTCAAAAAAAGAATAATGCTGTAGCTCTTCACAGTTGATGGTTTCTGTCAAGGGGTCGTGTGGGGAGGAATCAGTTATCATTAAGGAGCTAGCCATTGGGAGTTTGACCATACTGCAATGAGTACATAAGCAACACAAATTGGACTTTATGACATTTTTTTATTGGTAGTGAAGAAAACAAGAATAGAAGGGTGGACCTCAGCGGAATGGGAAGTAGGTGTGATAGGGGTACAATGTACAGAATTCCCAAATAATCAATAAAAATATCCTGCGGGGGGGGGGGAGAATTCCAAAAAAGGATAATGTTTGCACACAAAAGATGTGTTATCACACTCTGTGCACTTCCTGGCCAAAGATATGCCATTGAATTTATTGTTCAGGTTAAGATCCGAAAGAGCCAACTACATAATTTACTTCATCCATGAAAAAGAAATGTTGCAGATTCTCCCCACTATTACTCACTAAAAGTAGTCTGTACCATGTGGAGACTATACCTCTCAGCAATGTTCCTGCAGCAATATAGTGCTGTTTCATAAGATCACTTTCTTAAAATGCCCTCCCTTGTCCCAGTGTCCTCTCTGATGGCCAAATGCCCAACCACAAGTTAGCAGGAACCCGTGCATCAAGTCTAGCTCTTAATAGTGTGATTGCTTTTACCCATGACAGTGTTTTAAGCGTTGCCTCCCAACCTTTTAAAATCTATGTTCCTGTCAACTAAACACAAAAGGTATCATTGTTCAACATCAAATGAAATTTGAAAATAAATATAATGATAAACAAAGAAATAGTAACTTGGGAAGTAAAGTTATTGTGATACTTATAACAGCAAAAGAATGGCAATAAGCCAAATACCTATCAGTAGAGGCTATAGCTGAATAATGTACAGGGCAGCTAAAGACCTGAAAAGAAGCTGCAGCTCTATATGCACCAGTCCTAAGAAATTCCAACATACACAGTCACAGGGAAAGAAAAGCGCAGCCATGTATACACTATCATTGACCTTTTATTTGATTTTTAGACAAGGTCTCACTATGCTGGCCTGCAGCTTGCTATATAGACCAGGCCAGCCATGAATTCACAGAGATCTGCCTGCCTCTACTCACTGAGTGCTGGTACTAAAGGTATGGGCCACTAAGTGGCTCATTGTTTCTTTCGAATAAATGTTTCCATGTTCAAGGTATCTGTGCAGTGCTATATTAGGCATTGGTAACTGTATCTGTAGTGAGGGTAGAGTGGGAGAGAAAGACATGATGGTTTACTATATATAGCTTTTGTACTTTTCAATTATGAATCATCTTTAAAAAATAAAACCCAGGCTAGAGATATGACTCAGTAGTTAAGAGTGCTGGCTATTCTTCCAGATGTATCCAAGTTCAAATCCCAGCATCCACATGGCAACTCACAACCATCTGTAACTCCATTTGCAGGGGATCTGATCTGATGCCCTCTTCTGGCCCCCACAGGCACCAGGCATGCAGTCAAAACATCTACACATATAAAAATAATAACATATGCCATGTGTGGTGGTACATGCCTTTAAAGCAAAGCATTCAAGAAGCTGAGGCAGGCAGAACTCTGAGTGTGGGGCTAGCCTCTGTCTACATAATGAATTCCAGGCCTTCCAAGGATACACAGTGAAAACTGACTGTGAAAACAAACAAAAAAATTAACAACCAAAGTAAAACATCACACCTGAGGTTCTCAGACATGAGTTGGGAGCCTGGTCTTTATAATTTCAGGCTATGAAGCACTGACATCAGCTGTCGGAAAATACTCATGCCAGGAATAAAAATAACTTAGTCAAACAGCCACCGGAAACGTGCCAAAGTAGCATTGCTTCCTGACATGCCTGCTTTTCAAGTCACAATGGCTGTGCACACACCCTGGTAACTCACTTGCTGTTTAGAAATGTTCAGGGGGAAGGAAAATCTTTCTAAGCCCTGCAAGAGCATATGCAGTAAGTGTGCCATGTAGATTAGTGGTAGAGCATGTGCTTACAATGTGAGAAGCCCTGGGCGCTGCCTACCCAGGAAAAGAGTGAGAAGTGGAGGGATGGGGATATGCTGACTTTGGTGTGTGAGGAAATAGGCATGCAACAAATGTGAGCATCAATATGAGCATCAATCCCAAGTTTAGAAGAGGTCTTGACATTTCTGCAGGCAGAACACATCTCCTGGTTCATTAGGTTACTTTTTAGTAAACTTTGTTATAGAGGTGAAGTCACCAGGCATAAAACCTATTCATTTGAGGTCTTTCTTTGGGTTCCCATCATTAAAGTTATCCCACACGTTCCTATCTAACATGAAGGAAGTAAAAAGAAAAAGAAATGAGGATAGTTCAAGGTAGAAAGTTCCAACATAGTCAAGAATCTTTGATCACAAGATTTTTAGAACAGGCTGTCCCTTGGGTAAGTCTTTGACCATCTACCATGTTGAAAAGTACTTTTAAAATAGCAAACTGTGAAAAGGAGTATTAAATTCTATTTTCAATTTGCTTTTTCTGAGATGTGACAGCCAGCACTTAGGTTGCAGGTTAACCAGAAACATTTCACCTTTCAAAGAGGATTGTTTTGAAAGTGCTTTGCACTCATTGATATAACATTTGGAAGAGCTGTTGCCCTGAAAACAGTACAAATTGTTTCTATACTCCAAAGATCATAAGGGTCATGAGTCAACAGTCCAGAATGGACATCTTTGTGCCAGTGTTCACTTGTGTCTGCAGCCTACCTTGCACACGATCTCTATACCACAAGAATTATCCCCATGGCTCTGGGCACCAATCTTCTCAACTCTGCTAATCACTCCAAGGGGAACATCAAGGATGAAATGTGGGTCCTAGGTTTAAAAATTAAACACTTATCAAAGTCAGTAAACAGGGTTTTTATGTTGAAGACAGTAAATAGAGTTTTTATGTTTTAAGTTGCTCTAGAGTTGTTACATATGGTTGTTTACTTTGAAATGCAGTTATCTTGCCACCAGATAAGAAGCTGACATCTGAGAGACAGTAGACCCCAGGTCTATGCCAAGACCACAGTGCCACTTCCCCTCCAAATCTAAGTACAACCTCAACAATTTTGATTAACCAACGTCTCTTCAAACTCACTGTCATGTAGTGTCCCTGTGATGGAAATTCAGGGGAATGTTTACTTTCTTCTTTTACTTTTCACTAGATTTTAAAACCAAAAGATACTTTAAAAAACTTACCCTTTCTACATTTTTGAAGTACATTTTGAAGTCTGTCACTGTCAGAGTTCCACTCACTGCTCCCATAAATGGGCAGATATACATGACATCTTTCACTAAAAGAAGAAAACCAAGTAGCAATGACTTACATACTTGTACCTCTGTTAACTTTCAGTATGAGCTTCCAAACATTTATGCACGATCCAGTCTTGTAGGAATTAAAACTTCAAGGAAATTATATCAGTTATTATTTTACATAATGAGATAGTCTTCTGATATAGTTCAACAAAACTCTTATTTGCTACTTAGTGAGGCCTTAAGTTAAAAAAAAAAACTTATAGTATGTTTATCTTGTCCTTTTTTCCAGATGGTTAATATTTTCCCTGGTTGTAAGTTGATAATGCTCAAAATATTAATTATACTCTGAAGATACTGGGCTCTCTTCCTATAAATTGCTGCAACCCAAAACTAGTAAAAGCTAAACACTGTCTCTTTGAAGAGAAACTGCTTTGCAGCTGAAGAAAACTTGCACCCCATCAATGAAATAGAAAAAGACTTCTTTCATGGGCTGAGAATATAGCTTGGTGCCTGAGGCTCTAGGCTGCTTACCTGTCAGGAGGGCTTGTTAAAATTCCTTATTAGCCAAGCGCCGTAGTGCACACCTTTAATCTTAACTACTACTTGCAGAGGCACCGACATAGTGAGTTCCAGGGCAGCCATAGTGAGACTCTATCTCACAAACAAAATGACTGTATCCAAGTTAACTTTGCTTGTTATCAATCAAATGTGCACAGCATATTTAATTCCTGTGAGTGTTCAATGGCTCATCTCTAAAGTAAAGTTTGTGCATCTTTATGGCTTTCCCCAAATGGCATTCCAATGCAATGTTGGAGTGACCAGAACACATATAGAATAGCTAAAGACATAATTCATCATAGTAGGATGATTTAGCCAACTGTCAAGAAACTCTCCTTATTTTTTCTTTAATATGTACTCAGTGACTTCTGTTGCTAGGGTTCTGGAGATAATATAATTAGACAAAGTCCCTATTCACAAATCTGAGGACGTGTCAGATTTGACATAGAAAATCACCATTATAGTATAGCATGATAAATGCTAATATAATGATGTGGACACCTCATTAAGAATAATGAATCACCTTTACTCATCAGGGAAGCAGATGTGGGGAGAAGAGGAAAGGGAGGGAGGAGAGAGTGGTGAGTCGTTAGAAGTTTGTTACTATGGCTGCATCAGAGGGTGCAGTGAGGGTGGAGGGTTAGATAGGTTAGCAGGGAAATGTACTAGTAAATGCATCTGCTGAATGCCAAGGTGTCATTCGTATGCTATTCTGTGGTGATACTTTGTTTGTGCTTTAACAAATAAAGCTTGCCTGAAGACCAGAGTGTGGAGCTAGCCACTAGTTAGCCATAGAGGCTAGGCAGTGGTGGCACCCACCTTTAATCCCAGTACTTGGGAGTCATACACCTTTAATCCCAGACTAGGGAGGTGGAGAAAGGAGTGATGTAGCTAGGTGGAGAAAGGAAAAAAAGGTGGGAGGAGACAGGAGCAGGAGCTCATTGCATTCAGTCTGAGGATTCTTAGGGTCAGGATTGCACCTCTGGTCTAAGGATTTGGCAGAGGTAAGAACTAGTGGCTGGCTGCTCTGCTTCTCTGATCTTTCAGCATTTACCTCTATATCTGACTCCAGTTTTTATTATTAAGACCAATTAGAATTCACACTACACTATCCTTAAAAGATAAAAAATAAAAGCAATATCCTGTGGATTTATAGCATATGTACAAGTAAAATGGATGATAATAATACTAAAGGCTGGAGGGAACACATGAATGTATACACTTGCATAGTTCTTACCCCACACATAAAGAAGTACAAAACTGTGCAGGATGTAGCACACACAGTCAATCCCAGCACTTGGGAAGCAGACACTGATGGGTTTCTGTGAGTTCAAGGTCAGCCTAATCAAAATACAAAGTTCTAAGCCAACCAGGACTACTTAGTGAGACCCTGTCTCCAAGAAAAAAAAGTGAATTGTAAAATGACTTGAAAATGCAACAAGCAAATCATGTAAAGCAACTAATAAAATAACAAAAAGAATTGTAGCAACTCTACAGACAGAGGAGATAAATGCATTCTGAAAAAGTACTCAATTAATTAAGGAGGATAGAGCTCAGTAGCAGGGTGCTTGCCTGACAAGAATTTAGGCTCTCAGTACAGTCCTCAGCACCATAACAAAGAAAGAAAGAAAAAGGAGTACTCAAACCAAAACATGACCAAAAAAGACAAAGAGGACAGCAAGCACTAAATGAGACAAAAGAAAACAAATAATATGATTTTAAACATATTATTTAAACATATTTAAACAAATAATATGAATTTAAAAGTAATTATATTACTATGACATGTTAATGACACCAACATCCCAAATACTAGGCATAAACTGTCACATTGTAGATAAAAACACGATTTTTAACTGTATGTGGCTCAAAAGAAACCCATTTTACATTAAAAAATGAATGAATAAAGAAAATGTGGTACATACATATAATGGAGCTGCATTTAACATAAAGAAGATGAAAATCATGATATTTACAGGAAAATTAATGCAAATGGAGAGTGTTAAGTAAAATAAGCCAGATTCAGAAACACAAACACTGCATACTTCCTATCATATGCAGATGCTAAATTTTAATGTGTGTGTCTGTGTACTCAAGTGTGTGTGTGCATGTCTATGGATATAGACCACGAAACTAGAGGGCAAATAAAATGGTAGAAAGAGGTATTGGGGTTAAAAAAGGCCAAGAATGTATGTGACATGAACACAGAATAGGGTCTATCGTGGGCAGGAAAGGCAGCAACAGGAGTGGGAATGGGGAATGGTAGAACAATGCGGGGAAAGGATCAATAACAACAAAGCATGGGGCTATTGCTCTATTGGTACAGTGCTTGTGGAAGCTGGATAAAGCCCAGGACTGGATCTCTATTACTGTATAAAGCAGGTGTGCTGGTGTACACCTGTGATCCCAGGACTCAAGAGGCTGACGCAGAAGGATCAGGATTTCAAGACCACATGTATTTACATAGTGAGTTTGAGGTTGGTCTGGGCCTCTGAGACTCTGTCTCAGAAAAATAAATATCTATGAAAACACCATAATGAAATCCATTATTTTGTATGTTACTTTACAAAAATAAAAAATACATGAATATTTTGAAATTGAAAATAGGTGTACCAAGTTAATTATGTTAATTAAGAAAAAGCTACAATATCTATAATAATATGAAACAATGAATTTTTTGGAGCAAAGAGTATTACCAGGAATAAACAAGGTAATTTTCTACTAACCACAGGGTCAATTCATCAGAAGGACATAATAATTATAAACATTTATGTACCTAGAACTTCAAACCAGAGAAGTAAAAGTGATTGATCTGCAATGAGACACAGACATCCACCATAAAGGAGAGAAGTGCAGGCTGAGTAAAGACACAGAAAGTCAAATGATACCAACAAATTCAACCTGATTGACATCTATAGCACACTCCATTCAATAAGCGCACAAAACATGGTCTTTTGAACAGTATACAGAACACTCAAAAGACCATATTTGGGGCCATAATACAAGTCTTGAGATATACTCAAATCATAATATTTATGTTTCCTGAACACAAATGGAATGAACTTACAACAGAAGAGTGTTTGAGAAAATTATAAATATGCAGAAATTAAACAACACTATTCATTTTGCTGTTGCTGGTGTTTTTGGTTTGTTTGTTTTTCAGACACGGTATCATCTAGCCTGTGCTGACCTCAAACTATACAGTTGCAGATGAACTTAGACTCCTGATTCTTCTGCCTCCACTTCTGAATTTTGGGATAAACAACATACTCTTAAGTAACCCAAGTGTCAAAGAAAAAAATCAAAAGCATTAAATGCCATGAAAACGAAAACACAAAATCATAATTCTTGGGGTTGTAGAAAGGATTGATTAGAGAAAAATCCAAACATCCAAACTAGAAGAGAGCAAAGATCTCAAATCAATGATGGCAGATGTCCACTTAAGCTAAGAGGGGAAGGGGAAAGAATGGAACATGAATCAAAGCAAACGATAGGAAACAATAAAGATCAGAGTGTAAACAGATGAAATAGAAAACAATAATGAAACCAAAAGCTAATTCTTTGATAATTACCAACACAATTGGTAAGCCTTCCGGGGAGATAGATCAGGGAGAAAGGGGAGCATGCACATTACAACTGCAGCATAGGTGTAAGGGCCATACCACCACCAACTGTACAGATACCAACAAAGTGTGGTGAGTAATATTGTCACAATGATTTCACAGCTAACATTAAATGGTTGAATTCTGGAAAGATGTAAACTATCAATGCTTTCTTGGGAAAAATGTTAAAATCAATTATCCAAAAGCTAATCAAGACATTACATTAAGTAATTAAGACCTTTCCACAAAGAAAAGTCAGAATCCAGGTGGTTTTCTGGGTAAACTACAAAACTGTAAGCAAGAAATCAATTCTTTCAAAAACAAAAGCTGAGAGAGAATAATTCCTAATTCATTCTCTGAAGTTAGCATTACTGGTACCAAAAGCTGGCAAAGCCATTAAAAGAAAAGAAACCTACAGGCCACTGCCTGTCATAAATACAGATGCAACACTATTAAATGCAATTATAATATATCAAACCTAAAAATCCATAAGAAGGTAATACATGATAAGAAAGTAGTATTTATTCTGGGACTGTGCTGACTAAACATTCAGAATGAATTGATGCTATCTGCCATATTTCATACAGGCTAAAGAAAATAATACAAAATTTGATACCAAAAACATGCATTTCACAAAATTCAGTTCCTGACTATAACTGTTACCAAAGGTAAGAGTATAAAGAAATTTCTCCGATATGATAAAGGACAGCAACCACCTACAGCCAACATCATATTTAATGAAGAAAACCGGAACATTTTCTCAACATTAGGAATAAAAACATCTACTCTCATCCCTTCTCTTTCATCTCAGATTGAAGATTTACACAAGAGAAAGAAAGCAAAGGCATTGAGACCAGAAAGGAAGAAGCAGAAAACCCCCACACAGCTGGATGTATACTAGTCTATCAGCTCCTTAAGTTAAATGGCCCACTCTATTCCTTGGGCATGTGTATAAAGAGGGCATGTGTATAAAGGCTATATAAGAATGTTCAGAACAATTTGATTTATAATACAAAAGCAGCAGAAACAACACAAATAGCCACCAACAAAGAAATAATTAACTGATGTTACAATGTCAAAACAACCAGTTGAAGGAAGTTAAGCCAAAAAAAAAAAAACCCTACAATTTCACTTCTGGAAAGTACTAGAAAGTATAAAATAGTCTATACTTTTGGGAGATAGAGGAATGCACAGGAGAAGAGATGAAAAGGGATGACATAAGAAAACTACCGGTGGGGGGTTGATATGTTCATTACCATAAGAGTGACAATTGCTTTCCCAGTGCATACTATGTCAAAAATCATCCTGTTCTAAAATAATACTCAATAGGGTGTATTTTACTTTACAATGACCTACTTTAATACTTTGCCTCCAGAAACATATTTTATTTAATATTAGGGGTTAATTTACTTATCCTTTGAAAGCCACTGGAGGAATTTAAAGCTTAAGGATGTGCAGCTGTCCCTAACATGTACCTGTAAGATATTGCCAGTAACTGGGCGAGGTGTAGGGCTATGTGAAAGCTTCTATCTCACAAAGCTCCATTTCCAGAGTATAAGAGACACAAACAGGAGAGAATGAAGCTCTGGTAAGACAGCCCAACCATTCAAATGATCCTAAAATGAGATGACTATATTGAGAATGAACTCCCATGTTGGTAGGGTCATGAAGGAATAAGCATATAGCCCAGCAAACTCTACTATCCAACCCAGCCAATTGAGATGAAAAAGTTCTACCCAGAAGCCCCTCCTTATGTACCATCTCTTGAGATGCATGGCAATTTATCATGGGAGGTATGGTAACCCTCATGTCATTACCTTTATAAGTCAAGGTGGCAGTACATACCATTTTACCATTTTCTTCCACTAAAATTTACTTTCTATAATCACAGAAGCCAACAAAAATTATTTGTCAAGTTCTCAAAACTGTTACTAAGATAATGCTATTGAGGTCTACTGATAAATTACTTTATATTGAAACAGTCAATCAAAGCAGCAAGCCAGCATTACATTGGTTGTCTAATCAGCTCTTATTTCATGAGGAACAAGCAGGCTTCTCTTCATTTGGTAAACACTCAGCTGCCACTTACCTAGATTCCCCTACATTATTACATTTCTTAAGGTCAAGAGGATGCCAATAAGAATGAAGAGGCCTAGTACCCTAATCCCTTTTCCCCTAATTAAATCAGTCTAGATGATCTTAACATAAAATATCACCTATGCTTTGAAAGTACCACTTCATTTTATAGATTCCTATAAGCAAATGGTATACATTAAACTTACCAATAGCCTTAATTGATTCTCCTGGAAAAAGTGGAGCTTCTTCCATCTGTGCCAGTTTATTTCCATCCCTTAGAGCCTGGCAAGAAACCAAACAGGAATAAATCTCACTTTCCATCTGTATATTGAAAAGAATGCTGGTATTCTGGGATCTCTTGATAAGGCTACAGAAGCGTGCAAAAATGTATGCCCCTCCCCCTTAAAAGTTTTTAAAAGCTCAGCACTATAGGGCATCATGCTGCGTATTCTAGCAAATTGTTACACATATTTACAATTAACAGTTAGAAAGCATTAATACAGAAATGGCTTGACGGGACAGATAGATACTGTAATACTACACAGACAGTGATTGTAAGGTGCCATCAAATTTGGAAATATGTGAGAAAAATGTTATCTTCTGAGCATAAGACTAATAGAAATAAAAACACTAGAGGCAATGTGCTTAGCTAAAGTAGAAATGACCCAAACTACGAAACAGTTTGGGAATCCCTAAGGCAAAATTAAAATGACCAGAGAATGGTCTCAGAACATTGCACAACTAAAGAAAGCCCTAAAAAAAAAAGAAAGAAAGCCCTAGGTTTGGGCACTGAGGCACAGCTACGTGCAAGCATGTACATGTATGTGTGTGCATGTTTATATATGTGTGTACATACATTTGAGTGTATGTCAGGGTGCATAAAGAATGGGAATGTTATTGTTTGCTCACTCTACGTTAGAGATTGCATTGGCAGATAAGAATATACAAGTTGAACATCTATAATGTGAATATCCCGAATAGTAAATGCTCCAAAATATGAAACCTTTTGAGAGCCAACATTATGCCATAAGTATAAAATTTCACGCCTGACCTTATGTGAAAGGTTACAATTAAAACATACATATACTAAAAAGTATTGTATAAATTTTCCTTCAGGTTATTGTGTAAGGTGTAGAAGACACACAGATTTGTGTTCAGACTTGGGTCTCACCCGATACTCTAAAATATGAAAAATTCCAAAATTTGAAACATTTGTCCCAAATATTTGAGATAAGAATACCCAATCTGTATTGCAGTGTATACTGTGGGGCAGAGTGTGTTCATCACACATTTCTCAAGCCAATTCATTTTTATAACTAATTTCACACTCTGCAAGAAAACTGCTAATGAGTTGCTAGGTTCATTGGCTACAATGATGCTAAAAGAAGGATAACTGGGCAGTTCCTGCCCTTATTCCTACTATCAGGCTGTGACTTGGGAGCCAGATTCTTGTAAGCTTCATTGTTTGGTGCCAGATAACTCAGAGGGGAGCAGAGAATGGAGTTCTTGAACTACAAAGCTAGGATTGGAGCCTAGACTTAAGGCCTATTCCAATGTACTGCCACCCTGTCAGTTGCTACCAAGGAAACCAGTCATTTTCTCCTTGGCATGTCTGACACAATGTGTCCTGAATAAGAATAAGATGATCAAACCCCCAGCAATTACCAAGCTGTATTTCACAGAACATTAATTTCCCAAGAGATGTAAATAGGTTTAAAAAAAAAAAAACGGGGAAATGCTGTGTTAGATAAAACAAATTAGGCTTTTGAAAAAAGTGAGCTCTAGGCTAGGCTTTAGTGTGTTAATGTACACCAAATCAGCAAGAGGGCACTAGAGTACAACACATGCCTCCTACCTCCTCAATCAGGGAGTGCTTTTTCAGGAATACCTGTTAACACTTGGGAGGGCATTACATGCATCAGAAAACAGGGTGGGCGATGCTGATAAATGATATGGTATGTATGTCTCTTCCACCCAGAGAGCAGAAGATTACATAGCCCGTTCTTTTCTTATCAAAAGTGTACTCATAAAATCATTTATACATTAGGGTTCATCATTACATCCAAACAATATATTCAATTTGAATTTTTAGTACATATTGGTTAAGACATATTTTGACCAAAAAATGTATAAAATTTTGATTTTATAGTGATAGAGATAAAACTGTATATGCTAAGCAGGTATTCTATCACTAAATCACATCCCCATCTTAACATTACTTTTAAGGCTTTCTTATAAGTTTGGCTCTTTTCCATTCAAAATTCAACTTAATCATTTCATTATACTTGTTTTAATCCCTGGGTATCAAACTCAAGGCCTTAAACATGCTCTACCACTGATCTCTGCCCTCAGCTCCATTTATACATTCATTTTTTACTTATATTTGATTTGGGAATATGCCTTTTATACAATAGAGCATAAACTAATATGTATACTTTTAAATATTTGGCTTTATAAATACTCTTAATAGACTTTATAAACACTATTAATAGAAGCCTTAATTTGAAGGCCTGCTATAATTTACTATCTGAACTACTGACTAAATTTATGACATAATTACCAAGTAAGAAAGCTACTTTAATCAGTGATGTAGTTGTAAATTACTTCAAACATTACATTGTCAAAACTTACTTTAATGGACAAATACTATACTATAAAACTGAGATTCCATAACTTACATTTAAAAATAACTGATGATAAATTATTTTGGAATCTATTTATGAAAGCAAGCTTCTCTATTTACTAGAATCTGGAGGGGATTTGAAAAGAGAAGAGGCCGTTCAGCTTTAGAGCAAGCCACATCAAACATTTCCAAGACTTCAAGCCTGGGATAGTCAATGAAACCCTGCCAGAATGCACAAGGCTCTCAAGATAAAGAGTAAGGAACAACTGGTTCTATTCTTGTCCCATATTCACAGTCAAATATGACTGGAAACATCTGTGCATTTTTATGAGGCATAAATGTGTTGGTGAACACAGTGAGATAAATAAAACTTTAATAAAGCTGGGCATTGGTGGTGCTTGCCTTTAATCCCAACACTCGGGAGGCAGCTACAGAGCAAGTTCCAGGACAGCTAGGGCTGTTACACAGAGAAACCAGGTCTCAAAAATCAAAGAAACAAAAACTGTTGCTAATGGTCATTAAATATAGGACATGTTTCTAAATGATGAAAAA
Source organism: Cricetulus griseus (assembly GCF_003668045.3). NCBI lineage: Eukaryota > Metazoa > Chordata > Mammalia > Rodentia > Cricetidae > Cricetulus > Cricetulus griseus. Next base: position 4,268,677 of record NC_048604.1, read on the forward strand.
GCATCTATTAGAGTAACACAAAGAAATGGCCCCCAATGCTTCCGATTCTTCCATAGAGAAAGGAATGCATTTAGTTTTAACATAGGAAGTCAAGAGACATTTTGGTGAGTATAGTAGATTCTCTTTATGAAGCTGTGTTAGGAGATGGGACTCACATTTGTGCTCTATTAAGCTTTTACTGCAACTATCAGGTTGCACAGGACATGATTTGACCCTTGATTTATCCAACCTACTTGCATCACAACTGAATGATGAAATAAATTTGATCTCATAAACATACCCATTGTTCTTTGTGCCTCTAATTCACTTTGTTGCTAAGCTGAGCAATTCCCTATGAGCTCACCTCAACCTTGGTGCTTTGATCCTGAATGTCTAGATAAGATCTACAACCTCTTGACTTTGTCACTGAGGGATCCAACTCACCCAGATGACTATGGCCTCTCCACTGTTTTTCATGAGCATGACTCTAATCTTCCAGGTGGACAGCTTATGTAACAGTTGTATGCCCAAAGCAGTGATTTTCTAATTGAGTCCTAAAAGATGCTTCTGGAGTCAATGAAGGAAGGTGGTTCTGGGCAGGTGATGGAGGACAAAAACAAGGCTGAGCATTTGAGGCTTGCCAGGCATCCCTAGCACAGCGCTTCTACATGATTCTCCTATTGGGTTTCTATAACAGTAGCAGAAAAATCACTACTGCTTCATGAATCTGTAGAATATCTGGAAGTATGAAGCAAACAGTAGGATTCTGTACTCTTATTAGTAATATATATATATATATATATATATATATATATATATATATATATCTCATTCCACAAATACAAAATACCAGGTGCTGTGTTAGGCACAGATCATGTAACTTCAAATTTTATTTTATGTGTATGGGTGTTTTGTATATATATCCATCCATATATATAATATATGCACCACATCACATGGCCAGAAGAGGGTATTGGATCTCCTAAAACTGGAGCTACAGACACTTGTGAGATGCCATGTGGGTGCTGGAAATTGGAAGAGCAGCCAGCGCTTTTAACCTCAAGCCCCACTATGCAACTTTGAATAAGAGAAAGTCCACACCCTTATAAAGAACTTGTGGAATTTGTGTTTACCCCTCTAGGTCCTCACTAAAAGCACTTCACATTCTTACAGTGGTGAATGTCATGTAACCCTACTTTGGGAAAGCCAAGAAGTGTGAATAAACCAATTTCTAGTTGACAAAACTGTTGGATAAACCAATTTTTGCAAATAATGTCATAATGGAATCTAACAAATATAGACAGGAGAGCACTATTATAGTGGTAAAAGCAATTGGAAAGCTTTGCTTATTGCCTAGATATCTAGGATGAAATGGCTTCTAGATACACGGGCTGTAGCTACAAACATGAACATGTAGAACTTGCCACCTGATCAGCTTCAGCTTCAGAAGGGTAGCCATTGTGTTCTTCCTCTAGCTCCTGCACAGCACCAGGTGCATGGACAAGAAAAGGCAGAGAAGAGAAAGAGAAACACGTGCAAACAGACAGGTGAAAGGACAGAATTTCTTTTTTAAGAGACAGTAACCATGTAAAAGTTGACAAACCTTTTATGGCTTTGTAAATCACACTTGCCCCCTTCAAGTTAAGGAAATAATGTGTGGACCATCTATAGCATCCTCGGGCTAAAGTGTAGTGTCTATTTTCTGGGTTTGTGTTGGGGTAGAAAAATGAAAAGCAAACAAACATCATGGATTTCAAACAATGCACTGTCTTTATAAAACTAAGCAACACCATAGCAAATAGCAAAGAACACAACAGGCGCATGATGTGCTCATAGAAAATAAAACACACCACAGAAATCACAGAAAGGGCAAAATCAAGCCAAAATACAAAGGTGGTTCATACATAGGTATTTTAGATAGAGTAAGTATTTGCATCTTCTAATGGAGTATTATATTCCCCAAGGGGTAAATTTCATTGCACTCATGCACATAACACATGCTCAAGATTTTACATATAATATAAATATATAAACATATGTGTGTGTTAGTTTATTACTTATTACTAATTAAATACTGTGACTTATAATCAGAATCACATTAATATTTCTAAATACAGTATCAAAAGCATGCTTCAAAAACTTAAATACCACATATTCTTCATTTTATTCTGTTTAAAGGTATGCTATTCTTAATTTTTCATGAAATCAATTCTCTTTTGAAAATTTAACAACTATACTATGGACGAGTGGTAAAAAGGATGTGACTGCTTAACATGACAGGATTATAATCCCCTTTTAAAGTGGTAACAAATCTCTAATAGTGAAAATATTACAGTTTAAGTTTTACTTTATGAAACTAGTTCAAATGACTATATTTTCAAGATAACAGAAGATGTAGCAAACTTTGAAATAATTTACTACTTCACAAATTTACAATTTGGTCAATAAATTTCAGTAATTACAGGACACATTTTATAGTATATGAATTTATAGCTACCCATCATGGCAGTGTAGATTTTAAATGCAGCCTGTTTTGTTGAAATTTCTAATTTTTTACAAAAAAAGACAACAGAGTCATTCTGTGATTTTTAAATGTTAAAGCAGAAAAATTAATGGATATCAAAACAGATTCATACAGTATTTCAAAGTCCATGCAAGAACAAAGCCAAACAACAATACTTAACTGTATGAATCAATGAAAGAAAATGATTCTTACAAGCCGAAGAAAACAAGGTAAGATGGTAAACCAACTAGTATAGTAAGAATTTTACTTAACCTGGTTATTTCTGTACAACTTCATTGGATTCAATAAGAATACAAATTTCAAACTGAAGTAATTAAATCATACTATGAAAATCCAGATTGTTTCCATGTAATGAAAATGGGTTAATTTTTTCATATCTGACACTAGGAGTTAGATGCATGCAAATTACCAATCTTTGTCTTGCTTTATGAATATTCTGAAATAGAGGGAAGGAAAATCATGAGGAAAATATAAGTTACAATTCACTATATCCATATTTTTAAAAATACTGATTTTTGTAAACCTTGCTTCAAAATTAGCACTTAAAACTTTTTTTGGATTGAACATGCAAACACAAGCATGATTTAAAGTCTTAGATTGGATGGATAACAAATGATCACTTTTTTGGGTGCTAAGTTCTTTAGCATGAATCACACAACAAGCACTGTGTGTGTGTGTGTGTGTGTGTGTGTGTGTGTGTGTGTGTGTGTATAAAACAATAATAATAAGCCAGGCGTTGGTGGCGCATGCCTTTAATGCCAGCACTGGGGAGGCAGAGGCAGGCAGATCTCTGTGAGTTTGAGGCCAGCCTGGTCTCCAGAGCGAGTGCCAGAATAGGCTCCAAAGCTACACAGAGAAACCCTGTCTCGAAAAACCAAAAAAAAAAAAAAAAGGAACAATAATAATAAAAGAAAAGAGTCTATAGACTCCAAAAGAGTGGGGAGGACATAGAAGAGTTTCAAGGGATGGTAGCTGAGAAGGGATGGAGGAAGGAAAGTGACATAATTCTGTTTCAATTAAAAGCATATTTTTAAAAAGAGGCCTAGATAGGCCTAGACAATAGCACCAGCCATGATCATTCATTGGGTCAGAATTCATGTGGTGTGCGGAAAGCCAGTACAGCACACTAGTAACACTTTTTGCAACCTGCCTTCACACACATAGGCTTTTATTGCACGTTTAAAAAAACTGTAGCAAACAAAGCATTTCCAGTGAACATTTAAAGCTATGACACAGCAGAGCAAATTGATCAGAGTGACTCATAAAAACCAGTGAGAAGGTAAAGAACACTAAACAGACCAAGTGTTCCATAAAGCACAGACATGTATAAGTAGGAGGCCCATCTGCCAAAAGCCAAACATCCTTACCCTGGTATCAGGCCTCCTGAAAACCTGTTAGTTAAAATACAGAACATCATCATCATGGAAATGTTCTTATTAACCTGTGAATTATGCCATTAGATTCAACAGCCTAGTTCCTAAGAAATATTTTAATCCTCTACAACATATTTACCCTCAGTTTCATCCTATATCAAATCAATCCTAATACATTTGTCCTCTGATTTTCAGCGAAGTATCTACTTTGGAGAAATGCATCTCCTTCACCTCCAACTGTTTTAAACATAAAACCTTTCCAGCAAGTGTTTTCATGGGTTATTGTGAACAGGCTGCATTTCAAAAGTAAATGTTTCTATTTAGAAAACTGAAGGCATTTTCCATATAGAAGCAATGATATAAAAAGGGACTCAGGCTTTTAGACCAGCCAACAAAATCAGAAAGCCACAAACTGGATCCAGAATACAGTTTAGCTATATATAAAGTCAGTACCTAACCATGAGATAATCACACATTTTAACCTGATTTCTATTTAAATTTCCAATTGCGATTGGGACTCCAGAATTAAACTCTCTGATTTGGTTACCCCACTGGAAGCAAGGGTTACCTCTCTGATGGACATAGCAGCAAAGAGGAAGTTGTAGGGAGGAAGAGGTAGTGGTTGTCCCTGGAGAGGAGGTGAAATAATCCTTTATTTAACTGAGACACTGACTTCCACAGTCTTATTCCTGTGCCTGTGGCCTGTGAATCCTAAGTAAACATTCAGCCTCTGTGTGAGAAAGCTCTAGTCAGAAGAAACAGCACACCTGGACAGAACCTTAGAAAAACAAACAGTTGTAACATTCTGGAGGAAGAGTTCAATATGTCTGTACCCTGTTGCAAAGTCTACAGTGCTAGCATCGAACCACTAGATGTAGAATGAGAAACACATCATCAAAAGAACAATTGCCAGGTTATTCACTTTATGGATTTACTAAAGAGCGGTTAGAGCACCTGAATAGGAACACAGGCTACAAAGGACAAAAAGGAGTCCAAACGGATTTACCCAGAAGACATGAGTCATCAAATGAAAATAGCAGTGCAAGGTATAGAATACCTCCCTACAAGTCATTGGTCAGGGAGGTCCCAGGTCACCAAATACCACAGGTTATTGTTGCTTCCTTTGTTACCCACCATAACTATGTGGTAAACCCTTGTTGCTGAAAACACCACACACTATGCCTGCAAAACAAAAAATATTTCTTAAATTCTCCAGAAAATTTCCTCCCTAATGCCAGAAGGTGCTCTGTGGGCTGATGTGGGGAGAAAAGATAATCAGAGTTGTTACACAGTGCTGGACCCAGCATATTAAGGTATCAAGTTACTAGAAAAGACATGCTCACTGGTGCAATAGTGGCATGATTGCTAGGGAGTAACTGGATGCTTTCTGATTAGATTTGAGGCCTGCTCCACAGGAGGGAATTTTATTCCTGGTTCTGGAGTCGAAGTCAAAAATCCCGTGTCTAGTGAGTTTATAGGCCCTAATGTAGAACTTGCTATTCTTCCTTTCCTTAGTGGTCATTCTATCGAATTGTGTTCTAAGTATTTGTATTTATACCCTATTCTGTATTTAGACCTATTCTGCTCTCAACCTTAGAGAACCTTCTCTTTGTGGTGAACAATGGTCAATGGAAAGATGTGTAACTGATCAAACTGCTGAGAATAAGCTGTTGAGTGCTTGGCCCTGAACTGGACATCTATTTCCACCATCCCCCTTTCTGGCACCAAGGCTCAAGGAACATTGTGAGGAGGAGGTGGTGGAAAGAATGTAATAGGTAGAGACAGTGAGAAAGCGTGCTATTAAATGCTGTGTTCTGGACATGACATGGCTATCACAGTTACATGCACATGGCATATACAAGCCAACTAAAATCCTGACATAGATGTGGCAGATGATCTCTAGGCTCCACACCATACTGACAGAGCTATTAACAATAGATAGTTGCTATGGGAGGAAGAATCATTCTTCATTCAGGATATGACCACTGTAGGTATCTTATGCTCCAGTGGATGGCCCCAAAATCATCTATCTATGACAAGCTTTATCCACCCACACATAGTGAGTTATCAAAAAACAAAGAGACATGTGGTTGGGAGTACATGGGGGAGAGTTGGAAAGGGGATACAGAAGCACATGTGATCATATGTCATTTTATACATTGAAATTCTCAAAAACAAAGAAAAAATTTGAAAAGAAAGAAAATATTCTGTGCAGTTAAAAAGGTGTTCTGAATTAACTGATAATATTCTTCAAAGTGAATTAAAGCCCCAAAGTTCCTAAGCAGAGACTTTTGGGGTTAAGAAGCTCAAATGTAGCTTTTGAGAGGATGTTTTTAATATCAAAATTTATTAAGTTGTATACTTTAAACAAAGTTTATCCCTTCTTAACTGTACCTCAACAAAGTTGGCTGAAAGTAAACAAAGTAATACGTGGCATATGGTGATAAAGGAAGGCTCCCCACCAGAGCTTCATTCTGGACCACTGCACTTGACTAGACCGGTTTCTAATTCTTCTAACCATTTCCTCTATTGCTATCAGCGACTTTGCTTTACTTCCTAATATGGTACTTTAAAATAGTGTTTATTGACCTCTCCTTTCAGATGAGAAAATAAACTTTCTCAAACTGCTACCTCCCTCTTCCCAGTCTCTGCTAGTCTAAAGTTCACTTTTAATTCTTCCAGTGTTTTCCTTCAGCAAGAGTTATGCCATAAAAACACTTGAGTCTTTTATGTTCAAGCCAATTCTCTGAACACCTGATATACATGAACTGTTTTTATTTTTAGGCTAGCAGAGATAAGAAGTATCCCTGACCCCATTTCTTTGATGAGAAAAGGAAGGCACAGTTAAGAAAACTAGCCCAAAATTTTAAAAAGTCAGTGAAATGATTCCTAATGATATTCTGCTATAGTTTACACTGGAGCCTAGCATAATTGTCATTTGAGAGGCTTGATCCAACAACTAATGGGAGCAGATGCAGAGACCCAATGCCAAACATTAGGCAGAGCTGAGGGAACCCTAGAGGAGAAGAAAGATTGTAGGAGCCAGGAGGGGTCAAGGATACTATGAGAACATGGGCTACAGAATCAACTAAGCAGGGCTCACAAGGTACTAACAGGAACTGAACTGACAATCAGGGAGCCTGCATGGGTCTGACCTAGGTCCTCTGCATATATGTTACAGTTGAGTAGCTTGGTGTTTTTGTGAGACTTCTAAGAGTGGGAGCAGGGTCTCTCTCTCTGACTCTTTTGCCAGCTTTGGGGACTCTTCCTCCCACTGGGTTGCCTTATCCAGCCTTAATATGAGGGTTTGTGCCTATTCTTATTGCAACTTGTTATGTTGTATTTGGTTGATACACCTGGGATGTCTGCCCTTTTCTGAAGGGAAATGGGGGAAGAGTGGATCTTGAGAAAAAGGGAGGTGGAGGGAGGGATTAGGAGGAGAGGAGGGAGGGGAAATTGCAGTTGGGATGCAATATATAAGAGAAGAATAAATAAAAAAAGAAAAAGGAAAACTGACCAAATTTAAGGTGGCAGAGCTGCTAGTTAAACCCTGATATTCCAGATCCACATCTGCTCCCCCAGGAACTCTGCTGTTTATGGGATCTCAGTATGGGGTCTGACTAATTAACATAGAAAGCCCACTTTGATCTGTCTGCAGTACACATAGGATCTCTTAACTTGATTTAGGTTTGCTGAAGGAGCCAACAGCACCCTGTCAGTCATCTCTGTTCTTCCTCTATCTCCACTCATCTACTCCAGCATGCTGTAGTATTTTCACATTTGTCCCGATGTGTAAAGGGATAGACAGCAAGAAATGAACGATAGAAGGAAACCTTCACAATAATGTTTTTCTATGGAAATTATACCTACTGCAGAGCAAAGTAGAGGCTGAGTTTAAAAGACAGATGGCAGTACTTCTTCCCAGTGTCTTTGCTATTACAAGCAAATAGCTGGACAGTTTGGAGAGTGCAATAACACATTTGTAGGTTCACACAGTTCTTAAGCTGCTATAAGAAAATCCTCAGTAGCCAAGATAGGAAAGTGTTAGGAGGTTTGCAGGTGCTTGCCTCAAAGTCCTGGGGGTATGTTTCTCTCTGGCTCTCTTTGCTCCTCTCCTGAAATGAGCCCTTTCAAACACACATAGAAATTTCCTTCCTGCTGGAATTGGATTCTGATGTAAGCCTTAAATGAGGAGCTTAGGTGGTCTCCCTGTGTATGTCCCAGGAGGTTCATTTTCACAAAATAGCACTGCATAGTTTTAGTTAACATAATGCTCTAAAGGTTCATCCAGTTGAGTATATCACTATATCTTTTTTATTGTTAAGCTATATTCCCATCACCCTGACAGGGATGTGTCTCTGCATGTCTTTAATTTGTAAGTCCAGTCTTACCACTATTCCAGTGACGTTGATGAACTTTTCATGAGCTTCTTTCTCTGCTCTGCATGCACCTCTTTAAAGGGTGAAAGGCCTCATGTCTTTTGTTCACTGTTAAGTTTTGAGTATTCTTTATGTATTCTAGATACTAATGTTTATCAGGTATGAGGTTTCCAAGTATACCTTCTCCTGCTCTGTAGCTTCTCAATTTTGGGGTACTGAGACTTCTAGCCAGTTTTTTTCTTATCAGTTTACTGAACTTCAGGTTGTTCTCATGTTATTTTATAGACAATACCCAGATATTTTAGCTATATTTAGTATGAAAAAGAAAAATATATTTGCTCTACTTTTGCAGAAGCAGAAAAGCAAGTCTTAACATTTTTAAAAAGGAATTCCTTTTCATAGGATGATGATCTTTTCTCATCTATTATAGTGATTTAAAACTGGACAGCTATTGTTAAATAGATAGTAATGGGGCTTTGTAAAAATGCTTTTATGGGAGCATGCTATACCTTCAATTCTCCACATATCTCACCTATATGTGCCTCCTTTGTTAACTGTCCCCATGTAGGCCTCTGAATCTGCAGTCTATGATTAATAAGTAAGTCATGTAGCTAGGTTTTCTGCCATAGATTATGACAGTAGATCCTTGAAAGGCCTTGCTCAAGCTTCCCTTTTCATAGAGTAGTATCCCATTTGGAAAACATGAATCAAGACCTAATTCAAACATAATAAGGTGCTCTCCATACACTTTTCCCCCTTTCCTCCAAAGTCCTGGAAATTTCTATTGAGGATCCAGAGACTAATTACAGCACTTTCCCACTTTAACAATAGCTAGATTTCTTCTCTAAATAGTCTAAACTAAGGGAGAAAATTTGTATACTGTCATCCCAATATTCTATTTGTTTTGTTTTTCGAGACAGGGTTTCTCTGTGGCTTTGAAGGCTGTCCTGGAATTCACTCTGCAGACCAGGCTGGCCTTATGCTCACAGACATACACCTGCCTCTGCCTCCCGAGTGCTGGGATTAAAGGCATGAGTCACCAATATACCACTAATTTTCTACTTTTTTATAGTTCACACTATTTAAAGATGGAATCTTGGGATTACTGTGTTTATAAGGGCAACGGGAGCAAACAGACAGCAGAGGAACAGAGACATGATGATGATATTACTACAGCCTGAAGAAGCAAGGTGGTCACATAGTACACTAAGTGGTAAAAAACAGACCAAAGTCATGTCCTTTTGAAAAAGATGTAACTGAAAATATTGTAGAAATAAAGGCATTTAGATACTTCAAATCTGACCATGATCCTTTCATCATAACAGTCAAGGAAACGCCACAGACTATACAAGCTTGCACACTGACAGATTATATAAGGTCACAGAGTTATCTAGTACTGTTTCTACTACTCCATAAAACTCCCTCTTCCAAATAATGGAAGTTATGATAGGTTGTGTCATTTCCACCAAGTCCGTAGAAATATTTCAGTATAATTTCCAATGGTATTATTCCATGTACTTTATGAAAATGACATTCAGATCATAGTATTAAATTTTTGACAAATCCAAGGGATTTTTTTTGTTTTTGGTTTTGGTTTTGAGACAGGGTTTCTCTGTGGCTTTGGAGGGTATGTTGAAACTCGCTCTAGGCTGGCCTTGAACTCACAGAGATCCGCCTGCGTCTGCCTCCCCAGTGCTGGGATTAAAGGCATGTACCACCAATGCCTGGCTCAAGGGAAATTTTAAATGTGTTTATTATTTGAGAATTTCATACAATGTATTTTGATCATATTCATAAACCATTCCCCAAGATTGTTTTTCTGTATGTTGGCCTGGTTAAATGAAAGCAATTGAGTTGGCAAGGGGAAGATAAGCAAAGAAAACATTTTATTACATTTGTTTTCATAATGCTAATTATCAGGCTTATTTTTTAGGATAGCTTGGTATTAAAGTAAACATTTATTAAGTAGTAGTATTTGTCTATCTTTTCAGGTGTGACAATGTCTGCCAAATACCTGTCATTTCACAATTCTACCTCTACAAGTTGGGCTTGCTGCAACTGCATACCACCTGGGTTAATATTTGTCTTTCCATGTGCATAAGAGCTGTGGGAGAGCAGGTATGCTCGAGCACACCTGCACTCCCAGTACATTAGAGGGAAGAGCCATGAGAATGTGGAGTTTGTGTAGAGGGGAAAAGAAAGCTTAAAAGGAGGAAGGGAGAGAGAGAAGAGTGTGAGAAAGGGAGGTGAAGATGGACAGAAAGGAAGGGGAGGGACATTGAGGAGAAGTGGGGAGGAAAAGAGAAAGGAGAGAGCAGAGGGACAGGAGAGGAAAATGTGCAGCTGAGGTGAGAGGATGGAGCAGACTGAGGAGAGGGAAGAAGAAAAGACGGCAAAGGAGAATTGCAGAGGGGAGGGGAGAGAAGAACAGGGGGGGAGGGTGAGGAGATGAAAACAGGAAAGGGTTGAAGAGGGAGGGAAAGGAAGAGAGTGTGGTGAAGCAGGAGGAAGGAGTAAAACACAAGAGGAGGGGCTGAGAGAAAAAGGGGGAGGCAAAAAGAAACCCATGGGAGAGAAAATTGCAGAAGTGAAAGGAAGAGGAGGGAGGGAGCGAGCGAGAGTGACAAATGGAAGGAAGGGAAGGGAGGGGAGGGGAGAAGAGGGATGAAGAAGGAGCCAAAGGAACAGAATAGAAAGGGAAGGGAGAAGAGAGAAGGAGAGACTATGGGAAAGAGAAGGAGAGGAAGACAGGAGAGAGGGGAGGGAGGCAGTGGAACCAGGACAGGAAGAAAGGGAAAGCGGGAAAGAAGAAGGGAGAAAAGGACTGAAAGAGAAGACAGATGGTGGAAGGGAGGACAGAAAGCAGACATGGTGGAGGGGAGAAGAGAGGAGGGGAGTAGGGAGAGAAGAGGGGGAAGGGGGAGGGAAATATAGGAAGGAAGGACGGAAGAAAGGAGGAGGATATTTGAGAGGAAAGAAAGAGAGAGTAAGGGCACTGGAGAGAAGAGAGGGATAAGAGGGGAGGGCCTAGGGAGGAGAGAGAAGTCAGCATCAAATCTGTATGTGTTGAAAATAAGATATTTACACAATAGATAATTTCAATCTTATCTACTAATGGCTGCAACTTTAATCCTCCTGAAACTGTATTTGAACACCCAAATCTATGCCATGGCTACAGGGTCCCCAAAGGCCAAAATGGTTACTTTGAGTTTTATAACTAGCATGTACAAAAGTTTGGGTAGTTTATGAATAGTTTATGGTTTTATTATTTAAAAATATATTTCTTTGAAGAAGGTATAACTAACAATTTATAGGCTTAATATCAACTTTGTAGATTTAGTTATAAAACATGCTATTTTATAATAATCCATCAAAGGCTTTGACTATGATCTGTTGTAGAGACTTAAACTTCGATTTCCAAAATATATGAAAATCTTATTTTTCATGAAAAGAATATATTAAACCATTACAGCAAGAACTGATTCTGCTACATACAATTTGTAAATAGATTAAAATTCATAAAACTTTACCTATTTCAATTTATTTAGTTATTTCAATGTATATTACAAGACTAGTCAACATTCAATCATGTTTGCTATTTGTTTTAGCATTTTGAGACAGTAGCGCAGGTTAGCAGTAAACTCAAAATGTAGCTCAGGTTGGCCTTGAATTAGAGTTGGTACTCGTGCCTCAGCTTCCCAAATGCTTAGATTACTGGGGTGTGCCACCATACCTGGCTGTGCGAAACCGCCATGACACCATTAATTCATAATGAAAATACTATGGTTAACTTTTAATAAGAAATAAAGAAAATCACCCCGAATCTGAGCACTATCCTTTGCTGACAGGAGTCCTTCACTGGGCAGTTTCTGGTAAAGTGGGGGCAACACGCTGCCCGCATCTCCCAACTGTATACACACTGGCTTCCTGATTAGGTTGAAAATCAAGAGCCTCAGAATGGTCCCTTGTCACCATGCATGAAATTCACAAACTGGGGACACTATTAAGAGACATACTGCCAGTCTTCAAGTGGCAAGTTATCTAATTTCTGCTAGTCTACAACCTTTGGTAAGCATAATTAATGGCAACTGCTGGCATGGCAAAGTGCACATGACAGCATAAGAGCAAATCTCAATCACAGGTGCTGAACTCTGTTTCTGAACTTATGCTATGATCTAAAAAGGCAAGGATGTTAAAAGTCCTCAACAAGGAGCAGTTATGAAGAAGTAGAATGTTGGCTGAGGCTCTTAAACTATTTGTGAGATTTGCTGTCATTTGAGAGCTGTTCACTTATAACCAAATGTATGCCATGCATACTTGGAAAAAAAAATCATTCACCCATTCCTATCAGGCAAAAAACCCAAATAAACCAAAGCAAAATTCAAACAAACACAAAGAAAATACCACGTTTCACTTAGTATATCTGTTAACAGCTTGCTGGAATCAAAACGTTACTTTGTAGAATGTACAAAGATGGAACAGCTAAGATTTCTGCTTGTTAATTCATTCAATAACTATTTGCTGAGTATCTATTAAACACCAGGACAGTGCTAGGAACCAGTCTGTGCCAACAAGAAAGCACTTACTTTTAACCATAGATTGTGCAGAGAATTGAACTTTTAAAATAAACAAAGGTTTCTCACTCCAGTAAAGCCTGAAAAATGAGGCTGCCCCATACTACAATTATAGTATCCATACTAATGATGAATACTCAAATGTAATACCTAACTACAAAAACATGTTTGTAAAGAAATGTCCATCAATGTGTGATTTCTACACAAAATAGTAACAAAGTAAGCAAATATGTTTCTTTTTGTTTGCCTGCTGTTAGAAGGGAGTATCTGTAGACAATAGGCTAGCCTCAAAATTCCTTGCAACTATTGATATGTCACAAGCACCACTATTATGCCCACTAAACATAACAAAACAGAGCTTGATTATTTTAATATTCAAAACCTTAGGACAATTTTTCATGTCAATTATAAAACTATAACCACAAACAAGAGACATAGGTAATATTTTCCCTCTGTATTTTAGATAGAATACTAGAGAAACTCTGTCCTCACCATCCCCAAAGTAGTCAAAGGTTCATGTGAACTAAAACTACAAAGCTTCTTGGGTACTGATATACCAATAAAGAATTGAACAATGAATGTTGCTTACCTTGTAATCTCTGGACACATTTTCTGATGTCACTGAACCTGAAATCTGACTAGAAATTGTAGCAGCTATAAGCTGTTTACACCATTCAACATGTGACCCTGTAGGACTAAAAGAAATAGTGTGATTAAAATCTTTAAACAAGGGCTCCTAATGAGAAGCAATGTGTCCTGGGTAGGAATAAACAAATACAGGTATTATTTTTAAAACAGTGTCTCATGTACAGCCAAGGCTGGCTTCAACTCTCCATATAACTGAGGATAGCCTTGAACTCCCCATCCTCCAGCCTCTACCTCCAAGTACTGTGATTACAGACATGCACCATAATGTCTTAAACTATATGGTTCCTTTTCTACTTAGTTTAAAAGAAAATAAGAGCAGATTCTAGGTTAATTTTAAATGAATCAATCAACCTTTTCAAAAAGTTCTAAGATTGTAGGTGTTGGGGCTGGAGAGACTGCTCATTAGTTAAGATTACCAGCGCCTCTCTAGAGGGTCCAGGTTCATCCTATGTCCTCTTCTGGCCACTGTGGGCATAAGGCATGCATATGGTACACAGACACATGCAGACAGATATCTATATACATCCAATAAATAATTTTCAATGATTATAGGTTTCTAGTCAAGTGTGGTACTCTCTAACATATCACAGGATTTTATTCTATCAAAATTATATGGTAGATACAGTGTACATAGAAAATTAACATAATGCATATAGAAAATTAATTCCAAAGTAAAATATTTACCTTAAAACATATGATTTTCAAACAACATTCAAATTCATGTTGACAGTTTAAAATCTAGAAAATATTGTACTTTTACTGGGGTAAAGCTGATGGTAAGTTAATATAGAACACACTAGGAAATATATTTTATGTAAAGTAATGATGCTACATTATATTTCTGTAAATGCTTTAACTTACAAAAGCTCCTTCCAGTTGTTATGTCAGAGCTACATAACCAGTTATGACAAAAAGGCAGAACAGACACCTGCCAACTTGACTAGATAAGGAAATGAGCATGCTGGGACAACAATATATCCAGGAACGTGGCCATCACTTCAGGGGCCAGCACAGCCAATAGTGACCGATATCCTGAGCTAAAGGTGGTACCACAGATGCTGTAAAACTGCCTCAATATGTAAACACAACAGTGCAAAGAAATACAACCCTCTTATAGTCTAAAAGGCAGCCTTACCCAGCCTCCCAGTAACCCATTTTTCAGAAAATAAAACTGAGTTTCTAGGTTTGTTCAGGATCACATGACTGGTGAGTAGTTGGCCTGTGCTCACCTGACCTAATAGACTAATAGGCAAACTAGGCAGTTTAAAACTTGCCCTCAGGAGCTAGGCTCCTTTCCATATCTGCCAAAACAGGAAAAAAAAAAACCAATGAAGAGGGAAAAAAAACAAAAAAACAAAAACATCAGCAATTACATCCACACTTATGTGTTTAAAAGACAGAACATCTACTTAATTGTAGTCTCTGATTAAGGTGGCCCAGTCTTTGTGGCTGAAAAATATATGTAAAATATTTGCTGACTATGTAGACATTCCTATGATACACTAGGATTTCATGATTCTGGTAGAAGTCAGAACTCAATCACAATTTCTAGGGGGGGATTATATATTCTCTCTCTCTCTCTCTCTCTCTCTCTCTCTCTCTCTCTCTCTGTGTGTGTGTGTGTGTGTGTGTGTGTGTGTGTGTGTGCGCGTGCGCGTGCGCGTGCGTGTGCGTGTGCGTGTGCGTGTGCGTGTGTGTGTGTGTGTTTTGAAACAAGGTCACTCTCTGTAGTTATGTAGTGCTTGCTCTATAGATCAGGCTGCCCTCAAACTCACAGAGATCCTCCTGTGCTGGGATTAAATGCTAGTGTCTCCTTTATTGCCTGCTCCTTTCCTTTTTTTGAGACAGTCTTTTTCTGCAGTGCAGGCTGGCCTGAAACTCTATATTTACTAGGTTGGCCTTGTATATGCAGCAATTCTCCTGATTGTGCCTCTTGAGTGCTGTATTTATTGGTATTAACCACCGCACCAAGCTTCCTCTTTTCCCCCTTTTCCCATTAGCACCCATCCATGACTGCAAAGACATAAATCAACCAGAGGAAATCAACTGCTGACTAGATCCTGCCCCACCTTCTTCTTACAAGGACACTTCTTTTTGCAGAATTGCAATCACTGCTCCCTGGGGTTGACCCACCTCTTCCTGGCCCCACTTATAGATGAGTTGCCCAGGTAGTCCCAGGATTCCTTTTGTATTGGTGTTGTATGGATCTACCACAGGGCTTCTAGAAGCCTATTCCTATCCAATTTGAAGACACAAAGAGATAAAACAAATGATATATTTTTTTAAAACGACACAAACACAAGAGATAGGGAAGGGAGTCCTGACAACACTCTTTCAAAGGCAGTCCTTAGCTCAAATTGTGCCCACTCCCATCTCTTCCTCTCTGGAGTGGTTTTGTGAACCAACATATGTCCTTTGTAGCCTTGTAGTTGGTTGTGCTGTTTTGAGAAGGGGGTAGGGTTATTGGTGTTGATGTGTTTTTGCCATCAGCAACAGGAAGTGGCCTGGGTGAGAGGAGTTACACAGAGTGGTATAATGGGCCAGCCAACAGAGGTCTGGGTTCAAGTCCTGTTTCTGTCACCAGCTAGATCTGTGACCTTTAGGAAGCCACATCCTCTCATAGGACCACAGCTTCTTCTCAAAGAGAAGTGAAATACTCTAAAGTGAAATATTCTAAAGACTACACAGGCCTCAAGGTTCAAGGAACACATCACACATGTAACACAAGCTCACAGTGCCCAACTTCCCTTTAGGGGGAGTCACTCCTCAAAGAAAAGTATGCATGGGTGCTTTTTGAGATGTCAAAACTGAGCCCTCTTTCCCCTCCTTGTTATCTTGTGCAACTGCCCTCCATGCTCAATTTGTTTTCCCAGTTGGGCATGGCAGGTATGCCTTAAACTGCTTTCTTTGAAATCTGCTTCACAAGCTTGGTTTCTGCAGCCTTGACACTTGTAGGCACAATGCCCATGCCCTTCACAGATGCCTACACTCCTCACAGCATAATACTCACCTGCTTCTCTGTTAAGTGCTGAGTACCCTGAAAATCCTCCCAGTCTTTGCCCTGAACTGCACCCATCTTCTGTGTCCTCTTCCTGCCTTATGAATTGAAGCCCCAGAAAGATGCCTAAGACTTCCTGGTTTAGGTTTCCAACCCAGACTAGATTTAGTATGGTCCCCAAGAATCTGCATTTTCACATGGAATGATACTGATGGAGGTTAAGAGAAGCATACACATCCTGAGAAGGGCTGATAGCACAACTTCTTAGGAAGATAGCCCACCTATTCTCACAGGCAACAGTCTATCACTCTTCCCAGTTCCTCACAAGGTACACATTGTGCTCTCATGGACAAAGTGTGTTCCCCACTCCATGTACTCGGTAACTTCCATTCTTTCTTCAATTCAAATGCCTGGCCTCCTTCCTTACTGCTCACATCACTAACATCTTACATCCCCAATTCAATCAAGGACCACATGGCCACATAACCAAAGCATAACGGGTCACCATTTAGCTATAGTACAGAGCTTTTTAAAAATCCATATTCCTGGGCCTGCCCTAAACCTCCAAAATCTAAATCCTTGGGAGTGGGACCTGGTCACCTGTAGTTTCTAATAAATACTGAGTGAGACATACTGGGGTGAAATATCTCAGCTACTTCAATGACTCAGACCTATGCTGCCACCTGAATATACTTCTGTGTTTCACAATAGCCTAGCACTAACCACATACAATTTCAATTCTCAGCCTTCGAGCCAAAGTAAAGTCATCTTGTGGTATTTTCTGAATGGATAAGAACTCATGTGTTGCTAAATACTTTGGGATGAGTGAAGTCCTCATGGTTCCAAGGGCTGTGTTAACTGTGGTTAGTTTTTAGTGAAGCCTATTGTTCAGTGATTAATGTATTAAAATATACTGTAATTACACTGAGCTAGAAAAGTAAGAGAGTTCTACATGTTGCTCCAGTGCCTGTCTTTGGAAACTCCCAAAGTTCAGCACACTGGAATGACTAAGACAGGCAGGCACAGCCACCTCAAACTCACTGAACTACATCACAACTATCTGTTGCCTCATTGTAGATCTAAGTGGGGAAACTGGATGTTCCAGCCATCTCGACTGGGTGGGTGGTGGCCTTTCCCAGTTGGACAGGGCAGGTATGCCTTGAACTGACCTATTTTAAATCTACCTCAGAAGCAGGAGACTAGTGTGCCCAAGAAAAATAGAATTGTGTCCTTCAAAATGTAAAGAACTGAAAGTACACGATTGTATGCTTATCTCATGAGCATTATGGAAGTAGTCCATCTCCGTTTTTTCAAATCTGTGTATCTTTACTACCATCTGCGACAGATCTACTGCTTATAGAGGTCTACCTCCCAGTTTCCACTCTAAGCAGCAGCAGCGGAACTGAATCAATCTTAAAATCACAAGATTTAGGCAAGAAGGCGATGTTAAAACAAGAAGCCAAGCGACATTTCCCCAGAGAGGATTTTTGGCCCGGGCCACACACAGCAAGGGGGTTCTCAAGGAGCAGTAAGCATTGGCACAGGTTTGACAGTTCTGAAGCTTGTCGAGCTGTCAGCTCTCGAAGCAGAAGTGAGCAGGTCCCCAGTCCCCAGCAGGTCCTAGGGCAGCTAGATGCCGGAGATGTGGACAGGGAAGGCAAGAAGGAGCTGTGGAGGAGCCGCCCACCCGCGCTTCGGCCCTGGGCTAAGAACCAGAAGCCCGGGAGGGGACGCCGGGCCTTGAGCTGGCCACCGAGAGGCTGTGGCGTCCAGGGCCCTACTCACCTGTCCAGGGTCTCCATGCTTGGCTGCCGGGTGCCTCCCGAAGCGCCCCCCGCAACCCGAGAGGGTCTCCAGCCAGCTGCCGGCCCTGGCCCCGGGCCCCAACACCCTCGCAGCTCGCCGCCGCCGCCGCGGCCGCCGCCACCGGCCTGTCCATGACGCGTCAAGCCAGGCGCCTCCGGTGAGCCCACAGCCCGGAGTGCAGCGGCGGCCGGCCAGGCTCCGCGACGCGCCCCCTGCCGCCCTGCTGCGCTCCCTGGCCACTCGCGTCAGGCGGCCGCCGCCATTAGCTGTCACCTGGCGGCCCCGCGTTACCCACAAGGCCGCGCGCAAGGGGGCGGGGTCGATGCGGGGAGGGCGGTACGTGGCGCCTGGGGCCACACTGTCCCACAACAGTTGCCCGCCCACCTGCCTGTCCCAGGAACCCGAGGTTGGGTAGCCTAGAACCCCTGTCCCCCAACTCTGCTTGAGCAATCGGGGCACTACAACCTCTGAGGCTTGGAAACTGCAAAGCGTGCATGCATGATGTGCTTTGCTTTACAGACAAACCTGGTACACTGTGGGCATGTGCAGTTAAAAAAAATGGATAAAGAAGTTCCTCTCAATTTTTAATTCCAGGGAAGTGTCTGGGGGGGAGGGTGTTATCCAGGGGTCCTTAAGTGCTGCTGCTAGTCTTGACATCTTGAAGCATAAACAATTCCATGGAGTTTTAGCAATTTCCACTCTGTTCTTCTCTCTACCCTACTCTCCCCCACTCCAAGTCCACAAATCCACCTCCCAGCCATCTGTAGGGCAACCACATGCTCCAAATACTCCCGCCCTCAGAACTTCCGCCCTTGGTTTAAGTTTAACATTTAACTTCTGTTATGCAAATCTTTGCTATGAAAACCAAGCCAATATCTGATAAATCTAGGACATTCACTTCCTAGGATACACTTATTACCCTGTTCATTTTGCTTTGTTTCCAATATCCAGAAATTATTCTCTATTGTTTCTGCTTGACTCTGCTGCACATGGGTACAGGATTAAGAGCAGGTCCTGTGCATGCATGGAGCAACAATAAATCAAACTAAAGCAAGGGGCTAACGGTATACTCGGTGGTAGAGCTAGTACTTAACATGCATGGGGCCTTTTTAAAAAGCTATGTCAGCACACAGAGAACACAGCAAGAAGGCAGCCATCTGTAAGCGGGGAAAAGACACCTCACAATGAACCACGGCCATTCCCATTCAGAACTGTAAGAAAATCAATATTTCTGAAATCTACAGGATCTCCTGTAGTAGTTCAGTACTTATCCCTAGCATAGGTGTGGACTTTGGGAGCCCAATCCACATAGAGGAATACTCCCTGAGCCAAGACACACGGGGGAGGGCCTAGGCCCTATCCCAAAAGATACGATAGACTCTGATGACACCCTATGGAAGGCCTCACCATCCAGGGGGAGCAGAAAGGGTATGTGATAGGGAGGGTTTTAGTTGGGGGTGGTACGGGAGGACGGGACGGAGAAGGGAACTGAGATTGTCATGTAAAACAAGCCTGTTTCTAATTCAAATTTTAAACGTTGGAAAAAATAAAATAGCCGAACAAGAAAACAAAAAGAAATCAACACATGTTGTTTAGGACCCACCCTACCCCAATCTATAGCATTTTATAAAGGCAGTCCAATGAAAGAAAAGACCCGCTTTTTATTCCACTCTATTGTTCTTTCTTATTCCTCTTCCATTCTTACCCTTCCCCTTTCACGTCTCTAAGAGTCCTACTTCTACTTTCGTGTCCCTAATTTATGCTAAATTCCACATGGAGACTTTGTCTTTGTGAGGCTAGCTTATTTCACATAATATGATGATCTCCAGTTCTATCTACTGACTTTCCTGAAAATGACATGATTTCATTCTTCTTTATGATTAAACATATATATGGCACATTTTCTTCATTCACTCATGTGTTGATGACAAATAAGACTATTTCTTTGGCAAACTGACTGAGTCATTTAAGCGTATTTTCAGGGGCAGTATATCAGGATTATATGTTTCTGTTTTCAGTTCTTTTGAGGAACTTATTCACTGATTTCCATAGTTGCTACACCTGTTTACACAGTACTGTATAAGGGTTGCTTCCCCCCACCCCAATCCACACAATCTTTGCCAGCATTTAATGTCATTTATTTTCTTGAGGGTAGCCATTCTTTCAAGAATAAGATGGCATTTCTGAGTCCTTATAATTTCCATTTCTCTCATAAAGACAGAACACTGATACACTTGCCCCTCCTACCAAAATCACTGCCCTCCATCATAAATGGGACTGAAACATTGGGCCTACTACCTTCCATTTCCGGGACCTACTCAGCCATAGTACTGCCTTACTTAGCCAAATTCTGGAGCTCTGCCAGGGGTAGGCAGAGTCATTGGATCCCCTGGCTGTTGCTGTGGTTTCTTGACTGCCTTAGGCTGAAACCAGTGCAAAGGCAGGAGTTTTACCCAAAGAAATGGAATAAAGCAGGCTCTTTGGGAGGAAAAGAATAAAAGTGTCAAGTGCCTAGATTTTTACAGTCAGAGTAAAATGTACAAGCCATATACATTAGTATATTGGTGATTGCTTTATGTTTTATGTTTAATTACTAAAATAATTCCAGTTAAGATTTTGTTCCTGTGGCAAAAATATATAAGAAAGTAAAGTTAAAGAAGGAATGGTTTATTTTGGTTCATAGTTTCAGGTGATTTAGTCCATAGTCACTTGCCTCTGTTATTTCTATACCTGAGGTAATGTAGCACACTTTGATTTGGAGTATATGATGGATGGAGCAAGACTGCTCATCTCATGGTGGTCAGGAAGGAAGAAGGGGTGGTGAAGAGCGGAGGAAGTGGGAGGAAATGAGGAAGGGGAGAGAGATAAGCAACAACAGACAAAATTAGCCTTCAAAGGTATACTCACAGTGGTCTACTCCCTCCACCTTCTCCCTACCTCCTAAATACCCCACTACCCCCAAATGGGCTATTTAGCTATGGATCTGTGAGAACAGGAATCCACTGATGAGGTTAGAGTATTCATGGTACAATGGGTTCCTATGTGTCTCATCTCTGAACACTGTTTCATTGAGGACTAAGCCCTCAACACACAAATTTTTGTAGAATATTTCACATCAAAATTGTCAATAATTCTCACCACAAAGAAGGTAAGAGATAATTTATTCTGGTAACCATGGTCTAGGAACACAGATTTAGTTTACTCCAACTACCATGTTCCAATGCAAAGCAGTTTCATCAATTTTTCTACTAACAGACCAAAGAAAGTTATAAATAAGGACTATAAAGTACATTTGTGGAAACATTGGGTAGGTGGGTAAAAGGCAATGCTAGCTGACAGTATTCTTAGCTTTTTGCTTGGTTGGAAAACTAGTGTTCTGTTCATACATTTCAAAGTAAAACTAGCACTCAATCTGTACATCCCAAATGATTTTCTAATGGTCACAAAGATATTAGGTCAGGTACAGAGGTGGGCAATAGATGGCTACTTAGAGGGCAAAAGATGGCTGGAGATAATTTGGTTCTGGGCTTGCAACATTCCAAATTCTCCACAATCATTGACATCCTAATCAGTTAATCAGTGTTGCATTAAAAGGTGCAGTGTATTTCCAGAAACTTGTTCATAAAAGCATAACACCCAGTTAACCCCCACCCACTCTCCTTTTAAGTTAAAAAACTGTACCCTTTACTGTATCTAAGACATCATTGTGGCCTGTTTCCATTGACCTAAAATGGATTCTGTGCTGTTGACTACTAACTGCTCATACATCCTCAAGGAGGAACAGGGCCTTTTGAGCCCCTCCATTCTGATAACTGTTAACTGCCTGTATATGCTGAGCCCCTACCTGCTATTAACTCTTAACTGCTTATATATTCACAAGGAAGGGGATGCCTCATGAACTGCTCTCCCTAGTAGTCATAGGGCATTAACTCACAGCCCAGTGCTGCCAAATTAAAATTCTCACACATCCAGTTGCTTTTAATGTAATCTAGATAAACATATTTTACCTGATGGTCAGTGGTGGCACACACCTTTAATCCCAGCATTCAGAAGACAGAGGCAGGTAGATCACTGAGTTCCAGGTCAGCCTGATTACTTCAAGGACAGCCAGGACTACACATAGAAACCCTGTCTATCATGTAGAATCTATTTTTTAAGATCTATTTTTAAAAATCAAATATAGTTACATCATTTCCCATTTCCTCTTGTGTCCCCCTCCTAACTCCTTCACAAATTCATGACCTCTTTTTCTTTGGTATTGATATGCACATATATGCATAAATATGTAAATACAATCTGCTGGGTCCATTTAGTGTTGTTTGTATATATATGAGTTAAGGGCTGACTACTTTGTATTGGATAACTAATTGAGGCTCTTTCCCTGGGGAAGACTGTTTCTCTTTCTCTCAGTGGGCCTTAGTTGCCTGTACTTTTTTGTTCAGAGTTGTAGGTGGGGCTCCATGAGATTGTCCCTTCCTTGTCAGCCTGTCTGTTGATATTCTCCTTGTTTTGTTTAGGCAACTATACTATTTAGATACTATTCGTGAAACTTCCCTGTTGTTTCCAGGACACAGTCTCACAGAAGATTTCCTGGTCCTCTGGCTCTTACAATCTTTCCACCCCTCTTTTGTGGTATTCCTTGAGTCCTAGGTTCAGAAGTTGTTCTGTACATGCATCTACTGGGCCTGAGCACATCTTTAGCAGACAGGAAGCTGTTGTGAATACCTATGAAAATGTTTCCAATAACTGCTCACCATAGAGATAGCAAACACGGTAGCTTTAGAAGGTCTCACATGTTTGCTGTACTTTGAACCCCTATGCCTGTAGAGTTCTATTTTGCTGCAGAAACATAACACCTAGATATATGTGTGGGGAGACACTGTAGCCCCGCCTCCTAGTAGCCACTACAGGTGTGTCTGGCCATGCCTGTGAGGGCATGGTCAGGGGAGGTGGAGGATGACAGGGGGGATTCTTAAGGGACCTCAGACACGTGGAGAGCCCCCCTCTTTCTCTGGCCTTCCTAGCTTGCTGCCTCTGGGCACGCTCTGGCTTGCGTTTGGCTGGTGTTTATCTGAATAAAGATATCTTAGCCTTATGGACTACAGATCGTCTTTGCGCACGCTATATATATGAGCCCTTCATACTCCTCTGGAGTGTTTTTTCCATATTTCTTACTCTTACTTGAGAAGAAGCAACTTAAGAAGGCTTTAATTTGATTTACAGTTGGGGGGGTATAGAGTTCATCATGGTTCAGGGACTGCAAGGTAGTGAGATGGTGAGGGAACTGGTTACAGTGAATCTATAGTTTAGAAGCAGAGGTGAATGCCACTACTCAGCATGGAACCCTGAGGAGTGAAATGGTGCCAGCCACATTAAGTATGGGTGTTGTATCCTTAGTTAATTCTCTCTAAAAAACACCCTTCATTGTGTCAGTTTTCCTGGGGAGATGAACAAATATCTATTCACCTCAGACAGAGCCAAAGATGGCCAAAGGTGACCAAAGAAATTACACTCAAGTCTATCTTCCTGAAGCTTACTGAATTTAATTGGGGTTACTTAGAGAAACAGGGGCACCTTATGAACAGCAGCAACATTGAAGAAAATTCCTCTCATTCTTCCTCAGCAACTGTTAACTGCCTATGTATACTCAGCGTGAGGGAGGTATAATGAACCCCACCACTGTAGCAAACATTATCTGCCTATATATTTTCATTGTGGGTGGAACCTTCAGTTACTGGGCTCAGTCTTGTGCAGTCTTCTCATAGTAATCCTAGCTGCTGAGAGTTCAAGAGGGCAATAGCCATGTCATACATGTAAGAGATCATTCCACAGTATTCAACTCCTTCATCCAGATCCTATTTTTTCAGTCCCCCATTTCAGGAGCCTTTGAATGGGGTGACACAGATGCCCCATTAAGGGATGAGCACTCAAAGTCAGTTATTCTCTGTACTTGTACAAGTTATGAACCTCAGCTCAGTTCAAAAAGTAGCTTCTATGATAGGATGATAGCAGAAATAATCTATGGACATAAATGCAAATATTTAAAATACAAAGTAACAGCCACATCATGTCCGTTCAGTAAAATAGCAGTAGTTTAACCAATAGGGTCTATGTTCGACCCTGCCATGGGCTTTTGAGTATACTTACAGCACCAGATGTATTTCCATCCTGTGGAGCAGGTCTCAAATTCCAACAGAAAGCAATTGGTTTGCCAATAGTAGTCATGACACTATTAGACCAACAGGTGCATTTTGCCTGTCATGTTGGTAGAGAATCACACAGAGTGTAAAGATGAGTGTAACTGTTGCTGACTTTATTTTTTCAAGACAGGGTTTCTTGGTATAGCCCTGGCTCTCCTGAAATTTACTCAGTAGACCAGACTTACCTGAACTACACCAGTGTCTGCTTCCTAAGGGCTAGTACTAAAGGCATGTACTACCACTGCCTATCCTGTTGTTGATTTTTGTACCACAACATCTTTCATAACCCCTTCTAGAACTATGAAAGCCTTCCAGCAAGGAGGAAATTTTCAGCTCATTCCTAGCCTGATTTCACCATGTCATGCAGCAAAGTAGGTGGTGTGTTCAGCAATAGGGTCTTATAGTCTAATTCTGGTGGATAGGCAACAGCAGAGGCAATACACTGCATTGATTTGGGGGGCTTTGGGGCTTCTCTAGACGACAACTCATAGCAATGTAGCCATTCCTGGCACTTGGATATTCATTTTATAATCTTAGAGCTTCTGGGAGCCTATTAAACCGACTTCTTGTCATTGTGCCTTTAGATGTACTTTCATATCTTTAATACTATTTTCTAAATAAAACACTCAGATTAGCATCATATCGTTTATAAAATGAAACCTTTTTGCAAACTGAAGACCCACCACCCACCATTCCTGTCAAGTTCTAGTTGATCTCAGGAGTCAGAAGCTAAAGGAATACTAAAGAGAAATGTTAGTTGTCAGGAATTTGGGTAGGGACCTCAGAAATAGACAGCTCTTTCCTGGCCAAAAGACAGCAATGTCCTTAGTTCTATGAGCAGTTTTTGTCCTGGACATAGACCAGAAATGTTTCAGCCAGAGGAACCAGTTCATGGCCTTTTGTTGTTGTTGCTTGATTTTTCCTGATTTTTTGTTTTTGTTTTGTTTTTTGTTTTTTGTTTTTTTTTGTTTTTGGCACAGAAACCTAATGAGCATAGCTGCCTGGAAGTTAGTGTGGTCATATACTTCACTGACCCTTAAAGGTCCCGTAACTAAGGTGGAGAGATGCATGGACACCTTCTGGGCATCTGTGGTTGGACCAACCAGGCCAATATTGATACCTCAGCCAAATAATTTCAAAGACAAATTTACTTCCTTAGTAAAAAAAGTCTATTTCACCCTTACACAAAAGCACCTGAGTAGTCATACCCTTTTGATCCCCTACTTACATACGTGGGAATCCTACTATTTCTAGCAATCATCTCTTGGGGTCTGCCCTTCTATAAAGGACCCCTTGCTTTCTTTTTATAATGATACTTATTTTAAAATATTTTATTTTCTTTCATTTTATAGTTTTAAATTTTTCATTCAATTATTTTGATCATATTCTTTCCCCCTTTCAATTCCTCTCAGATACTCCCCACTCACCTAACTTGTTATTTTCTCTACTTAAAAACAAAAAACAATGGAAGGCAGAGGCAAGTGGATCTCTATTGTTTTGAGCTCATCCGGGTTCACAAAGAGAGTGCCACAACATCCATGGCTGATACACAGCAAAACCCTGTCTCAAGAAACCAAAACCAAACCAAAGCAAAAAAAACCCCAAACAACCAAACAAAGAAACCCCCTCCACACACACACAATGGAGTCCATATTGTGTTGGCTAAATATTCCTATGCAGGAAGCCTGACCTGCAGTGTGATTTATATATAATGAAGAAAACTTCTCTTCTGTCTCCTAGAAGCTATCAATTGCAAATAGCTTCTTGGTTAGGGGTCGGACTTCATGCCCTCTTCACCTTCTCCTTGCTTGGGATTTTGTCTCGTTTGAACTAGCTCAATTCTTGTGTGTGCTGTCCCAGTCTCTGTGAGTTCATCTGTGGATCAGTCCCGTTTCATGGTGTTTTGAAAATGCTGTTTCCTTGAGATCATCTAGAAAGATTTAAGAGCCAGAGGAGGTAGATGATTCCAAGGACAATCTTTCTGCAGCCTTTTCTACATAAATCCCCTAACCTTGAGAAAGTATGATAAATACATCTCATTCAAGACTGAGCAGTCCAAAGACTCTCATTCTCCACACATTGTTCAGTTGTGGGTCTCTGTGTGAATCCTCATCTCTTGTAGGAAGAAGCTTCTCTGATGAGAGCTGAGCTATGTAGTGATCCATGGGTACAGCAATGTGTCATTATGACTGTGTTCCTTTGGCAGAATAATAGTAGTAGGTTTTCACCTATGTTCATGACCTATCTAGTCTCAGGTACTTGGACTCATTAACAGCGTTAGATGTGGGCTCTTTCTGATAAAGTGGGCCTTAAATCCAGTTTTTTCTTAAAAGTGTGTGGTTACTCTTAAGTATATCTTGCAGGCAGGCTGCTATTGTAGCTTGCAGAGTTTATAGCTGGATGAGACTTATGACTACTTTTCTTCTCCAAAACAATGTATACTACCTTCTAGAACTTTGAATGCCATCATTAGTTGGTAGGAGTAAAACTTCTTAGACACACTCTTCATTGTTTAAAAACCTCATTTGTGGGTTTGTTTTTTCTTTGTTTTGAGGCAAAGGACCAGAAGCCACTGACTCCATGAGACTGTAAATACCCAGAACCCTAGTCTTTGGCTTAAGCCCACCTGAGGCAAGGAAATGTCCATCATTCTTAAGGATTCTGACTCCCACCCCCAATTTCATTTTGGCACATTGGCTGAGAAAGGGAATGCAAAGGGGTTAAATACATAGACCATGTCTCCATTTTTTCTGCTTTAATTTTACTGTATTTTCCATTTCCTTGTTAAGCTTTCACCCCCATTTTGCTTTCCAACTGGTGTGCCATAAACAAACAGGCTAAAGAAAAAGATAACATTTGTATACCATCTCCTTCTGGGTCTTTTTAGACATTTTGTTTTCTGTGTACTTGTATTTCTCTGTATTACAGGGGCTTAATGTTGGGGAATATTATTTTAAGGCGTGTGACTTTGCTTATGTTACATTTGTTTAACTCTGTGAAGCTATAATTCTTTGCCTGCCTAAAACACCTGATCTATTAAAGATCTGAACAGCCTATAGTGAGGCAGGAGAGGGGAATAGGTGGGGCTGGCAGGCATAGAATATGAATAAAAGGAGAAATTTGGGAGAAAAGGATCTGAGGATTTGGGAACAAGAGAGGAGTAATGAAGACTTCAGGGCCAGCCACCAAGCTACCCAGCTACATAGCCAGACGTGGAATAAGAAGGAAAGAAAAGGTATACAGGAATGGAGAAACATAAAAGCCCCGAGGACAAAGATAGGAGAATTTAAGAAAAACTGGCAATAAACAATTCAAGCTAAGGTCAGGCATTCATAACTAAGAATAAGCCTCCATGTTTGATGTACTTGGGAGCTGGGTGTTGGCCCCTCAAAAAGCCAAGAGTAAAACATCACACAACAGTTTAAATTCAAGCTGGATGTGGTAAATTACAATGTGTTTCTTTTAGGGACACCGTAACCACACCTGCTCCGTTTCTGACCTGAGCACCACGGTTCACCCCTCCTTAGGTAACCTGTGGTCAGGCACACCTGTACCCAGCCCAGAGCAGGTGTGGTTATGGTGTCCCCTACAGTTTCTCTTGATCCAAGTAGCCTGATTGATAGTCCTCCTTAACTGTGGATTTCACCCTAAGCATTATCATCCTGTATCCTCATCCAACTGAAATATATAACATGGCCATATTGGCCAGATTATGAATTTGTGGGAAAAGGGAGTTCAAAGAAAGGTAAAAGTAGAAAATTGAAGGATTGATACACAAGGGTTTAAGAACCTGTCTGATTCAGATAATTAGTAAAAATTAGCTGACTCCCTTGACATAATGAGTGCCCATATTGCTCCAGAGATTTTTTAATAGGTAGTGATTCCAGCACAGACAGGTTAGTTTTAACTAGGCAAAATGTAAGAAAAATTGATTAAAAACATGGGGTATTGGGATCATGTCAATGAGGGTCTATAATCCCAAGGTCTATATCCCCTCATGCTCACTAATATGGGAGGATATTATGGTCATGCTAGTGAAAGCAACTAATCACATAAATTTCACCTTCCCTGTTGGTCAACCATGATGAGGGAGACAGGAGAATTTAAAAAATTCTCTGTTAGGAAGGCCAAAGAGATAATCAGAATTATCCCAAAACAATTCTTTTTGTCAGATGGGTAACAAGGCATCTATAGAATTTATTATAGTTCTGAAAGTTAACTTAAAACCAGTTAACTCTGAAACCTCCAACAAACAATAGTTTTCTGCACTCAAACCTAGCCTGAAAATAAAATGGAAGATGAAGAAAAATGGCCTCCAGATGGAAGTGTTAATTAAAACACTTAGATAATAATTAGATTTGTTTGTTAGAAAAAAGTAGTCTTAGATATCCTATATACAGGCCTTCTTAGTTCTGGGAGATAGCCTAGACTTACACAAGGCATGCTGGATAGACTCAGCAGTTCTCACTGTCCTTACCCCAAGATCCTCCCATGTCAGCAACAGCCTTTCACTGGTGCAGCCGCTGATAGAATAGAAAAATGCTTTCTTATTCCATTTTCCCTCTTTACACCAGGTATCTAGAGCCTGCGAATGCCTCCAGTCCTCTTTCTCAGACTGGAAACCTACCCTGCTTGCATGTCTCCTTTTCCTTGCAAGACACAAAACAGAATAAAGTTGATCTTGGAATAGTTCAAATGACCTAAAAGTATACAGATGTTTTTCAGGGGCATATCCAGTCCTTTGCTTTAACCTGGACAAATATAATGTTAGTTCCCTCAGAACTCTGACAACACAAATTTTGACCCATTGGCTTTCAAGTGACCCACACAGAAACTTTTATATGCCTTTCATTGTTCTCATCCTCTCTTGATTGCTTTGGTATTTTACAAACTTGACTACCTTGTAAGGATCACACACACCCATGGCACTCTTTAGAAAAACCACTAAAGCCCTATATCAACCCCAAGGTCCCTAGTGAATATACCTCTATCTTACCTCTCCTGTGAACTGTCTGATTTGTGATCTGGAAATCAAAAACTGCTTTTCCAGTTCCTCAGTAAAACAACAAGCCCTTCCATCATTCTTTATTTTCTCATATCTGTGGGGATTTCAGTTGGTGATCAGTACATCAAGGACTGACTTTCTTCCTATAGATTAATGCTATGTAGCCTTTGTCTTTTGGACAGATGGGTAGGTAGTTTGGTTACTCAGTTTCTATGCTTCTAAGTGCTCAGACTGAACCCATCTGCCTCCATGTCCCTCAGTTTCATGAGCCAGGCTGTGAGAGGGTGTCTCATTTTGTTGTTGCTACTATTTAAAAGCATTTCCCAATTCAAGAAGTTCAGGTGCTGAGTATTCCCTGACTATCAGTTTCTTGCAGCTGGATGGACTATTATAAAGGCTTGTGTGGAGGCCAAATCATGGATTTTTTTCTCTTCCTCTTTAGAAAGGCTAGATCTGAGGGCTGTCTTCTATTACTCTTATCATGCTCTCTTCCTTGTTTGTTATAGGCCTATTCTTCTAAGGGTTCCAAGTTTTGGGATCCCAAGAGGGGCTTTTTGACACAAATCAAATTTGTACCCTTTTCCCACTATGCTCTCCTGTTTCTAGTTGCATGAAAACGGAAGCCAGAAACTCCATCTCATTCTGTCTTTCTCCCTGACTTCTGATAATTCAGAGGCTAGTGCGGAGGACAGCATCTACATGCCTTTATTTTTCTCTAGTAATTCCTCCTTTATGCAGCAAAGTTCTTTCTGGGCAGACAGATCGGCCTAGTTGCATGTCTTACTACCTACATGAAAGGCCATGGAACTGATGCCACAGCCTGCTGCCAATCCTATTTCCCACTTGCTTTCATGAATGTAGTATATTCTCTAGTTTGTTATCCATTTGAGACAATTACATACTTATATGGCAGACCTCATTCATCAAGAAGAACTGCTACTCCATATTCACCTAGAGGATGACAGACATCCTGGAATTCTCCCTAACAGACACTCCACCTTCAGATGCAGTGATCAGAATTGCAAATCTTTTCACCCAATACAGGGACAATGCAACTGCTACTTCAGCAGAAAGGCATGCCAATCTATACCACATGGGGGAAAGATGGCCCTATTGAGATTGCTTCTGAATATGCTCAGACAGCTTAGCTTTAATTACATGTCTTATATCACCTACAACAGAAATGATGCAAGTACTCCTCAAAAACTCTTCTTAGGTTTTGTGGTTTCCCAGTTTTGGTACCAAGTGTTAATTTTTCCTAGAGATGAACAAATGTCTATTCCCTCCAAATAGGGCACTAATGAAATACCAGACAAATGATTCGATCAAGCCTAGCTTACTGGACTAGTGAGTTTAATTAGGGTTACTTATGGGCGTGTGGACAACTTATGATTGACTATCCTAATGAAAAATATATCTCTCACTCTCCCTAGCAACTGTTACTGCCTACATATTCTTAGAAATTAAGGCGCTCATAAGCCCCTTCCTCTAGCAACTGTTAACTGTTTAAACCCTCAGAGAAGCCTTGTGAGTCCCTCCCCCAGCAACTGCTAACTATCTGTATAACTCAGGGGGTGGGGCCTGTGTTTCCATCCTCTCCATGAATGACAGAAAGCAAATGTGAAAGTCTCCTGTGGGTAATCACAGCTGCTGAGATTTTAAGAGGACAATGGTCTTGTTATGCCTAGAGGATAGCATTCTGTAATATCCTCATAACATTCACAAATATTTACCTTATTAGTACACTTGGTATTTATTAATCCAATCAAGGAGACAATAAAATTATCCATGACATTTTCTTTCCTGGAATGTCCCTTGGCCTATTTCTCTGTTGTTGGTGGCCTTGTCTGCTGCATGTGGAACATGTCTTCCTGGGAAGAGTTTGATATAAACTTGTCCAAGTATAGCTCACAGTCTTCTCTCTTCCCTGATCTTCAAAAACTTGCCACTCCATCCTAATAAAGCCAAGATTTCTACTCTATATTCTTTAATATGCATTATTTTTTCAGTTGTAAAATGTAAGCCGAACCGATGATCCATTCTCACTCTTTTGGGAGGTGATTTCAAGGTATGGTCTCTCTGTATAGCTCTGGCTGTCCTGGAACTCATGGTGATCTGCCTCCATCTGTCTCCCGAGTGCTGGGAAGAAACGCATGTGCCATCACCATCTGGCTTCACTCTTTTGTTTTAAAGATTTATTTTTATTTAATTAAAAATATGTGTATGCATGTGGTGAACAAGTTTGGGGAGCTAAGAAACAGCATGAAGACTAAAGTTACTATTGACTTGTGTTGGGGGGGTCTTAAATAAATTTATGCTGTGATTGTCCCTTCTCCCAAAAAGTAACTATGTGAGATGGAGCAATTCATCTGCTTCATCAATAACCATTTTATTCTCTACATGGACCCCCATAATGTCATGATGGAACCCTTAAATATATATAATCAAATTTATTTAACTATACTACTACTACTACTACTACTACTAATAATAATAATAATAATAATAATAATAATAAAGTTCTGTGTATACTTGTGTGTATGACTTAGAGTACACATGAGTTCAGGTGCCTACATAGTCCATGGTGTTGAATCTCCTGGAGCTGGAGTAACAACAGATGGTTGTGAACCACCTGCTGTAGGTGCTGGGAACTGAATTCAAGTTCTCTGCAAGATCAGCATGTGCTCTTAAACTGAAACACATCTCCAGCATATTCTGACATACTTTTCTATATATTGAAAGTATGAGTGGAAAGATCGTTTGCATATGGATACCCAGCAGTTCTATACTCAGCTGATATAAAGTCTATGTAGCCTTTAGCCTGCCATGGTCCTTTGTGTATAATTGTAAAGGAGAAGTTGGCTGGGAAGGATGTGGCAGTGGGAGTGGTCTATTCCATCCTTGGGACAGGCAACGAAGAGTACAGTGTAGATACAATTATTTTGATTCTAACTTTTAAAACACTTGCATATTCACGTGTATTTATAAGAACCAAAAGAGACCATTTATAACATTTTGTATGCCTCTCTCCAATGATAAACTGGAAATTTTTGCAAATATATATTAGTCACGACATTGTCCTTTACACAAAGTAGAGAACATATCCATTGCCACAGGGACCCTTCCCACCAACTTTTTAGAGGCATATCGCTTCCACCCCACTGCCACCTCTTCACAGCCCCTATGCCCCTGAGTTTTCATTTTGATAATTCTGTCATTTCAAAAATAGTATTCCTTTTACAGGGACCACCAAGTGTCTTAAAGTATTTGTTACTGGCACAATTTAATTTACACACACACACACACCCCTCCCCCACACACGGAGTTTCATTTGCCTTACTGTGCATATTAAATTATAAATGAAGAGCCAATTTCTCTTTATTGCTGAGCAGTATTCCTGGGTGCACATGGGGTTTTATTTCTTATTATTAGTCAATTGAAGGGCACTTGGCACACACAGAACTTTTTATGCACACCAGTTGCTGGTTCTCTAGGATTAATAAGCAAGGGTATAATTGTTCATTTACTGAGGTTTGTAAGTTTAGATTTATTGAAATTTTTAGATGTATATTTTATTATTATGTTTATTTGAATGCTTTGCCTGCATGTATGCATGTGCACCACATGCATGCACAGGGAAGTCCTAACAGGAAATTCTATGACTGAAGTTACAGACAGTGGGGAGATGCTATGTGGGTTTTATTTCTTCTATAGCCATTAGTCAATTGTTAATTCTTGCAGGAACTTTGCACACAGGAGCTTAGCACTAGAGAAAGCTGTACTTTGCGGTAGACTAACCAATGAGATACATCAGAATCTCATAAAACTCATCTCAAGCCAAGCACTCAGGAACTCAAGAGGTGGAGGAAGGAGGATGGGGATTGCCAGTTCCAGCCAGCCTGCTCTGCATACAAATATAGGCCCTGTCTCAGAAAAACACTACAAAGCACACAACACAAATCTCCAGTGGACCTTTTGCGCCCTCTACTGACAAGTTTCACAATGTGCCAATAGTCAGGAAAACTAAACAAAAAGCCTTACCTCAGTGTTAAGAGTGCTTGAAGAAGGGTGGATTTGGAGAAGAGAAGAAATGCAATGTACTGATAAGTGGTAGAGACACTTGCCCACATAGAGGTTTTTAGACGTTACAGTAACGTAATCATATTTAGATTTTCCAACTCATTTGATGACTGGCTTCCTTTTCTTAGGCACTGCCTCTATAAGTGTATGAGTGCTTCTGTCCAAAGTCT
Organism: Cricetulus griseus; assembly: GCF_003668045.3. Classification (NCBI taxonomy): domain Eukaryota; kingdom Metazoa; phylum Chordata; class Mammalia; order Rodentia; family Cricetidae; genus Cricetulus; species Cricetulus griseus. The sequence goes on from NC_048604.1 coordinate 4,302,413, forward strand.
CCACAAATATAATGTTTGCAAAAGAAACTGATTGTACCATTCAAAAACCTCTACTTAAGGACGCCTTTTGACCAAGATTATCTAAAATAGTCATTTCTAAACACTGGGTGCTAGACTAAGAGCACAAAATTCCTTAAAATATACCATCAACTAGTCTTTAAAGAGAGTTTAGGTTTCAGGAAAAAAAATAGAAAATACAGCATACTGTGATTTCATGCACAAGACTGGCACACGGTCAAGCCAGTCAAAATTCCAGCATGGATGGAGGAGGGGCAAGGAACCCTAGCTGAGGAGTTGACGGTTGGTGGCTGGTATGTGTGGCCCCTGGTAGGTTGACCATGATATTGGATGGTCCAAGACTTAGGTGAATATGGACAGCAATAATTTTGATTTACATGTTTTCATGTCTAGGTAGTTCATTTCTTTTAAGCACTGAATAATATTCCATTTTCTGGCTGCACCAGAGTTTTGTTTTAAGATTTCTTCATCTGTATGTTTCAAACCAAATTGTGGCAACTGTATGACAACCATCTGACTGATGTGAAGGGTTGTGATTGGGCATAAGTTTTGAAATTCATCTGGGTAACATCCAAAGTGTATGATGGCTGATCCATATGGCAAGGCTATCTATGTTCAGCTGTGTAAGACATCACCAAACTTTATCTCCAAGTGGTTGTACCATGTTGTATTCTCACCAGCAATGAAAACAAGTTGGGGATGCTTCACACTCTCACCAGGATTTGCCCTTACTCACTCTAATAGGTGTATAGTGGTATCTCATTGTGGTTTACGTTTCCCTGATGGCACAAGGAATGTATGCTACTTGCAATATGAGAAAATGTAACATATATACAGGTTATATATAAGAGACAGAAAAATCCAAACCACGTGTGAGGTTTGTTCAAATCTTACCTGTTATTCTCACTTTAAAAAATCAGGTTGGTGTCTTCTTGCTGACTCTTCAGGGTTCCTTTTAAGCCATACATGATGACACATACCTATAACCTCACTTCATGGGAAGCAGAGGCAGGATTGTCACAACTTCAAGGCCAGCCTGGTCCACATAGAAAGTTACTTGTGTGTATGTTGGGGGATCTCAATCTGTGTAATAGTCTCTTATCAGACATATAAAATAGAAGACTTCCTCCCAGCCTTTGGTTTCTTCATTATTCTCTTAACTGTTTCATAAATGTTTTTCATTTTAGTAGGGTTCTTCTTGCCAAGTATTTTTTCCACAGAGCGTTTTTGGTATTGTATCTGTCATAGCCAAGCCCAAAGGCTGTCTAGATCTTATTTATTTGTTGGCTTTGTTTTTGAGACAGGTTTTCTAGAAGCCTGAACTTTTTAGTTATCAGGTGCGAAGGAATAAAAACCTCAGCTCTGTGGTCCTTGCTCATCTCTGTGGTGTAACTCTTCATACCCTGGCTGATTTCAGGTGCCAACTTGACATTACAGTACCGAAAGGTGAAGAGACAGTTGTAGTTGACCCTATGAAGCCATCAGAACTGCAGCATGTTGACCATTAGCACATGGTGACTGCAGTAGCTTGAACTAAATCTTACAAGCCTCTTGCTGCTGTTCTGTTTCCATTGGCTTTCCAGGAGGCTTTCTGATTTTGCATTTACTCTCTGTGAGTTTTCATTTTGTTCAGAAAGTCAGTTCTGAGTCGTGAGGTACTGATGGGATTCCCTAGAGAGTGTGTCATGTGTCACCATGAGCCCAGTTCTGGAGGACTGTGGAACTACTGAGGGGATGTCAATTCAAACCACACGACAGAGAGGTCGCTGGTGAGCCATACTTCTGGGGATAGTTCAACGTTCCCCCAACTCTGTTCTGAGCCAGTGCAAATCTCTGAGGCCCTGTGCCATTGTAGTTGGATGAGAAGTGCATGGAACATGAAGCAAACCAGGCAGAAGGCTTTTGCATTTTCTTTCCCCTTTGCACTTGTGGTTACTGTAATAAGTCGGTACCAGCAATGTAAGCATTTATCCTGGAGAGCCGAAGTCAGCCACCTCACTCAGATAAAGTTAATATTCTATGGGGGCTGCACTCCTATTTGGAGTAGTGAAGGAAATCTGTCTCCTGGCTTTTTGTGACATCGAAATGCTACTGAACTCCCTGGATCATGCCTTCTCCATTCTCACAGACAGCCAAGACGGGCCAGTCTTTCTCACATGGCAAGACTCTGGCATTGTCTGTCCCCCTCTTGTACTTTTGAAGACACTTGGAGCTATGTGCTATGTCAAGCCCATTCGAGAAACCCAAAATAATGTCTCTGAAGGTCAGTTGATTAGTTTTGGTTAGTTAGTTTTTCAGAGTTGTGATGAAATACTCCAGGCAAGTTAAAGGAGTAAAGATTTATCTAGGCTTATCCTTTCATGTTTCAATCTATGTTGAAACACTTGACTTTGTTTTCTGGACTGTGATGAAGTAAAAACTTATGGTTACAGGGTAGCTAGGAAAGACAGAGAAAAAGGAAGAAGCAAGGAGGGGGAAGAGGGGAAAGAGAGCAAAAGAGGAAAAAAGATAATGAAAAAAGGTAACTTTCAAAGGCACACCTGTGGTGACCTACTTCCACCAACTAGACCCCTTGTCTTAAAGTTCCCACAGCCTCCTGGTAGCTCAGTCGGCTATGAATCTGTGAATAGAGGAACTTCACTGATGAGGGCAGAAGCCTTATGATCTACCACCTTCCAATTCCCTATCTCTCAATACTGCTGCAATGAAGACCATGCCTTTTTCACTGATGAGCTGGAGGTGGGGGGCAGTTTAGATCTGAATGAAAGCAACTTTAATTCTATCTGCATTCTGATTTCCTCACTTCTTTACAGGTTCTAGAGACTAGGATCATGGACTTCTTTGAGGAGTCATTTTCTGCCTACCATGGCTCTCCACAAATGTTTCTTCATCTGGAAGCTCTTTTCTCATAGCCAATCAAAAGAAGTACCATGATTCAACAGGGGACAGAAGACACAGATGGGGCACGCTGATAGTCTGTGTTATAGATAATGGTACTCCATATTATATATATATTCTTAGTTCTCAGGTAACCCCCTCACCCAACAGATGTCCCTGGAGGAATATAATGCTGACAACAGCAGAAACTATGTCGACTCAGCCTTCTAAGAACTTCTGGAACCCAAACATACACAGAATGAGAGAAGTATGCAATGAGGGGACATGGCATTCAGAACCCAGGCTGCTGTTAAGACTACAGGTTACTCTCCACAAACTGACAGCAAGGTCCCATGGCTTAAGACAACATCTATACAAATATCTGAACATGGAGAAGTCCAGCTGGTGCCTACCTAGAAGCCTTCACCCCTATGAGCTAGTGTTCTTGGTACCAGAAGGTACTCTGCATACCACCAAAGGAGAAATGGAAACCCCAACCCAGCTACAAAGCCTTCCATCTCCAACTGTGTCCTGCATACAAGGATGTACTAGGACAACGGTGGCACAAAGCTTGTGGGAGCCCTCCCCCTCCAGGAGATGGAACCCATTCCTGGCACTGCTTGGTGATCAAGAACCCAAGACTAGATAGCTCAGGGACCTAGACTAAAACCAAATGCTACTGTTCTTCTAGAGGAATTTAGTAACAAAATGTCTCCTAATGACATTCTGCTATACTCACAGATCTGTGCCTTGCTCAGCCATCATCAGAGAAACTTCCTCCTGCAGCAGATGGGAACAAGTACAGAGACCCACAGCCGGACATTATGCAGAGAGTGAGACACCTTGGAACATGCAGCCCTACATGGGATGTCTCCACTCAATTCTTCCCCTCAGGACTCAGGGAACTCTGAGGAAGAGGAGGCAGAAAGAGTTTGATCCAGAGGTGACAGAGGACACTATGGAAACAAGGCCTTCTCATCACAACAGGACCAACACACACAAAGTCACAAAGACTAAGAGTTCTAGAGCTGAAAGAAGTGGAAAAATGTTCTAATCCCTAATGATTATTATTTGCAAATGTAAATTTACCCCCCCCCAGTGTCACTGGGGAAGCAAACTACTCTTAAGGGTACATTGCATGCCTATCAGTAGATGGCCAACAAATAGATGGAGGTTCCTTGTCTCATAAAGTTGTGTCAGGGCTTAATTTTTTTTGTATTTCCTCTCTTCCTCTCTCTCCCTTCCCACCCAAAGGTCCTTTTATGCATATGTTAAGGTTTCTGGTTTTGTGTTTTTATGGGATTCATGAATGTGTGAATGAATAGATCTCCATGTTTATACCTTTTTGTGCCCTTTCTTGGGCTCTTTTCTTTCTGTTTGCTTGTTTTGTCCTATTTTGATGTGTTGGTTTTGTTTTATCTTACTATGTTTGATTTTATTATTATCCCTTAGAAACATGTAGAAAATAGGATGGATCTAGATAGGAGGGAAGTATGGAAGTGGAGCGAGAGGAAAGTGCAACTGGGATATATTATATAAAAAACATTGATTGATTGATTGATTGATTGATTGATTGATTGATTGATTGATTGAGTATGCAGTATATGACTGCATGTATGTCTGCACACCAGAAGAGGGCACCAGATCTCATTGTAGATTGTTGTGAGTCACCATGTGGTTACTGGGAATTGAAAGGGACCTCTGGAAGAGCACCCTTAACCTCTGAGCCATCTCTCCAGCCCCGAAAAACATCTATTTTCAATAAAAGAAAAATAATTTCAAATCCCATTCCTGTCTCTGTCCACTGACCTCTGTGGTGATGGTACAGGTCCTGCTATTCTGGTTACAGTTTCTATTGGCCTGTGCTTCCTCTGGAGCCTTGTCTTATTACACAGCAGCACACTTTCCTATAGTGACTTTGTTCCTCACTGGCTTTTTTCCTTCCTAAAGCCCATTTTTCTGGTCTAACCTCTCAAAAAGTATCCATCCTTTCTCCTGTTTTTATAGGCAACTCTCTAGAAAGAGAAGAGTCCACTTATCTTCACTTCACTGGCCATCCTCTCACCCATCCAGGCATTCAAATGAATATATACTGTATGCCAACTATATGCCAGAAACCTCTGTCAGGCATTACAGCCAAGAAGCAGTGGGAACAGGTATCTAACTTCACAATGAGGAAGAAAAACATGCAGCACATTAATTTCAACTGAGTATGGCATATACCATGATAGGAGAATAGAGGTATTAGTGGAGCATAGCATAGAGGACTTAAGATGAGAAAGAGGGCCAGGTGTTGGTGGCACATGCCTTTAATCCCAGCACTCGGGAGGCAGAGGCAGGTGGATCTCTGTGAGTTCGAGGCCAGCCTGGGCTCCAGAGCAAGTGCCAGGATAGGCTCCAAAGCTACACAGAGAAGCCCTGTCTCGAACCCCCCCCCAAAAAAAAAGATGAGAAAGAGGGTGTTACCAAGATTTAGGGGATCTAGCCTGTGTCCCAACAAGTCAGATTCAGCCACCCATCCCCAATGAAAGAGCCAAATTAATAGTGAAACACAGAAATATGAGATGTTTAATGAGGCCATATTGGGAAGAGTGATAAAGAAATCCAGAAACGCATGCCCCCAAAGTCTACTTTTGAGGTCCTGCCATAAGGGTAGGGTTTAAATAGAAAGCAAGAAATACATGTGGCTAAGCAGTCCAGCCAGTTACAAGGGGAAAGTTTTATGGAAGGAAAGTGACACTTCTTGAATGACAATAGGAAGATGTGTTAGTTCTTTCATTTCTTTGTTCTTAGTACCACAGCTCCTTGCCAGAGTCTGAAATGTGGGCTACCTCAGTTTTTGATGCAAAAGCAATAGGTTTTTTTTCCATCTGAATGTCCCTCAGCCTTGTTCCTTTGAACAAGTTGCTTGAGCCAGCCTCCTTGGCCTTTTAATCTTTCATGGTGTTTGGTTTCTGTCCCAATGAAACTGCTTTCAATTGTGTCTGTGAGGTACAACTTAGAATCCAAACCGAACTATTTTCCGCCCATCGTTGACTAGATCACTTGTTCATTGAAATGACCTCTTTCCTTAACTGCCATCACACAATGACACTGTTCCATGCTTATTCCTCAATCTGCCTCTTCAAATCTTCGGGCTCATCACATTTCTTTAACTACAAGGGCAATGTCATCCATCTCTTTGGGTTTTGTTTCCATGTCTGTTTACTTACTTCGGTGAGCCCTAGGCTTACATTGCATCAAGATACTTCATCAAACAAAATATGTCTCAAACCCATCCACCTCACGGCCATGACTTGATTCACTGTTGACATGCCCTATGTCAAAAAAGGAAGCAAGAAACAGGAAGCAGAAACCTCAGTCTAGACTGAGTGCCACTACTCTAGAAACCAAGAAAAGCTCTGAGACCCAAAGCTGCACTGCTTTTTTGTTGTTTTGTTTTGTATCTGATCATTCCAGTCACAGACCCTTGGTTTTTTTAAATCTGTACCTGTACTTGTCTTTGCATCAGGTTCAGTTCCCATCAGGTTAAACACAGTACCCTCAAACTGGCCTTTTCATGCTATGCCTTGTGCCCTCAAATCTACCTTTTATGCACAGACTGCACGTACCTTTTTGTCTTCTTCCAGGTTTGGGTATATTGCAATCTAGGTATTCCAATTTTCTTTGGATTCTACATGCCGCATCATATTTCATACATCGGGAGCTTCTACTCTATTCCTTTGTTTTCTGATAAGTTGTTTCTGTTTTACCATCCATATTTTCCTAAATAAGAATTACTTTTGAGATGGGCTCCTAAAGTCCATTCCTATGCTAAGGATAATTACTGATCCACTACAAGAGGCCCCATAGATTTCCAAGGTCTCCTCACTGATACCCACATTCAGGGGGCCTGGATCAGTCCCATGCTGGTTTCCAAGCTATCAGTCTGGGGACCAAAAGCTCTCCCTTGTTCAGGACAGCTGTTTCTGTGGGTTTCACCAGCCAGGTATGGACCCCTTTGCTCATCAGTCCTCCCTCTCTGCATCTGGATTCCAGTTCAGTTCAAGGTTTAGTTGAGGGTATCTGCTTCTACTTCCACCAGCTGCTGGATGAAGGCTATACGATGGCATATATGTCAGTCATCAATCTCATTATCAAAGGAGGGCAATTAAAGCAGCCACTCCTCTGTTGCTTAGATTGTTAGTTGGTGTCATCTTTGTAGCTCTCCCGACATTTCCCTAGTGCTTGATTTCTCTTTGAACTTATGTCTCCCTCTATTATATTATCTCTTATCTTGCTCTCTTCTGTTTTTCCCCAACTCAACTTCCCTGTCTCATCATGCCTTCCTCACTCCCCCCTCTTCTCCCCAACTCCCTGAGCCTAGACACAAGGGGGTTGGCCTAGGCCCTATCCCAAAGAATATGACAGACTTTGAAGACCCTCTATGGAAGGCCTCACCCTCCCTGGGGAGCAGAAAGGGTAAGGGGATGGGTAGGCTGTTGGTTGGGGGGGCAGGGGAGGAGGGGAGGGAGAGGGACCTGGGATTGACATGCAAAATAATTTTCTTTCTAATAAAAAAATTTAAAAATTTCTTTTGAACTTACTGATTGAAATATTAGTCTTTGTGTCTAGTTTCTTTTACTTAACATGCTTATGGAATTTATCTATGTGATGTGTGGTCAAGTTACATGATGATTTTATCCTGGTGTACAGTATTCTGCTGTTAAAGAGTGTGTCCTAACTTAACCAGCCCTTTATAGCTGGATACTTATTTCTAGCTTGTTCATATCTATAACTAACAATGCTTCTCTGAATATGGTGTGTATTTTTCTTATTCTTCAACATTAGAAATACCATGTCTAAGGGTGCCATTTTGACTTACCAGGTAATACCAACTGTTCTCCAAAGTATTATACCAGAGCTTCTACTGGCTAACGCTTCTGACTGTAAGACTTAAATGTTTGCAACATTGCCAGGACTGGGAACAAAAGAGTACAATCCAGCTCTTTATGAGGCAGAGGTATGAGGATTGCAAGTCCCCAATTTACTAGTGCAAAAAATAAAATATTAAAAGTTGGGGCTGTGGCTCAGTGGTATAGTACTTAGTGGTCCCTAGGGTCAATTCCTGTAACAAAACAAGGGTGTGGCATAACATCTCATTGTGGCGTCAATGTATATTTCAGATGAAAGGTGTGGTTGAGTTCCAATTTTTTCTTTTTTTAAAAAATCTTTAAAACATTTCTTCTATACTATAAATTTAATGATGCATACATTTATGTTATATATTAGACTTCTGTTTTTCTCCATCCTGTAAGTTTATACATTTATTTTACTATGTTGCAAATATATACTAACTTAAAGCTCTAGAAATTTGCTTTTATTGACAGTTTTATTTAATAACCCTCAATGATTATTCATCTTACATACATGCATATATCATCAGCAAATTATTTGCTGGCAGAGTCCCTAAAGGCAGGGAGCTCTAAATTCAACCCCCAGCACTGAACAAAAACTGGGTATAGTAGCATATCCTAGTGTTTTGGAAGTGTAGGCAGGAGTATCAAGAGTTCAAAGGTCATCCTCAGCTACAATAGGAAAGCCTGGAGATTCCATTTTAATTTTTTTCAGAATGAAATTATGCTACCTTGTCAAGGTGAGATGTTTTCTATCGTGTGGTATGTATGTATGTATGTATGTATGTATGTATGTATGTATGTGTGTGTGGTGAACTAGCATCGGTGTGCATTTTCCTAAAGGTTTCCAGATCTGTCCATCAATAGTAAATTCATTTTACCATTTATCAGCTGAAATGGAAATAAGCTGGTTGTGGCAATGCATGACTGTGAGATGGACATAGGAAGGATATGGAGTTCAAAGCCAGCTTTGGTGACACAGTGAGTTGGAGGCCAACCTGGGTTATATGAGACTTTAGGTTAAACAACAACAACAACAAAAAGGAAAACAAATGTTGCTACTATGATTAAAAAAATGTGACGTAGATCCAGAAAAAGAAAATACGCAATAAGGTGGGCACTGTGCACATCTTAAACACACACAGTTATATCCTTGGAAATTGTGTTAGGTTTTATTTAATATATTTACTACAGCAGGTCCTTAATATTTATTGTCATGAAAATGTCTTCATGAAATTTCATAAATTCCTTTGAGCTATTAGTATTAGCATTTTTTTCTTTTTGTGGAGTGATACTTTTAATTTATGAAATATTTACAGCGTTTACAAAAAGCAAAAGAATGTCTAATAAACTTTTTATACTTACAAAATCCATACATCACACTACTATATTGAGATGTCTTATTTGGTAGACCAGTAAGCTGTGACATAAAATAATTTACAAAGATAAATTTAATCTCTTAATTCATTGAAAACAAAACCATATTAGCTATAAATAATCTTTACAAATCACTGTAAAACATTAATTGCTTTAACTCTAGCTTTAGCTTTTACAAATATATTTACTAAATGAATTAGTTCAGATATCAAATAGAACTGTGCATTGAAAATTTCACTTCATACTACAAAACAAAATGAAAACACCTGACAAAGCAAACTGCCCAGTACTTCAAGTAATAATGTGCAGAACCAGTTTTTATGCACGCACATGGAGGAGGAACCAAACACCATTTAAATGGAGATACATAAACAGAATACTTTCAAGAATACACTAAAAAATGTAAGAAAGATCCTCTAGCCACAGTTCATCCATCCAAGACAGTGATGCCTCCACTTTGGCAGATAAACTGCACTGACTAGAGGTGTGTTTGCGAAAATATTCACCTAAGCAGCAGAAGGCAGCCGACATTCTCACACAGTGCTATACATGGGTTTTGCCTCAACCTGAGTATGACTCAGTGTTAGACCAGCTCATGGGAGAATTTAGAAAGCAGAGCTTGCAAAGTTAAGGAGAAAAATCAAATCATATCACTTTTTAATATAAAAATATGTTTCTCTTGAAAAAAATGATGGGAGAACCTTTTATTTTCAAAATTTCAAAAATTCAAAATGATGAAATGCTCATCTTTTTTCTTACATTACCACTTATGATGGTATAAAAACTGGCAATTATTTCAACGCCTCGCTCTTGGAATCTGCGGAGGAATCGGAGTGCAATTTGGCTTTGGCAGTAATACCCATCTTTCACATTTGGATTCATTTTAGATAATCCAAAGCAACTGTCGTAAGCAGCTGGAGGAAAATCCATTTTACAAACACATCCCTCCCCATCTGGATTTAAAATAATGTTTCAAAGCACACCCACTTTGCTCTCAATACCACCCTTGGACTTCTGGATAGTGAACACTGTATGGTCATGTAAATGGAGTTCTAATTGGTCTAAATAATAAAAACCCAAGAGGCACAAAAAATAAAATAATGTTTCAATTAAGCCCACAAAATACATACTGTATATGTAGCATTTATACAGAGGTACATTAAATTTAAATTTTATCTTCACAAAAGTGCTTTGTAAAAACTTGTGAGGATTTTCCAGAACCCCCTCTTGATTCCTTTCTCCGGATTGCCACACAGACACCGTAGATTTCTTGTAATATATATAATAGAAGGCACATACTCAAGAGTCTAAGATGTTAGTTCAACTTCTAAATGGAGGCAAGTATTTTAAATCTACTCTGTACACATGCCCAAAATGAAAGTCAACTATTTCACTTATCTAGAGCTCAAGTGCAGTGGCAGTGATCCTCTCAGAAGTGAGTTTGCATATGGGGCATCACCTGTGAGGGACTGGAAGGAGAAGCAGGAGGGTCAGAAAGCTTGGCAGAGTTGGCAAGGTGCAATTCCTCGAGCCTCTTTATATAATCATCACGCAGGGCCAAGAGCTCCATGTAACGCTGCTCCACTGGATTGGGCTGCTACAAAGAATCATAGACACAATTACATTTTATGCTAGCCATGCCATCTGCCCACTGCCTTAATATTGACCCCTGCCCTTTCTAAGGGCTGACATACACACATACTTTCCTTACATACTGCACCACGGACACATAGGAGAAAACAGCTAGAGTCCTAAAACATACACCAAGATTTTCACACTGAGAAATACAGTGCACACACTTCTTCACACTTGCATGGAAGCTCTTGTAGCATTAATGCTAGTTGGTATTAATAGTACAAACCCAGAGACAGAGATTTGGGCTAAGGCTGGAGATTAGAAAAGCAAAGCTACCAGCCACTGGAGAGTTCTCACTTAGGCCAATGCTCAGAACAAAGGGGCGATCCTGTCCTTAGACTGCATCTCTAGACTGTACTGCTCTCCACCAAACCTCAGAATGTAACGAGTTCCTGTCTCCTCCTCCTTATATTCATCTCTTCACCCAGCCATATCACTCCTGTCTCCACCTCCCTAGTGCTGAGATTAAAGGCGTGTGATCCCAAGTGCTGAGTTCACCTTTGTGTAGGCTGTTTCTTTTAGACTGATTCACTCTCATGTGATCAGTCTCAATGGTGGCCTTGAACTCACAGAGATTCATCTGCCTCTGTCTCCCGAGTGCTGGGATTAAAGGGTTATGTGCCACCACTGTCTGGCCTCTATGGCTAAGTAGTATGGCTAGCTTGCACTCTGATCTTCAAGGAAGCTTTATTTGTTAGATCATAAACAAAATATCACCCCAACCTCTAAGCATCTATCAGCCCAGACACAGCTTCAGATTTCTGTGTTGCCCATCCCTAGATCCACTGTCCGCTTTCATCCTGAAGGACAGTTCTTCACAATTTGGTTTGAGGATTTCCTTTCTGTGTAGACTTGTGATACTTCCTAGAGGTGAATAGCCAGAAACAAATTACAGTATTACTTTATATTTTGTTAAAATTGATGTAACTGATAGCACTGTGTATTTAGCGAATGGTATTTGGCTCACCGTTGTGCTTTCTAAATTCTGTCACTTCTGAGTCCCATTTATAGAATAAACCAGTCAACACAGCCCATGCTGAGGGTACTCAGCAATTTCCAGGGTTCCTCAACGTTATACACAATGGTTTACCGAATATATATATATATATATATATTCATAAACATATCTGACAGATCTTCCTAGGCCTAGGGTTTCTGAAGAGTAGAGTACAAGCTCTTTGACTTCACCACATGCTGTCAAATTGACCTTGATATGTGGCCATGGTCTACGGTTCCTCCCAGTGATGCCTGGCATTTCCTGCTGTTCCACATTCTCACCAGAACATGGGAGACTTTGCACCAACTTGTGGGCTATCCTGTGGTATGTCAAGGAAGTCTGTGTCCACGCTACTCTGCAAGAGCATCTTCCCATGAGCTTACTCTCTGAATGAACACACAGCTGAGAGCAGCAAGCACTGACAACCTCCAGTCTGGGGGTCAACTCCCACTTTGCCTCTTCCTAGCTGTGTACCAAGTTTCTGCGTGCCTCTACCAACCTCTTGGTGCAAATGGGCAAGACTTCAGCATGGCCCTTCCCGTATTGTTCTGAGGGTGCCATGCATCTGGGTCACTGCAATTACTTTTACAAGTCAACAGGGGATTGACGTTGGCATAAAGGTACAATGGGATCCTTCCCAGCATGTTCATTTCTATAAACCTTTATTCTGAGACACAAATCACAGAGTGCACACATCTTAAAATGTTCTGCTCAATGAATCTCTATGAAAGCATATACTCAGGTAATGATCACCCAGGTCAAGATGTACGAGAAAAGAGCTCTGCAGGAGATTCATGTTCCAAAGCCATCAGCAGTGGCTTTCTAGAAAGCTTGAGCAGCATATGAAACAGTAAAAAATAGAGGCTAAAGCCTATAAAAGTGCCTTCCTGTAGTACATATAGTAGCTCCCAGAACTGTCCTGCATTAGTCAGTGTTAAAATGTCTAGCCAAGCTATGAGTGCCAATAAAGCTGTGACTGTGAGTACCACTGGCAAAGGCTGAGAAGAATGGTTTCTGCTAGCATCCGACATGTGATAATGACCAGGGTTTCAGAGCAGCAACCCTGAGTCTTGACAAGTAAGACCAAGTCTTAGCTTCTTGTGGCTGCCCTAACAAGTGAAGAGAGACTTTGGTGGCTTAAAATAAAAAGATACTCACCTTGTTTTCTGCAAGGTGAAATTCCATTGGTCAAGTGTCACCAGGGTCACACAACCTCTGGAGGCACTAGGAGAGAATTCTTCCTTGTTCTAACCCTGTTTCTGATGACTTCAGCTAACTTCTTAGCCATACAAATATCACTCTGGTCTCTATATCTGCCTTTACATGGCCTTTTCCTCTCTTCTGGAGCTGTGCTGCAAACCCTCTCCTTTGTTTTAGGTAGGAGAATGCTTATCAGTAGATTTAGGGCCAATCTAAATTACAACTGAAAATACCTATTATCCAAATAAGGCATCTACAATGGTTGATCTTCATATCAGCTTGACTGGATTTGGAATCACCTAGGAGACATACAGTATGTCTTTAGGAGACTCTAAAGACCTTTAACTGAGGAGGAAGGTCTGACCCTGAAAGGACAGTGTCAGCAGGCCGGGGACCCAGACTGAATAAAAAAGAAAAAGAGAGCTGAGCACCAGCATTTATCCCTGTTTCCTGACTATGGGCCCACTGTGACCAGCTGCCTTAAGATTCTGCCACCATGTCTGCCCTGTCATGATGGATTGTATTCTCAAACTGTGAACCTAGCTTGTCTGTGTCAGGTATTTTTCTCACAGCAACAAGAAAAATTACTAGTACAATCACTAGTAATATATTCATATTCTAGTTCCATCCATTGGCCTGCAAATTTCAAGATTCCATTTTTCTCCCCGCTGAAAGAGTCCATTGTTTTTTTTCTCCATTGTGTAAATGTACCACATTTACTCTATCCATTCTTCAGTTGAGGGGCATCTAGGCTGCTTCCAGTTTCTGGCTATTACAAATAGTGCTGCTATGAACATGGTTGAACAGATGTCCTGGTTGTATGAATGTGCTTCCTTCTTTTGGGTATATGCCTAGGAGTGGGATTGCTGGATCTTGTGGTAGACTGATTCCCATTTTTTTGAGGAGTCACCATACTGATTTCCAAAGTGGCTGTACAAGTTGGCACTCCCACCAGCAGTGGAGAAGTGTTCCCCTTTCTCCACATCCTCTCCAGCATAAACTGACATTGGTGTTTTTAATTTTAGTCATTCTGACAGTAGTTGTTTTGATTTGCACTTCCCTGTTTGTCCCCAGTACTGTTTTCAAAAAAGCATATATGATGTTAGGGCAAGAATGCCTGGTACAGCAGCTAATACCCACTTTGTGCTGCTCAGTAATATCCTCTGCCTATTTTCCTCTGTGTTCAGCTGTGGGCCAGGTGCTGGTCTAGGTGTTCTGTGATCAAGAAAGCCTGATTTCATGGTGTATATCTTCCAGCTGGGGGCGACAGACCAATAATAAACAACAATTCCATGAAGCTATCAACTGCTAGAAGATGACTGATACTACAGAGTAGAACAAGACAGGAGAGTAGTGGGCAGGTGTGGTGTTACTGGGAGTCTACTTTGTACTTATGGAATGAGACACACTAAAGAAGGAAGTGAGTTTAGGGGAAATGCTTGAGAGAGATAAAGGAAGAACAGAGGCCAGTGTAGCTAAAGAACTGTTTCACAAAGTGTGACTGAGACAGGGAAAAGAGAAAAGGTATAGTCACATAAGGCCTCAGAAGCCACTTTAAAGACTTGGTCCCTGAATCCTTTACATGGTCTCCCTAGCCAGTATGGAGAAGTGTTGTAGTCAGATGCCAATTTTACAAGGACAGCTTTAGGTTTCATGCTGAGGATACATTCAGAGGAAGCAAGGGTGACCCCAAAAGTCCATTTAGAAGTGTACTGCTATCACATAGCACACTCTAAAGTGGTGGCAGAAGCATACTGAGAAATAACAGGATGAGAGAGAGAGAGAGAGAGAGAGAGAGAGAGAGAGAGAGAGAGAGAGAGAGAGAGAGAGAGAGATTTTATGAATTTTATGTGTATGGGTGTATTGTCTGCACATGCACAATGTGCATGTCTGATGCTCACAGAGGGGTCAGGAGAGGGTTTCACATCCACTAGGACTGGAAGTACAGATAGTTGTGAGTTGCCATTTGGGTGCTAGGAATTGAACCCAGGTTCTCTGGAAGAGATCAATAAGTGTTCTTAACCACTGAACCATCTCTCTAGCCCTCCTCCCTCTGACCTATATTTTACAGACAAATGAGTTCTCTTGGCACACTGACTGTGGGGTGAGAGAGAGAAAGGCCTAAAAGATGACTCTAGGTTTCCTGATAGGATGACTAGAATGGTAATGTCCTGAACTGAAATGAAGATGACACCATGAATAGGAGCTGGAGGGAAACTTTAGGTGTTCTGTTTGGATATCTGACATTTAATTTGGGATCCCATCATTATTTACACAATAAATAATGCTATCTTCTTACTATACAAAGTCTTCACAGCCAGGCTGGTCTGTTCCTAGGTCATCTCAGTTTTTGTTTTTATATGTTATCAAACACTAACTATACAAAATAGTTTCATCAAAACATTTTTATACATATTATATTTATTTTGATCCTACTATTTGTTTCCCACTCCTGCAGATCCCTTTTCTCTTTATAACTAGTCTTCACTTCCCACTTTAATGTCTTTTCTTTTCTGGTGACCCAATGAATTTAATTAGCATTGCTTATAGGAACATGGGTATCTTATTAGTGGCTGATCCCCCCCACCCCCCACCCCCGCATCAGCCAGGATCTCATAGGTTACTCCTCCCTAGCTACTGTTAACTGTTTATAAATCCTAGGGAGGGGTGGAGCCTCATGAGTCCCTCCTCTCAGCTACTGTTAGCTGCCTATCAATACTCAGGGAAGGGTAGAGCCTCAAGAGTCTCTCCCCTTAGCTACTGTTTACTGTATTAATTCTCAGGGAGAGAGAGAGAGCTTCATTAGTCCTTTCTCTAGGTGTTAAGTGCTTATAAGTTCTTGGGGGTGGGGGATAAGGACTCATGTGCCACTATCCCCTAGCTATTGTAGTCTGCCTATAAATCCACAGGGAAGTTGGCATATGTGTAACCCATGACAGGATTCAGACAGCACAATCTTATACAAGGTTGGATCATACAATTCTTGACATATAGGAGGAAAAGTTCTTCATTGATATTCTCTCAAACAGCTTTAGTTATGTAAAAATCATCTTCCATATGAATATTAAATTTTAGAGTCAGTTTGAATACTAGAATCAGCACATATACTTAGACAACAAGAAGAAATCAGATGTAACAAAAATAATTTTTCAGGGACATGAATGTACAATTAGAATGAGTTCTCTAAACTATTATCAATAAGAGATTAAAACTTGCAAATGAAAAAGACCAGTGAAATAATGAGTATAAAATACATAGAAATTATTAACCTATAGATACACAAAAACCACTTAAAGAATATAACAGAGGAGTCCATTTCTGAGAATATGTAAAGACAAGCAAACAAGCAATGAAATTTAAAGTCTAATAACCTCACTTCTAATACATCTGAACTTTTCACTTAGAAATGGGCTGTTAGTAAAGTGTGTGCCAACTCAGGACGACATACAAACCACAGGATAGCTCATCAAAGAAACATTTTAACCCTCAAATGATTTTCCCATTCAGATGCCTTCTAACTCTTCTCCTAGAAATGACTTGAATCCCATACATGTGAGATGGTTTATATATCATTGACTTTGTTCTTATCTTTCAGTTACTGAGTTTGATGTCATAGCAAAGACTGACCAAGCCTGCTTTTAACAACAGGCTAACCTTGTCTTCATCCAGGTTAAGAGCTCATTATGGGGAGGGACTGTATATTCTTTTATCTTTCAACAGGGGTAGCATATCATTATGTTGTGAATACCATAGGTGAACACTAACTGAATACTTTCTCCGTCACACAAATGAATTATCACTAAACTTTCAAGTGGTTAAGTGCATTCCTTCGGGTTTACATTATCTAATTTAGGAAGTCCTATGTGCTTAGTTGTACATCAGCAGATCTCTAAAGACATCCCCCACTCTTAATTCCCACCTCTATTATCAGCTTCATCCCTGTGCCCTGCAATCATCAGCTTATGCGCCCCTGTCAGCCTGGGGAGTCTTGTGGGCAGAGATCATCTGTTCCTAATCCCTGTATTCTCCCAGTGCAGGACACACTGAACACTCTGTATTTTGTAGAAGATAATATGACATCAATTGGGATATCAATTTGTGCATGAGTATTATAGCCAGAAAAATTGACACGGGGAAGGAAATGTTTTTGAATAGATGCCAACAGATTATGATATAGAGCAATTTATGTCTGAAAGTAAAAGTTTCTCTCAAAGAACAAGCATTCTTGTTCATTCAGGTCCATCTTGCTTAAACCGGTGGAGAATACAGTGTGGGAGGTACTTTACAGAAAGTTCTGATGATGATGTCCCTTCAAACTTGCCTCATGAAATGAAACAAGACCAATCAAAAGACTCAAACCAAATAACTTGTCACATAATCGTTATTTTTTATAGTCAGGAATGAATTATTCAAAATTCCTTATACTTCACAAATTTTGACAGGTACAAATGGAGAGGTAATTGTAGAATCTGCAGATACTGTAAATAGTTTGTCACAGCCAATAACTAGAAGATAGCTATAACAAATACAAAAAAGGGCTTATTTTGGAAGACTGACACTGTGTGTGTGTGTGTGTGTGTGTGTGTGTTGTATTTATTTATTTATTTATTTATTTATTTATTTATTTAGAGATAGAGTCTCACTTTTAGTCCTGGCTGGCCTGAACTTACTATGTAGAACAAGCTGGAGTGAAACTCACAGACTCTCCCTGCCTCTGCCTTCAGACTACTGGGATGACAGATGTGAGCTACCATGCCCATCTTGTATATTTAATTGCAAAAGAAATATGTGTTCTGCAATAGACATTAGCAAAGATTCTGTTTACTTTTTACCTGATATCCTAAATGCTGGAATGACTGTTCAGTAAATTCCCTCAAAGTACTTCTCAAATTCCAAACTAAATAGGTAAATGTACTTAAGCTCTGGCACCTGCCACTTTACAAAAAACACACACACACTTCAAACAGGGCCACATTACAAAAGTATTTCACTCAAGCAGCAGAGACTTCCCAGTGAAGGAACCAGGTTGAAATGAGCAATTCCCCAGTGAGTATGAGGCACAGGATGGAACAGAGTAAGGGCATGTGTGCAGAAGCCTGTGAAATCTGGCTCCCTGACTTGCCACCCCAAACTACTACTGATGGGATTACATCTAAGGTTCTTGCAAGGCTGAATCATGCAGATAGTCAATACCTTACACCACAGGAAAATGAGTAAAACTCCACCAGGAGCCACTACAAACACTAAGACCCAGAACAAAGCCATGAGTGGAAGCACTTTTCTTCTGAGCCTTATAAATAGGTTGCTTTTTCTTCTGGTTTACGGTGAAGTTGTGAGAATGGGAAAGTCTCTATCTGTGCAGTTTTGCACTTCAGGAACCTGCTTTCATGTTGACTGATTAGTAGCTACTAGCTAAATTTACTAACCATTGGTATATTGGTATCTTTATTTTAGGTATGTGTAGTAAGAAACAAGCTGATGCCAGCTCACTTCATATTTCCATCTCAGCTGGAGGGTAGAAAAATTCTCCCTCACATTTAAATGACCGCTTAAGTCTAGTCAATGCAGAGAACTTTTTGAGACAGGGTCTCATGTAGCCCAGGCTTGCCTCAAATTTCACTATATAGCAGAAGTTGGCTTTGAACTTCTGGTTATCCTTCCTTTCACCTCCTAAGTGCTAGAAACACAAGAGTGCACACAATGTCAGGGAATTATGTACAGAGCTTTCTGATGATGTGTAAGCCTTTCAAGTGATTAAAGGAAACCCTTAGCTAGGAAAACAGAAACTTTCTAGAGTTTTAAAATAGCTTACATTATGGTTAAAAAATATAGCATTCATTTGGGCAGTGAACTGTAAGTTTAACTTCAAAATTCATAGTTTAGTAATTCACAACAATTTTAAATTAGCACTAGTTTAAAAGCAAGTGTTTTCTTTATTATGTTTGTCCTCAGAATATGAACAAGCTACCAGCATAACAAATAGCATCATACTAGCTAGGGTGGAGCCATTCAATCAAGGAAGGCTGTCTTTTCACTTACTTGTTGCTTGATTCTGGGATTCCATCGAATGTAGTAATTCACCCACAGCTCCAAGTGTCGCATACTAGCAACTGGATATAAAACCCGATTGATTTCTTTTGTATAGAAGGGGTTTTTGAATTTGTCTTTATTGCTGTTAATTAGCGACCATACAGAAACTGTTCTTTCTGTAAGTTTCTGCAGAGAGAGAAAGCAGAAAGGTAAACACACTCACAAACCATCTTGCAATGCAACCTGTGGCAATACAATTCAGGATTAGTACCAATGATGCATTTATATTACCCTCCATAATAAATAGCTAAGAAAAAGCATCACCCAGTGCCTACATCCATTTACTGCTATTTGCATAGATAACTGCCTAGCTCAAGAGCCATTGTTTCTGCTGAATGCTGCACCACTGAATGCAATTGACTGACCTACAAAGACAATCCCTGGCTAGGCAAAAACGTTTATGAACAGATGGGCTACACTGTTTTTTCATTCCCCTCAAAGAAAAATTAGGAGACACCAATGAGTTCCAATGTTTTCTGTTTAAACCTGTGCCTACTTGACAACAGGTATTTGGATAGTTATTTTAACTAACCATCCAGATATGTATTTAATCTACATCAGAGCCACATCCAGATATTTGAAAAAAATATGGATAGCAGACTGCACTAAGTCTTCAGGTTTTCACTGGTATCAAGGATAAAATATTTACAATTTTATTGTTTTTATCATATACATTTTACCAAAATTTCACCATAAACTATGGGGAAAAACCAAAGCTGAGGAATAGAAATATAAGAAATAAAAGTACTAAAGTTAGAATTTGATTCTTCCTAGTAATATCTTTCATGAGTAAGACAAAGAAGGCACAGCTAAACAAATTCCTAGAATGCATGTAGTTCATTTATAGAAATGAAAAAATCATGAGAGCTGTAAAGACTAGATTTGCAACTTGAGGGTTGTTGAGAAGCTTCTTTCTCCCCTAACTGTGAAACTGTTTGACTTTTAAAAACATGTACGTAATATAAAACTGAAAACGTGTAAAATAAGCACAATCCAGTACAGAGTTTGGCATCAGAAAAGTACAAATGAACTTTATGGGGTCAGTTCAAATAGTGCTATCATGATTTATCATTGAAGTCATTCCTAGAAAGAATCAAATTCTAAGTTTGGTATTTTATTTCATGTATTATTTTTTACTTCTCAGCTTTGGCTTTTCCATAGTTTACAGTGAAAATTTGGTAAAATGTATGCAATAACAACAACAAACTTGTAAATGTTTTATGAGAGCATGGACACCATGCAGGGATATGGTCCATCATGGTGAGGAATACTCCATGGTCAAGGCAGCAGAAGTATGGAGTGGCTGGTTACATCCTCAAAGCACCTAGGAAAGAAGAGAGCATCAAGGTCCACCCTGCAGTGAACCTCTTCCTCCAGCAAGACTCTACTTTTGAAAGGTTCCAACATATGAACCCATGGGGGAGCATTTCACACTCAAACAGTAACAGGTTTCCAGGAGCTTTTCATACTATAACCGGGTCACCAGGGCAGCCTTGATCTTCCTTTGTAGCCCAGACAGTCTTTTAATTTATGATCATCCTACCTCAGTCTCTATAGTAGCTGGGATCACAGGCCTGACACACCAGGACTGGCTTTGAGTTTGGATGCACAACCAGTAGCAGCAGGCTTGTTGGACCACAAAGTGGTTCTGTTTTTAATTTCCTGAAACATCTTCACTGTGTCTTCCACGAAACTTGAGCCAACTTGTGTTTTTAATTGATTTATCTGGTACTTGTCTTCTTATTCTCCAAGTACTGCTAGCACATCACTATCCAGTTGCAGGTGTTAACTACTGGCATGGTCACAATGTCTTTCTTTCCCCCATTCCTGCCCCTCAGAGAGACTAATTTTTTTCTGCCACACATCCCAACCCATAGCACAGCTCTGATTAACTCAGCATTTAGCAGTTTGATTCTGATGACTAAGCACCTGCTGTTTGCAGCTGTGCTCTCCAGCTCTTCAGTCCTGTCATTGCTTTCCTTTTCCTGCACACACTGATTTTTCATGATGTCACAACTGTCTGTTTACCTTCCGTGCCATTTACTAGCTCAACTCCAAGCTCTCCTCAGTGTTTCACATGCCCCTAAAGAATCTTAAGCACATCAGGTGGCCCCGATGTCTCTGTCACAGAAGCTTCAACCTGCACCAGCTGTTCTTTTGCCTTGTGCTCAGTTCTCAATAAGAACTCCTGTGCTGGAGCTCTGACTCTGGGGATTCTGTGCAGCCTTACTTTTCTTTTCATAGAGTGCATATTTTGGCCACATTCAAAAGAAGATGCATTTGGGGAAGTAGGTCATTTTTAAAAAAAAAAAATGTGAGCTTGTATATGCAGATACACATGTCCATGTATATTTTTGTGCAGGCCAGTCACTAATGTCAGTGTCATCCTAAGACACTTTCCATCTCTTTAACGACAGGGCATTTCATTGGCCCTGAGCTTATCAATTGGGCTAGAATGGCTAGTTAGATCTAGGGGTCCTCCTGGCTCCACATGCACAGTGCTGGGTTACGTGCATGCTCCCTTTGTTTAGGGTTTTGTGTGGGTTGTGGGGATTGAACTAAGATCCTCATGCTTGCAAGGCAAACATTTTACCGACAGAGCTAACTCCCAGTGCATGAAATAAATCATTGTGGGTTTTTTTGTTTTGTTTTGTTTTTTTGGTTTTTCGAGACAGGGTTTCTCTGTGGCTTTGGAGACTGTCCTAGAACTAGCTCTTGTAGACCAGGCTGGTCTGGAACTCACAGAGATCCACCTGCCTCTGCCTCCCGAGTGCTGGGATTAAAGACTTGTGCCACCACAGCCCAGTGTAATAGATCATTCTTGATGCTGTATGTGTCTGAGAGGATTTTGTTCTCCTTCCATAGATAGGTGGCAGTTTGGTAGCTGCAGAAAGCTGGCGTGAAGCCCTTTCCTTAAAAGACATCTGGGCAATATTGTCATCAAAGAATCCCAAGTCATCTTGATTTCTGTTTATTTGCAAATACAGCATGAGTATATCATAGTTAAAATTCTTGGGATCAGAAATTATTTGGCTTTAGGAATTTTTGTTCTGATTATGGAATGTGTGCATATACATAACTAGATATCTTAGGGATATATTCCAGTCAAAACATAAAATTCAACTATGTTTCATATATGCTTTATACACATATCCTGAATTTAATTCTAGGCTATACATTGATGTGTTTGCATTTTTGTATTTATTTTGTTTGGAGACAGGGTCTTAATATGTAGGCCAGCCCACTCTGGAAATCAGTATGTAACTCAACTGCCCTAAAACTTGTGTTGCTCCTGCCTTAATCTCCTAACGGCTGGGATTATGGGCTTGAGCTACAACACCTAGTTCCCCTACCTCCTGTTCTTTTAAAATACAACTTAGAAGTGAAATTTCTGGGTTGTATGTTAATTCTACATTTCCCTTTTAAGATGCACTGTTTTCCATTCCCTTAACAGTTTATAAAACTTCTGTATCTTCCAGAAAGACATAGAATAAGCACCTGGTTCTAGAATACGTGGAGTGAGTCACGATTGTTACTATCTCCTCAGAAGGAATCTCTGCCAGGGTTCTTACCTCCCTCCATAGAGGGATGGAGGAGAGATGGGTAGCTTATCATAAACGGGCCTTCATGTTACTCTCTCATCCCACTTTGTCCCAAATAACATGCTGGGAGGCTTTAGTCCTGGGCCAGCTAGGTGTTCTGCAATGCAGAGTGAGCTGCTGCTTGGTGTCTCTGTTGCTGCTTTCAGATTTGCTTTTCTCAAGCTACAATATTTGTTACTTACCTACTGGCTTTTCACCTTGTAAATTTTTTCTTTTACTTTCTCCTTTTTCATATTTTTATAGGTTCATGCCCTTCTACTTTTTAATTGGTGCTGGCATAATTGAATGCTCGCATGTAGAAGACTGCAGATAGATCCATATCTATCGCCGTGCACAAAACGTTAAGTCTAAATGGATCAAAGACCTCAACATAAATCCAGCCACACTGAACCTCTTAGAAGAGAAAGTAGGTGGTACTCTGGAACAAATTGGTACAGGAGGCTGCTTCCTGAACATAACGCCAGTAGCACAGACACTGAGATTGCCAATTAATAAATGGGACCTCCTGAAACTGATAAGCCTCTGTAAGGCAAAGGACAGAGTCAACAATACAAAATGGCAGGCCACAGACTAGGACAAGATATTTTCCAACCCCACATCTGACAGAGGGCTGATCTCCAAAATATACAAAGAACTCAAGAAGCTAGTGTCTACAACACCAACTAATCCAATTAAAAAGTGGGGTACAGAACTAAATAGAGAATTCTCAATAGAGGAATCTAAAATGGCTGATATACACATAAGAAAATGTTCAACATCCTTAGCCATCAGGGAAATGCAAATCAAAACAACTCTGAGATACCATCTTACTCCTGCTAGAATGGCTAAAATAAAAAACACCAATGTTAGTTTATGCTGGAGAGGATGTGGAGAAAGGGGAACACTCCTCCACTGCTGGTGGGAGTGCCAACTTGTACAGCCACTTTGGAAATCTGTATGGTGATTTCTCAGGAAAATGGGAATCAGTCTACCACAAGATTCAGCAATTCCACTCTTAGGCATATACCCAAAAGAAGCACATTCATACAACAAGGACATCAGTTCAATGATGTTCATAGCAGCATTGTTTATAATAGTCAGAACCTGGAAGCAGCCTAGATGCCCCTCAACTGAAGAATGGATAGAGAAAATTTGGTACATTTACACAATGGAGTACTACTCAGCCGAAAAACAAAACAAAACAAAACAAACAAACAAACAAACAAAAAACAATGGAATCTTGAAATTCGCAGGCAAATGGATGAAACTAGAAGAAACCAACCTGGGTGAGATAACCCAGTTGCAAAAAGACAAACATGGTATGTACTCACTCATATATGGATTTTAGATCTAGTGCAAAGAAGTAGCAGCCTGCAATCCACTCCACCAGAGAAGCTAGGTAACAAGGAGGACCCTAAGAGAGACACACATGGTCCCCTGGAGAAGGGGAAAGGGACAAGATCTCCTAAGCTAATGGGGAGCATGGGGGAGGGGTGAGGGAGTTAGGAGAAAGAGAAGGGGAGAAGTGGAGGGGAGAAGAGGGCAGGACAGAGCATGAAGATCTAGTCAGGGGAGGAATGGAGGAGAGCAAGAAAAGAGATACCATCATAGAGGGAGCCATTATAGTTTTAAAGAGAATCCTGGCACTAGGGAAATGTCCAGAAATCTACAAGGATAACCCCAACTAGCAATCTAAGCAATAGTCGAGAGGCTACCTTAAATACTCTTCTCTGATAATGAGATTGATGACTACCTTATATGCCATCCTAGAGCCTTCACCCAGTAGCTGATGGAAGCAGACGCAGACACTCACAGTTCAACACTGAGCTGAACTCTGGAATCCAGTTTCAAAAAGGAAGCAGTGATGAGTAAATGGGTCAAGACCAGGCTGGAGAAACCCATAGAAACAGCTGACCTGAACAATGGGTTGCTCATGGACCCCAGATGGATAGCTGGGAAACCAGCATAGGACTGTTCCAGACTCCCTGAAGGAGGAAGTCAGTTTAGAGATCTGGACAATCTATGGGGCCTCTACTAGTGGATCAGTATTTACCCCTAGTATACAAATGGACTTTGGGAGCCCTCTCCATATAGAGGGATAATCTCTCAGCCTAGACACACAGGGTAGGGGCTAGGTCGTGCTCCAAATGATAGGACAGATTTTGAAGATTCCCCCATGAAAGGCCTAACCCTCCCTGGGGAGCAGAAAGGGGTTGGAATAGGGGGTAGTTGGGGGGCAGGGGAGAGGGGAGGGAGAGGGAACTGAGATTGACATGTAAAAGAAGCTTGTTTCTAATTTAAATTAAAAAATAAGAAAAAAGAGCCACTCCATGAGCTGGAAGCCATAACTGAAATTTTTAATGAGGTTAAGAACCTAAGCCTACATAGGGCATGGGCCCAGGGGGAAAACCCACTATTAGTCTCCTAAATAAGCATAACAATAAAATGATGTCTAATGACCTACTGCTTTATCTACAGATCAGAGCACACTCAGTTCACACCAGAGAAGCTGCTTCTAGTAGTAGATGGCAATTAACACAGAGACCCAGAACTGTACAAGGTGTATAAAGTGAGAGACTTAGGAGTATTCAGCCCCAAATGGGATGTCTTTATCAAATCCCCATCCCCAAGCTCAGGAATCTATGCAGAGTAGGAGGCAGAATGACTTCAAGAACAAGAGCTGGTGACTGACTTCTGGGAAACAGCAAATTCTAGACACAGGAGCATTAGTGCACATATGAACTCAGAGACTGTGGCACCACAGAAAACCATACAACTTCAAGCCAGACAAACTCCCAGAAAGGAGAAGGAAAAGTGAACACAAAGTCCCACCTCTTCAAGAAGCTATTTAAAAATGGTAGCTGTTGGGAAAGGGAAAATCAGTTTTTGTCAATGGAGTATGACCCTACTCCAGGGCAGGCCCCACGTTTTTAGTGGGCTTTTATTCCCTTTCCTTCCTTCCTTCCCTCCCTCCCTCCTCTCCCTCATTTTTAAGAGAGACTATCAAATGAGATGAGTAAGGGATGGGGAGGGGGTAAGAACCTGGGTAACAGGAAAGAATATTATCAAAATATACTGTATGAAATTCTCAAACAAATAAATTAAAAAATTCCCTTTCTATAACTTTTCATGGAGCTCCACAAGGGAGAACTTGTATACTTTAAAAATCACTCCTACTCCTCAGGGCAAAAGAAGGGCTTCATAAACACTCATATTCTTCTTAGATTCACTTTGTAAAACCTTCACAAAAAATTAGTGTTTTGCTCACCTGTCTTTCTCGAGCCGATTCACAGTTAAATAAGAAAGTACCAAATCGACAGCTATACAGATGATCCAAGATCGTAATCAAGAAGCATTCATTGAACTCAAAAGCTGTGGGAAACTAGATAAAAAACAAACAAGCAAGCAAACATGAAAAGTCTAGTCTATTATCTCAAGGAAGAAAAAATGCAAAGAGAATATAGTTTCTATCAGACCAGAGTGTCAAAGTAAGAATATGGCATATTATTGTTCACTTTGAATTAAAAGAAACACACACACACACACACACACACACACACACACACACACACAATGGCAAGACAAGTTGCACAGATGGATGGTAAGAGTGACTAAGAGTGCTCCCACACTGAAGAACTCTGGGAAGGACAGCAGAGATTGCCATTTGCACACACCCCACAGGATTATTTATTCTTTTTTTTTTTTACTTCATATAAGACTGATGTACTTTAATATGTGTCAAGTCAAGGAAGAAAAGGTAAAAAGTGGCCAAAAGTTTACTTTTTTAAAAAAGAATTATGAGTTAGCAGGTAAGCTTATACAGAAATGCCAGGGCATTGTCACTCCTGCTAACCTTCCATTAGAACAGGCAATTCAGTTAAAAATTTAAGTTTACAAACTATGGATAATTCTAGACATACATAGTAGTATTATGTCATAGTAATTTTAAAAAATGAATTCCTATGTCCCTGTTGTTGAGATTCAATCACTATTCACTCATAGTCAGGCCTGTTTCATCTTTATTTCTGCCTTGGATTATTTTGTAGGCAAACTTTAGATGTTATAAGACACTATTTAAACATTGAGTGTATATTTATCCCACATATTCTTACCTGTTTTGACATCTGCCACACACAGTCAATAAACTGGAGAAAAATAGGAGATCGGTCAGCATCAGCATGATTTTTATCACCATGACCTATTCTCTGAAATGAATTGATGAAGATTATTTAATTCACAGGTACAAAACAGAGAAAGCATATAACTTACAAAATGTCACAATGCAACTCAGCAACCTGCCTTCTAAATGCCAAGCTTCTCAGACAGTAAACTATGCAGGTTGCCCTGGAAATACAGAGAAACAACCGTTGATTTCATGATAACGGCAATTTTTAAAATTACATTTATGTGTTTATTTGTGTATGCATGTGCACAAGTCCTACATATTCATGGAAGTCAGAGGTCAAGTTTCAAGGGTTGACTCTGTCCTTTCTAGGAAGTGTGATGCCATCAGGCCTGGTGGGAAGCACCTTTAACAACAGAGCCATTTCACCATCTGAATAATGACAATTCAGTGAGAGGGACTAGAGGGAGTATTTAGTCAATAAAGTGCTAGCTATGCAAGCATGAGGACCTGAGTTTAATCTCTAGAACACACAGAAAATGATTAAACAAACCAAACAACTGTTTTGGCAGCACCAGAGCTGGAGCAGTGGAGACAGAAGGATCCTTGGGGCTCACTGGCCAGTCAACCTAGCTTAAGCAAAAAAAGTTCCAGGTCCTCGAGAGAGGCCGTATTTAATAAAAAGGAGGATGACTCCTAAGGAGTGACACCTGAGGTAGACCTCTGGTCTCCATACATAAGTTTACACGCATACACATATCCCCACACAGCCATGTGCATTTACACACATATTCACACACAACTGCAAATACACACAAAACAATGAAAATTAGCAAAGCACCATCAACCTCTGTAACAGTTAAAAATTATTTCATATGATTGGAATGTTGCACAGGTCCCAAACAGCTGCAGATATAGGTAACTGAAGTATCCTTCGTGGTATTTTCTAGCTTCACTAGTTTTCTCAGGGAAGAAGCAGCCTGGAAATTCAAAGGCTTGAAATCATGCCCAAAGTACAATTATTATGATTACAATGCTTACCTCTGCTAGAGCCCAAACAAAAACCCTTACAATGTCTCTATTAAACAGTGGCTGATTCCACTTGGAAATGTTGCTTTGTGAAATTTGGATGAAGGATAAAAGCTGATCAAACAGTATTTTTGTTATTATGATACATGTATCTTCTGAGAATCACCATGGAACTGGCTAAAGGAGAGATGGCTCAGCAGTTAAGAGTACTTACTGCTCTTGAACCTAGGTTCAATTCCCAGAGGGTGGCTAAAAACTAGCTTTAACCCCAGTACTAAGGTATCTGATGCCCTCTACTGGCTTCCAAAAGCATTGCTTGATGTGGCGTGCAAAAACACATGCAGACAAAACATGCCCCCCCCCCCCAATAAATAAATGTTTAAAAGATGCTCACTCAAAAGACATCTGGAAACAAGACCCCACAATATGAATTGCCATGGGATCCATTGATGATTAAAAAATGTGTATCTGAGAATTAAAAAAGAGCCTCAAGTGGGTAGCCTAGGCCTTATACTCATAGGGAAGCCATGGCCGGAGCTCACTGGTTAGCCTTGGCTGGGAACTCAGTGGGTAGTCTAGGCTGGAACTCACTGGGTAGACTTGATTGGAACTTACTGAGTAGGGTACGCCTAGAACTTACTGGGAAGTTTAGTTCTGGAACTCACTGAGTAGCCTATGCTAGGAACCCACTGGGTAACCGAGGCCTAGAACACACTGGGTAGCCTAGGCTGGAACTTACTGGGTAGCTGTGGGTGGAACTGACTGGGCAGCCTTGGATGGAATACTGGGTAGATTAAACATGGAACTCAGTGGACAGCCTTTGCCTGGAACACACTTGGTAGCCCAGGCATGAAACTCACTGAATAACCTAGGCTTGGAACTCAGTGGTAGCCTAGGCCTGGAACTCAATGAGGAACCTTGGCTAGAAGTCACTGAGTATCCTAGTCCTGGTACTCATTAGATAGCCTAGGCCTGAACTTACTGGGTAGCCTTGGCTGGAACTCACTGGAGAGCCTTGGCCAGAACTCATTAGTATCCATGGCTGGAACTCACTGGGTAGCCAAGAACTGGAAATCATTGGGTAGCCTCTGGCTAGAACTCACTGGGTATCCTAGGCCTGGAACTCACTGTGTAGCCTAGGCCTAGAATGAACAGGGAAGCCTTGGCTAGAATTCGCTGGTTAGCCTAGACCTTGATTTCAGTGGGTAGCCTAAGCCTGAAACTCAGTAGATAGCCTAGGCCTGGAATTCACTTAGAAATCTCAGTTGAAAAGCACTGGGTAGCCTTGGCTGGAACTCATTAGGGAGCCCTGGATGGAATTCACTGTGTACCCTAGACTTGGAACTCACTGAGTAGCCTAGATCTAGAATTCACTGTGCAGCCTTGGCTGGAACTCAGTCTGTAGCCTTGGCTGAAACTCACTGGGTAGCCATGGTAGGAACAAAGTCAGTATCATAGGCTTGGATATGATGGGGTAGGCTAGGCCTGGAACTCACAGGGTAGCCTTGGCTGTAACTCACTGGGTAGCCTAAGTCTGGAACTCACAGGGCAACTTTGTATGTACTTGTTATCCTAGGTCTGGAAATCATTCAGTATCCTAGGTCTGGAAATCACTGGGCAGCCTTTGCTGGAACTCATATCAACTTTTCTGTCTCAGCCTCCCAAGTCTCAATTTATACATTTCTCTTCAGACTTTACTACACTTGAGTTTAACTAGAAATAGTAAAGATGGATAAACCCCCAAAAGACTTCCATTAGCCCAAAGACTCACAGATATTTGAAATTGTAAAGTGGTTTATTTATATATTTATTTATATTCCTCTGATTTTTTGAGACAAGGCCTTGGTAACCCTAGCTATCCTGGAACTTGCTATTTAGACCATGCTGGCTTGGAACTCATTGAGAACTACCTGCCTCCTCAGTGCTGAGATTAAAGGCAAGTGTCACCTTGCTTGGCAATCCTCAGACTTTCATGTCAGAACTGAATACATAGTAGAGAAACCAGTTTTTTAAAATCCCAGCTCATTAAAAAGGACAGCTTTAGTGTTTACTTACAGATGCGAATTTATGTCCGAAACTTATCCACTCTTTCTGTACCAATATTTCAAAGCCTTCAATACTCCTGTAGAAACTGTCCAGCATCAGCATGGCCAGGGATGTCAGCTGAGCAGTCCTGTCCCATCCATCACTGCAGTGCACAAGCACTGAGCTCTTCCCTGAAGAAACTTTGTCTGCAACTTGAATGGCTCCTGTCAGGACAAGCTGTCAGGGGAAAACATGCATGTCATCAGCAGGGAGCACTGATATTGCTCCAATGTCAAAGTGCCACCCATCTTCACTCTAGCCCAAGTCCTGCTTTCAAATGTCAATGCACGGCACAAACCAGAACATCAGGAACTACAAGATTCGGGGGAGCTCTCTGTGCTATGGGTAGAGATCACATTCAGATACTCTTGAGATTTTTTTCCAGGGCTTCAGTCCTTTGCATGAGTAAGTGATCTCCTATTATATGAATAGCTATTTATCCATCCCTCAGCTGATGGAAATGTGGTTGTTTCTACCATTTATATACTACAAATCATGCTGCTGTGGATTTTTGCATTCTCGGTTTTTGATAGGACATACCATTTTCTTTCTTCTAAGGAAAACATCTATAAGTGACATGACAGGGCCATATGGCACATGTATATTCAAGGTAAAAAATGTATGCTTATTTGGGGAAACAAATTTTAAGGGAAATAGTTATAGCACCTCACATTCCTTCTAGTATTGTTTGGGGGCTGTATCTTCCCAAGTACTTAATAGTTACTTTGAGTTGATTTTTAAAACATACTGTCATGTGCATATTTGTATATGACTTCATTCATGTATGTGTAGGTATGCATGCTATAGTTAATGACGGAAGTCTGTTATCTCCTTCCACCTGTATATGTCTTCTGGGGAACGAACTCTGGTCACCATGCTTGAATAGCATGCATTTTAGCTGCTGAACCATCCTGTTGCTGGCCCTTGAGCTGATTTTCTAAGGTTTATTCCATGGAACACCTCAAATTCTAAGGCCATACTTAGAATGTAGTATGGTCATTTTAACTAATTAAAAGAAACTGAAAAAATTCACTGAAATGTATTTAAGGAAAAAGTGGATTATGCGAATCATCTGACAAATAGAAAATATGAAAGCTTATTATTTTATATGAATTCATGAGACACAAGTAAGCAAGAAAAAAAGTTCGGGGACCAATGGATGGCAGACTATCAAAAGCACCAGTGTAGACTGAGCACTTCTGAAATGACTGCCTGCAATCCTGTTTGCAGTATTAACTTGAGGTACTTCTGCAGAAAGTGCTGCTGGGAAGCAGTGCTTCTAGATTACTGGAGCCCAACTTAATGAAGTTGGGGTTCTAGCACACTGTAGAGGGCAGCTCTCCTCCAAGATGTGTCTCTCACTTACAATAAAAAGGCAATTATTTTAGAAAATACTAGATGTTTCCTAATTATGAATCCCCACAGTCACTCTGACTTGGAGCAACTATAATTATCTCATAAAACAAAATCCTGGTTTGCAAAACTAAATCACTGAAAACAAATTCGGTACTTTTGTGAAAGAGAAAGCTGCAGGTTCTAGACAGTGGTTCTTGCTAATGAAGACAAGAGACAGTAACAAGAAATTTACTAAGAGGCCAGGATTAACTGAGAAGAGACAAGAATAGATTTTCCCTGGTGCTTAGAGAGAGGAAATACAGTCCCAAGTATCACACCTAGTCTCAAAGTTCAACTCTACCCATTCTACTGCCCTTAACTACTAGGATTTAACTGATGTGTGAGAACTCTGAGATGGATGCTGTCACATGGACCCACGTGGCTCCTCAGCCTTGTCACACCAACATTGGTCATGTGAAAGTCCAGTGAGAATTTCTTTCATTCGTTTTGAAATCCCCTCACTAGAGACAATAGCAGTCTGATGGGGATCTTCCACATTTTCTACATTTCTTAACTCCTAACTTCTAGACAAAATCTTCTTCACACAGCCTTGCTTCATGATTTCCCCAGGCACCCAAACAAGGTACCAGTCGGGTTTCAACCCGTATTTATTTCTTCTTTCTGCTGCAGGATAGGTGCTTTCCTTGCCTTCCAAAGATGTCTAATACATGTCTCTCCCTCTTGCCCTTCCTCCCCCTCTCTCCTCCTTCCCACCTTCCCCTATTTTTCTAAAAAACTAAAAAAAGAAAAGAAAATATTTCCAATTTGTTGAAAGAATGAAGAAAGAAAAAGTTGGGAGACATCTTTGTAAACTTCGGATTCCTTAATTGGGGTTTTGAGCACTTCCTTGTGTTATTAGCAACCAGAGTACATGATTGACTACACAGAATCTCTTATATACATAGAACTCTTCTTCTACACTCAGATTATTCCCAATGCTTTCCACTAGCACAAAAAGTCCCATATACTAACTTTTAGAATTGTCTTTCTTTCCTTAATAAGACACCCAAGTTCTCTGTCTGAAAATAGGCTGAAGCGTCCCAAGACTTGAAAGCCTTTGTTATAATCACATAACTCTCTACTCTTTTCTCCTTTATCTAGCTTTTGGGGGCTGGCATGCATGCATTCGTGTGCATGTGCATGTTTTCAGGTATATGTGTAAGCCCATGGTTGTCATTTATTCTTGGAGGCAGGGACTTTCAATCTATCCCAGAGATCATCAATATGGCTAGTCTGGTTAGCCAACCTGCTCTAAAGAGTTCCCCTTTCACCTTTCAGAGAACTAGAGTTACAGGTAGGTAAGTTGCCACACCCTCTCGGCATTTATATGGGTTCTGAGGATCAAAATTCCAGTCCTCATACTTGTGTGTCAAGTACTCTAGGCACTTATATACGTTCCCAGCCCTTATCTAGCTCTGTAAAAGAATAATTTCCAACTCTCACTCCCATGACATTGCTAGCCACCCATCATAGATTTCTACCCTCTTAGGCCCTTTCTAGACATTCCACATCATTGGAGCTCTTAATGTCTCTCTTTAGGGATGACTTCACTGAACCTCACTTTTCTTCTATGCTGATTTCAAACCTGACTGGGGCTCCATTCCATGTCTTCTGATCTTCTTCTCATCTGGAGCGTTCCTTAGCATACATGGTATAAGGCTCAACCACTGACTCCCAAGCTCACATGTAGTTACAATTCTCTATTTTGATTTCTACTTTACATGAGAATCTGCTTGACATATCGCACTGGAGGATGGCCTCCCACTAACTCCAGAGAACAGTGTTTTTTTAAGCCTAGTCAGGACTGCCCTTAAACTGAAAATCGAAGCATCCTTTTCTCGGGCAAGTGGCTCCACCCTCCTTGTGGCAGTCTTCATTTCTGAAGCTCTTACATCTAGTTATTCACATCACACTACATGTTCTGCATAAGACGCAACTTGTCTCTTGGTAGCCTCTGCATCCTTGCTTTGACACTGCTCTTTTGAATCTCCTATTTCTAACTTCACATTCTTTTCTCTTGTATCAATTACATAATCAGCCCCTAGAATAGCTCCCCACATTACCAAACTGTTACCCAAACCCTGAGATCTTTCCCTAGCATTTGACAGTCAAGGCCCTGGCTGCCCGACTTCTCCCAGATCCACGTTAGAGCAATCTCACTTAAAATGTTTCTTGGTTTTATAAATTTATTTTCAAAAACCTTGCAAATAAATTAAAACATGCTGTTCTTGTCAACTTGAACTTACCTACAGCAGTTTCTGAGTGTTCACTTCACTGTCTTCTTTAAAATGGATTCCTCCAGCCCTCTACTTTCTAGAAGGACTAGATTAAGCCTATTTTTTCATCTGACTTTGTTATAAAGGCCTACTCTGATCTGAAAACACAGTATATTAGAATATGCTTTCTTTTACTTTGACCATCTAGCCATCTTTCCCCTTCACAAGTTCTAACATGACGATATGCATTAAAATTGTGCTATTTAAAAATATATTTTAAGTTTCAGCAACACAGGAAAGCTGTGAAGGTACTACAGAAGTTCCCAGATACCTAACCCAGTTTCCCTTCTTAGTATCATTGTAAGGGATATTTGGCACAAGTAAGAAATCTATACTGACACATTATTACTTACTAAGAAATGTAACTAAGTGTATTGCTTTAAAAGGCCATACTTTATTCACATTTCCTTAGGGTATTTTTTTAAAAAAATATTTATTTCCTTTATGTGTATGGGTATTTTGCATGCATGTACATTTTTGTATCATGTGTTTACCTGGCTGTGCATGCAGAAGCCAGAAGAGGGCTTCAGATCCCCTGAAACTGGTGTTACAGAGAGTTGTGTATGAGTCACCATATGGGTGATGGGAATCAAACACACGCCCTCTGGAAGGGCAGCCTGTGTTCTTAATCCCTGAACCATCTATCCAGCCCCACATTTCCTTAGTTCTTAATCTAATGCCCCTTTTCTTTTCTAGAGTCCCATTCAGGATATTATACTATAGTTAAAAGCCATGATTCATTATTTTGTAATTCATTTTCTGAGGATGATAAATTAAGAGACAAGAAACTTGAAGAGGAAAAATAAAAAAAATACAATTCTTGTCAGGTTGGAAAGCAAATTTCACTAGAGAACAATGGATCTTAATAATTCACCTGCTTAAAATATGCATTCAGTTTATGAAGCTATATGATAAACAATTGAATGTAATCAAAATGCAAAACCTATTCTTTAAAATTAGTCATTAGCTGGGCAGTGGTGGCACACTCCTTTAACCCCTGCACTCAGGAGGCAGAGGCAGGAGTATCTCTGTGAGTTCCAGGCCAGCCTGGTCTACAGAGTGAGTTCAGGACAGCCAAAGATATACAGAGAAACCCTGTCTTGAAACAAACAAACAAACAAAAAAACCCATAAAAACCCAAAAATAAAATAAGATAAAATTTGTCATTAATAATTTTAAAATGAAAACAGCAAAAAGGGGCACCTTTGTCTAGGTCTATGAGTGATATGCCCAATAAGAGTTGGATAATAAATTTTCTATTCCTAAATAAACCTACATGAGATTTACTACTGACAAGATTAGAAGAGAAAGTTCTACAGACTCTAAACATAAGATAGAATGATGTTGTGAAATCTTCAATTTAGGTAACCAAATTATAAAGAAACATCAAGCTGTCAAATATAGAATCTTCTACTACAGTTTCTCTTTCTGTGTGTAATTTTTAAATATTTAATAAAATTTCACCTTCTTCAAAATAAGTATTTTTATACCCACAAATATTTTTAAAGTATACTTGCCTTAATATGTTCTAACCAATGAGTAGACTCCAAACTGGACAACCAATGAGATTCTTCAATGTTAGGATAAACAATGTCTTTCACTTTCTTTAAAGATTCACGCATAACATGAATATTATGAATGTCTAAGAAAGACAGCTCGGCGTTATGATACGCATCGTCACTTTCGTATCCGCCTCCTGTGGCCTAAGAAACAACAAGTTGACAATAAGTTAGCTTTTCTACTTTGTCAGTGCCTTAGCCAAAATATCTTAATAGCTATTTACTTTAAAATTTTTAACCCAAACCCCTCTAATTTAAATCGTTAATCTGATTTTTTACTTTCTATGCAGCACCAAGCCTCAACAACCCGAGTCATACTTTGAGCTAGAGAAAAATATGGTATGCTGGCAATATCCTGGGTGTGGTGGGGACAACTGAATTCATCAGACAGTATTCCCTTCCAAATGTTCTGTAATTACTGGCACTTCCAAATCTGGAAAAGTAAGAACAGGTTCTGAAAAGTCCTCCTCCATCAATATTGTGACTATTATTATACAGTTTGGGGAAGGGGTAGCCATATTGATGTAGCATCTAATAAGCTATATTGTGTTAGGGGAGAACAACTTTTGTAGCCAGACACAGGCCAACAACTTGCTTTAGCCTCCTCTTACCATATGATCTGGTGCCAAACACTAACCTGGAAGCACCGGTGTCCTGCCCTGTAAAGCAGAGTTCACTGCCTAGCCTTAACAGGATAAAAAGAGCCAGATTCCTTTCCAATGGCTAACAGTCACTTTTTGACAAGGCTCTAAGATGCTGTGCTTTGTAATTTTACCCTTTACAGGAATGCCACAAGAAAGATGCTACTATCCACAACTGGCACATTAGAAAGCAAAAACTAAGAATCTTACCAATTCCAAAGTCATGCAATTAATAAACAGAATTTCAGGCTGCTTTAATTTCAACATATAAACCTTTTCCATTGTATTCCAACTATCACTCCACTACATAAATAGCAAGGACAGATCTGCATGTAGTGGGCATACAAGATTCTAAGAGGGGCAAGATGGCTACCACCTACTGTATGAAGCACAAAGCTTTAATGGTGCTATGTATTGAATTTAAGGCCTTGTGCATGCTAGATAATTGGTCTACTATGAAGTAATTAATAGTGTTCACTTGCCAGGGTGGACTTTAATTAACAACCATGACAATGAACAGCATCCATTTCCACAATTATGAAAAGAGACACTATGAATTAGTTTAGGAACACGGCTGTACTTTGCTTAAAGGTTTTTGAAATGTCACAGGATAGGTAAATTTGGGCCCTTTAAGAAAAGTGAAACAGTTCTGAGATTTTTAAGAGGTACTAACTTTAGATTGCCTGTAGGAGGAGCACGAGGAAGCACCCGTGTGGGACTGAACAGGGAAATGGAATACAAATGTGTTAACCCGTACAGTAGCCCTCTTTTCCTCATACCAATGTTAGGAAGATAAGCCTGTAGCCAGAGTTGGAACAGCAAAGCAAGCTGGGGACCCCTGGTGCCCTAGGGTTACTTATAGAGGTTTCTTGCAGTAAAAGTAAGGATATCACCTGAACTTCACACTTGAAAAATCTATGTGTCAGGCCAGAGGCCTCAGTCTCCAAACAATCTAGAGGAGAAAACATATTTTGGCATTTCAAGCTTCATTTACAGAGCATCAGCAATAAGTTAATGAGAAATGATCCCTTTCTTGTTTTTATTTGGGGGGGGGGTAGTTTGAGACAGGTTTGCTCTGTGTAGCCTTGGGTATCCTGGCACTCACTTTGTAGATCAGCCTGGCCTTGAACTCAGAGATCCACCTGCCTCTGCTTCCTGAGTGCTGGGATTAAAGGTATGTGCCACCATTGCCTTGCTGATTTTTTTTAAAGACAGGGTGTCACAGGTCTGACTAGAACTCACTATCAACCATAGATGGGCCTCAAACTCATGGCAATCCTCCTGCCTCAGCATTGCAAGTGTTAAGGTCGCAGGTGTGAGCCACCATACCCATTTTCTAGTTTCCCTTTTTAGTCACTGTTTTTGTTTTTAATGTGAGTGTCAGATCTCTTGGAACTGGAGTTACAGGCAATTATGAGTGTTGGGACCCAAACTTAGTTTCTCTGGAAGAGCACTAAATGATCCTAACCACTAAGCCAACTCTCCAGCCCGTTTGCCATTTAAAAAGAGCTTTTTGCTAATAAATCAGCAGACAAATGTATTACCTTCCCCTCTTCCTGGCTGTCCACACGTTGTGGAAGAAGGCCAGAGTTACTGGCATCTGCCTGGCAGTCCCTTCTGCAAACTGCATGCACAGACCGGCAAGTAAGAGCTGGGTTATTTTAGCTAGCTCTGCAATCCTATATAAAATGCAATGACATGTTCACCCTCCCGTAGACAGAGGGCCTGCTTCTCTGCATGTGTGGCTGTTACATAATTATGGGGATTTGTGGAGATGCTTGACACTGTAGTTCCTTTCATAAATAACTGAGCATGACATGTAAAAAAAAAAAAAGCAAAAGGAAAAATACATGTTTTAGTCATTGCCAAAATTTCTGGCAAAACCGGACATTAACACAGCCCTATTTTAATTCAGCACAGTGCTCTGCCCCAAAATAGAAGCAGTGTGGTGCTAGATCTTACCAACCCTGGGTTTTGTTTAATTGAAAATGATGCAATTTTGCTGATTACATCTAAATATCCACAAGGGAGGAACAATTATTAGGGGCCAAGAGAACAGAAGTCAGAAAGGGTAAAAATCAATTAGTCAAGCACAGACTGAGTTCCCCAAAGTTCAAATTCTCCATCTCTGGTTACCTTTGAAGTCTTCCCTTTGGTTTTTCTTTATTCAACAAAAGTGAACAACCCAAATTACCTAGAATGTTATAAAGGCCAAAGGCCTGTTGCTATGGATATCGACAACTAGTGGAGAGACAGAGCTGGGAGGAGGGGTTTTAAAAATGGCCCAGAGTGCTTTAAGGCTTAGGTGTTCTGTTTTTTTCCTTAATATTTTCCCTCTTTTCATTCCTAAGAGGACTAAAAACAGAGGCTTATTTCCACAACATTAAAAAGGCATTCAAGACTTTTGTTGCTATAATGAGCTTTAGAGTTCAATATAACTAAGGTATTCATTTCACACACTTTAATATTTTAAAATATTCTTTCTAAATACTTTATTTTAATGTTATATCATATCTATTTCAGGCTAAATAAGTACATGAGAATATTGTATTTTATATATGTGTTCACTCTGAATTATATATGAAGGATAGTGGGATCCAAAATATCTAAAATTAAGGATAATTCAGGAACATATTTTGATTTAATTTCCTAAATCCTTTACTTATAATTCCTAATTGACTTACCAATCCAACTTCATGACTGTTTTACATAGAAGTTTGAAATTATTTCTACATAAACCCCCAACTGTGTTAACAAATACCTCGTCTGAAGCAAACATGGAGCCAGGGCAGGCAGCCCAGAATTAAATGTGTAGGACAGCTGAGCCACAAACAAATGGTGAATAGCTGAGCCCCACATACATTCACAGTCTAACATCCCCTAGAGGAGACAGGCTTCACACACATTCCATTTCAGAAATTGCTGCATCTATCTAGGCTGCTCAAGGACTTGCTTTGCTTTCAGGTTCTTATGATGGGTTCTGAATAATTGAAGATGTCAGATAAATGACCTTGGGATGAGCAAAGCATTAAAGATGATGAAATTTAAGTCTACAGCTGAAGAGAATATATCTGAATGACAGGATCTGGGAGTAAGTAACTTGGCACAAGTTTACTTGTAAGCATTTGGAAACAACACAGGTAAAGAAGGAGGAATCAAAAACATAAAACCAGAAATCAGACAAGGTAGTTTAATCTCAGAGGCTGAGGGTGGAGGGCTGTCACAAATTCTAAGCCAGCATAGACTAAACAGTGAGACCCTGTCTAAACCAACCAAGCAAACAAACAAAAACACAAACAAGCCATTACAAGGCAAACAACTCTTCTCCACAAAGTCCCCAAAGCAAGGTAGGCCTGTCAATTCAATCTGAGGTCCCTTATAAAGAGCAAACAAGCTTGTATTTTACAACAGATTCTGGGGTGGCCACACCATACAGTCACTGATGTTTGCAGTGATGACCCTAATTCACTTGAACAATATTTCACATATTCTATTTCAAAAGGCAAAACACCAATTGAGATTTGCTTTTGAAAAACTCAATTTCTGTATTTGAGATTATAAAATTCATACACAGACCAACTGATTTTAAAACTATCTTATATAAATGATGGTTTATGGGTACAAATGGTGTACATGAGGAAGTCTTCAGATAAAATTATAGATTTCAAATTTTAATAATAGCAGCTTCCCACAATTCCTAAAGATACCCTGTCAGTTCACACAACAAGAGTGATCACAGCCACAAGGTATCCAAAGACTACCTTTTGCGTAAGGCTCTAGACAAAACCCACTTTCATTACAGTTCTAAACATGTCATTTAATGAAGACTTGCTTTGGGTTGTTCATTTTGTGTTTTTGTTTAGTTATTTGCTTGTTTTAGACAGGGTCTCACTGTTTAGTCTTGGCTTGAAATT
The DNA here is from genome assembly GCF_003668045.3 of Cricetulus griseus. Lineage (NCBI taxonomy): Eukaryota > Metazoa > Chordata > Mammalia > Rodentia > Cricetidae > Cricetulus > Cricetulus griseus. The sequence goes on from NC_048604.1 coordinate 4,342,105, forward strand.
TATGGCAATCCTCCAGGCTCAGCCTCTCAAGTACTAAGATTATAGGCTTAAACTACCTTGGATACTCCTTCCTGTGTCTCCTTGGTGCTGGGATTATGGGTGTTACTGGTGTATATGACTAGGCTTAACATTTTTAGTATTTCTTTTGTTATTGTTCATTCATTCACTTTTTTTTGGAGACTGGGTCTAGTGTAAGTCAAGTTAGCCTAGAACTCATTATGTAGTTGAGGATGATCTTGAACTCCTGTTCCTCCTGCCTTCGCCTTCCTAGTGCTGGAATTACAGGTATGTGCCAAGTGAAAGCCTGACTTAAAAAACAGTTACATAAACATTCAAAATAAATCCAATATTTACGGAAAACACCTAAGTTCCTATTAAGTTAGGTTTCCATTGACTATACTCACCTTGTTGGCCACTGCATTTACACTGGGTCGTGCATCATAAATTGTGAGCTTAGAAATTTGTCTGTTAGTTTCCCTGATCACATCCAGATATTTCTCGTCATCTTTGTTTCTTTTACCACTCATACCGACAAGAGGCTGACTGCAGCGCATAATGACCATCTTATTTTCTGGATGAATCCACGACAGTACCTACGGTTAGTTCAAAAAGTTTAATCTAGCAGGTCTTCAAAAATCATTAAAACTGACAATCACGATGAAGTGAAACAGTGCTGAAACACGATACTTGCTCACTACTAATTTTCACTGCGTGTGGCAGCAAGAACACAGACATTTAACACTTGAAACAATCAGAACAGTCAGTTTTACCAGCCTTTCTTTTGAAATTAACACTATAAATTGATGCTTACCACAACAAACATGATTTATTGAAAGGATGTTGAAAACATTTGCTGTTACTGGAATTTGGTAGTTTGTGCTGGACTTGTTATTGTATGAAAACAGCTTGAACAGTAAGTAAAGGGCAAATGCAATCACTGCACTGCCCATAGATGTAACTTAAGTCTACCAGTTCTTTCCCAACAGTCCCAATTCTAGAATGCAACATAAGAGAAAGAAAAATACAAGGGAAGCAAAGAAGGATTTGAGTGTCCAAGAGAGCTATCACTCTCCACTGCGAAGGCTAGATACCCAATGCCTAACAGGGCATATGTGGCCCATCCTCAGTGTCAATCTTCAATTGACTGGCAAGCCTGGCCCATGTCATGCTTGGCTTCTCAGTTCACTCAAAGCATATGAAAAGCTATGCCCATAAATGGTAGCTGATAACATAATGTCCTGAAAAGTACTGAGTTGTATACTGCAGGTGCTTCTGAAAACGTGGGGGAGGTCTACTTTTCATTTTCCTTAGCACAGTTGGATAACTATAGTGGGCAGTAGTACTTAATTGATACTTCAAAATGGCTTAAGTGCTCCCAACACAAAGCAATGATAACTATCTGAGGTAATGGATATATCAGGTTTTTTGATCTAGTCATTACATATATATAAATATAATACTATTATATAATATAATATGTTATTATGTAAACTGATATAGTATACTGAGCCCTTTAAATATGCAGAACTACAGTGTGGCACTGAAAAGTCAACTGTGAATGTTTATGAATTGAATATGAAGGAAATGTGGAGAGCAACCAGCTCTCCTGTGGCATTACCCTCAGGTACTGAACTCATGGCCCTCCCTGGTCAGTTGAAGAGAATAATAATGACCTGAGATGACTGCTGGGAGGAAAATAGAAGAATGAAGTATGCAATAAATGTGAGCTCACATTAGCTTCTAGACGCAGGCTTCATAGCCAGCAAATCAGTTCCAAAAATGATGAAACACAGACACAAGGATGAAACAACTTAACCATTTGGGCTTACTTAATATAAGATCAATATTTGGATGATTTTGAAGTTATTCCTCTATGATGGTAAGCGACAAACATGGATGCTTAACAATATAGTTTTATTACGATGCTGTGAGTTTCTCACTTCTGAAAAATTGTCACATTATAATAAGAATGTGTGTTTGTTCCCACGCTAGAGACCAGCCCATGCCAAGGAGGCTCACACATTAGAAAGTTCTGGGAAATCCACTGACCTACCCTAAACCTCCATCTTCTAACCCATAACTCAGATCTGTACACCTACTTCGTGTGGCTTGTATAACACTGAGCTTGTCTGAATTCTCTCATGGGTGTACTTATTAGGCCCACTTCCCCTGAGGATTTATAGGCAGTCCACAGTAGCTAGGGGACAGTGGCTCATCCTGGCTTTTTTTTTTTTTACTTTTTGTTCATGCATGCTTTGCCTGTATGTATGTCTGTGCACTACACACATGCCTGGTTCCTTCAGAGGCCAGAAAAGGGTATCTGATTCCCTGGAAGTGAAGTTACAGATTATTGTGAGCCATTTTGTGGGTGCTGAGAATCAAACCCTGGTCTACTGCCAAGAATAGCTTGAACTTTTAACCACTAAGCCATGTCTCCAGGTCCCTAGCTCTCTTTAAAAAATTGTATTTGATGTAGAAATGACTGGGTACAAATTGTGATAGTACCTTATTTTATTTTAAATTATCTATTTTATTTATTACTATTAAAATTAATATTGAGAAGTCATCAATACTTAAGTGTCAAAAAAGATGTTTATCACAGCATTATTTATTTACCTTTTACATTTGGAATTTTTAAGATTTATTTATATTGGGGGGGACACATGAATGTGTACACACAGGCCTCAGAGCATTGCAAAGGTCAGAGAATAAATTAAGGGAGTTAGTTCTCTCCTTCTACCATCGGATCAAACTCAGGCTGTCAGGAATGGCAGCAAGTGTTTTTATTCAGTGAACAATCTCCCTGGTCCATAGCATTGTTTATAAGAGCAAACAGTCAGAAGGACCTAGAAATCTTTCAATAGGAAAATTATTAAACCAGGCTGGAGAAACCCACAGAAACAGCTGACCTGAACAAGGGGGAGCTCATGGACCCCAGACTGATAGCTGGGAAACCACCATAGGACCAACCCAGACCCACAGAATGTGGGTGTCAGTTTGTAGGTCTAGGCAATCTATGGGGCCTCTGCTAGTGGATCAGTATTTATCCCTAGCATAGGAATGGAATAGGGAGCCCACTCCACATAGAGGGATACTCTCTTAGCCTAGACACATGGGGGAGGGTCTAGGCCCCGCTCCAAATGATGTGACAGACTTTGAAGATTTCCCATGGAAGGCCTCACCCTCCCCGGGGAGTAGCAAGGGGATGGGATAGGGGTTGGTGGAGGGCAGGGAGAGGGAACTGGGATTGACAGTAAAACAAGCTTGTTTCTAATTTAATAGTAAAAGAGAGGAGAGAAAAAAGGAAAGCTGAATAAATCATTGCATACTAATATATGAGCTTGTCATGAAAAGTTAAGGTTAAGATACATTGCTAGTGAAGAAAGTAGTCTGGGATCCAAATTAAAGGATAATTCAGTGCTAGTTCTCAATAGGTGGCAGGCTGGCTTTTGCTTACCAGTGTTTTCTAAATAGCTCAAATGAGTACACATCACTTATTCATTAACAGCTTCTATAAAATAAAGGCAAGCCTACTTTTTGAGACAAGGAATATGTATCCATGCAAGTGCAAGTGCATGAGTTCACTAACCAGTAGTATTTTATTATAATGTGTATCTGACTTGTGTTTAAATGAGATATTTCTTACCAACTATGTTTATACTTTTACTTTTGTTTTAAAGAACTATATCAAACTTATGTTTCCCCTAGGAAATAAGAAAGACTCTAAGGGAAAAATGCATGAACCCCAGAGAAGGGGCAGTAACTCCTGAGCTAATTGGGAGCATGAGGGTAGGGGAGAGGGAGCTGCCAAAATGAGAGGAGGAGAAGAGGAGGGGAGAGGAGGAAATGGAGGACCAGAAATGTTGAGTTGGGGGAAGAATAGAGGAGAGCAGGATGAGAGATACCATATCAGAGGGAGCCATTATAGGTCCAAGGAGAGATCTGGCACTAGGGAGATTTCCATAGATGTACAAGGATGACACAAACTGACAATCCAGACAATGGTGGAGAGGATAACCTAAACGTCCTTCCCCTAAAATGAGACTGATGACTACTTCTTATGCCATCCTAAAGCCCTTATCCAGTGGCTGATGGAAGCAGAGTCAGACACCCACAGCTATACACTGAACTGAACTCTGGAACCTAGATGCAGAGAGGGAGGAATGAAGATTAAAGGGGGTCACCAGAGAAACAGCTGGCCTGAACAAGGGGGAACACATCGACCCCAGATGCTGTCAGGGAGGCCAGTACAGGACTGATCCAGACCCCTGAACATGGATGTCAATGAGGAGGCCTCTGGGCTCTAGGGGTCCCTGGTAGTGGATTAGTATTTTTCTCTGGTGTAAGAATGGACTTTGATAATCCATCCCACATGAAGGGATACATTCTCAGCCTGTACACATCCGGGAGGGCCTAGGGCCCGGTCCAGGATCATGTGGTGGACTTTGGGGAGCCCCCTTGAGGGCCCTACCCTACCTGGATGGGGTGAGGGGCAGGTGGAGAGTAGGGGGAAAGGGGAGGGAGAGGGAGAGGGAGAAGGGATTGACATGTGAAGCAAGCTTGTTCCTAATTTGGACTCATAAAAAAATTAAAAAAAAAACCTTGTGTTTCCCATAACTAGCATTTTCTGGACAAATGTTCTAAGACCCATTGTCAAGAGTCACATGATCAGAAGATATGTTAGAAATAGCATATGTCAACACTTATAATACATAATAGATCATTATAAAATAAATATGGTATCTTAGCCTTAATATTTTTAAGAAAAACAAATTAGTAACCTCACAAAGCAAAAAATAGCATGTTAATTTTTTTCCTACATTGGACTCTCACTCATGAAGAACAACAGGGACTACAGGATCATGATGGTAGAACAAGGTCAATGGCTTAGGAACAACTGTCATTTCTTCTCCTGTTTCATATACCACAAAAAACACACAGAGACAGACAGACAGACAAGACAAAACACACAGGACAGACAGACACATACACACAAAATCTATACAGCAGATGTTCAATGAGCTGAATAGATAGATAGTTGTCCAAACCCATACCACACTATCCTAATTCTCCTTTTCTGGTATAGGCAAGGCACTTGCCAAAAGACAACTGTGTGGGGTCACAGTAGTACAGACTGCTGCTCTAGTACAGAAAAACATGTCCAAGTGGAGCATAATAAGACCAAACTTCTAACTCTAGCTTCACATTCTAACACAATGAGCTAAAGAACATAATTTCAAGTACAATTTTATCAGGAAGATATAAACAGACACTAATCAGAAAAGCAAGAGAATTTAAAAATTAGAATTCCTCATAGGCTGACAATACATGAAGTTTTCCCAAAAATATCCTTTTAAGGACAAGAAAGTCTTCACTTAGAAGTCAAAGGCAAGGTGACATTAAATCTTAATTTCTTCAACCATTTTTTAAATCTGCTAATTTGAAACAAAACCCAATGTACTTATTATGACAACTCTTGAAAATTAACAGGGGAAGAAAAAAACAATCTCTAAATTTTTAGTCAATAAAATTTATGTAACTAGTAGAAAGTATGACATGTCCATAAATATTTAAGGACTGAAAAAGAACTTTGTGATCTAGGTTCAGTGACATGGTAGCATAATGTCTGGAATAATCTGTACTTGACTCCAGTTTTTTAAGGGGATGCAGGCAGCCTGCAAAGAGGATGCAGATCAGCACATCTTATAGTCAGCATAAAAGCCTGCACTAATATACATTCTAGTATTCTAGTTCTTTCCTTGCAGCACAGTTTAGTCAACATTTACAAGAGCCTGCATCTTGTCAGGTATCGTGCCATAATGATGACAACAACCAAGACTCTGTCCTTTCTTCCCTACATCCCTGAGTTGAGGTGAGCCACTCTTGCTGTTACTCTCATTTAAAGCTCTTTCCCTACCTTCCTTCTGCACCCTGGATTCAGTGTTCCTAGAAGGCAGGTGTTTGTTCTTTTCCCATTTCACACAGTGTTACACTTGCAGGAGGCCCTTGGTGATTACTCATCAGAATGAAACGAAGGCTCCTCTGAAACACATGACTACAGTTCTTATGAAAGGAAAGGTATTCTCTGGGAGCAATGTGACAAAGTACTCACAGGAATCCGATTTCGGGATCTAAAAGTTGCAACTCTCCTGAGGTCATCATCTGAGGTCCGATAGGGAACCACCAAAACAGCAGGGTATGTGTCACAGAGTTCATAGCACTTATTAATGAAAGTTATCCTCCAATGGTGATTAGGTAGGCCCTGCAGGACAAAAGGGATATAAGTCAGCATGAAATGACTCACCTCTGCAACATCTGGGTTCTTTCTTCCCTCTACCATCATGTGTACATGCCTCTGATCACAGAGTGATTGGCAGCCTACATACTTAAGAAAATAAAATCAATAATCCAGACAACATGAGCACATGGACAAAACACTGGTGGTTTCCATAACTGGACTATCTCTCACAATTATAGGTTCGATGGAATTTGACATCTTCCTTTATTACATGTAGACACAGTCTTTACTCCTTGTGCAATACAGATAAGCCCAAGTTCATCTCCTCACCATGCACCCCTCCCCCTCCATTCCCAAGAAAAGTGCCATGGGCAGTGTTAACCTATGTCTACCTGAGGGTAGCAACTTCCTTTCCCTGTTCTAAACAAGAGAGAATGATGGACGCAGTCTGCTCCCAAGTGGAAAGAGGGTAGTCCCATGAGAAAAAGCACTGGGGGGAGAGAAAGTAAACCCCTCTGGGGAGGCTCATTTCGCCACCTCAGACAAGTTGTTTAAATCAAGAGGCTAGAGACCCAGGATCATTCTGTAAGTTGTGTGAGGAGTAAAGTCATTAGTATTTTAAGCAGACTGCTAGTATGATAGGGAGACACAGAAGCCACCCCCGTATCCACTAAGGACAATAACCAGAGGTGGTGGAATATTCTCTCCCCATACTTACAAATGCACAAATACACACATGAACGTGAGCTAGGTGGGTGTTTGCTTTGGGGACAGACATTGTACCTGTTCTTTAGGTCTGGCCCTATGTACCACGACCAGACAGATGCTGATTCTGATGCTGAATCCAATTAGAGAGTTACAAGAAAAAAAAGATTGAATATAATGGCAGTCTATAACAAAATATCTTCAGAAGTTCATCTATGCATGCAATTCTTACAAAACAGGAAATGTTTTGTTTCAAGCTAGAAGCTCAAACTAAAGGAACGTCTTACTATTGCAGAGGTTTGTTTATAAAGTCTGAACAATAGTCTAATGGGCTTTCTTCCACCTCAGTAGTCAGGCTAGAACAGAGGCCATTAAAATGAGAGGTATATACCCTTTGAAAAATCAGTCGTGTAAAGCCGATTTACAGGAACCCTCCTAAATGTGTTCTAGAGCAAAACCTCCTTCATCTACTCCAGGGTATAAAATCCACTGATGAAACCTTCCGATGGAAGTAAAGCAGGGTAACGGTGAAGGGGCAGGTAGGAAGTTCTCCACAAGTTTAGAGCTCTGGCAGAGTACTTTGTGTTCACTTGCTTTTCCTACAAAGCAAGTGGCCTGAATTTGATTGTCGAAAGCCCCGTTCTTAACATTTCCAAATTATTTTAGGAACCTCATAGAAGAAATACGAAAAATTCCACTGCAAAACTACTAGCTGTACCACAGAAGTAGTTCTATCAGAGGTCAAATTGTGGCTTTGTTACATAATATGCTTGCTTGCGACATTCTTTATAAAAGTTCTAGGAGCCATTTTTCCCTCCTATGTGTAGAGTATGAATGCCGTGCATGCACATGCACATGATGCACACGTATATGCAAGGGTTTACATGTGTATGTACACATGTGAAAGCCAAATGCTGACGGCAGCTCTCTTCCTGTATCGTTCTCTACCTTATCTTTTGAAACAGGGATCTTGGCTACAGTGGCTGGCCAGAGACAGCCTGGGATCTTCCTGGATCTCCTGCCAGAGCTGTGATTACAGGTGTAGGCTGCTACATTTGGCTTTTTACATGGGATTTGGGGATCCAAGCCCAGGTCCTCATGCTGCAAACACTTTACTTGCTGAGTCCTTTACCTAAGCCAAATATCATGCTCTTACTATAAAAAATGAACATACATACAGATGACATTTATATGACAGTATAATAAAGCTCTTTGTGGATACTATACATTAATTTTAACAGAAAAGTTATAACTCACTTGAATCTGTAATTCAGAACATACATAATTTAAATAAAATGTTCAGCACTATTTAAGCTTAAACACACATATATACATGCACATACACACACGAACACACACACACACACAATCTCTCTCTCTCTCTCTCTCTCTCTCTCTCTCTCTCTCTCTCTCTCTCTCTCTCTCTCTCTTAATGTATAGAGGATTGATTTTTCTAGACCCGAAGTATTTGATTCATTTCATAAACACCACAAAATGGATGTTCCTCATTTAGGAAAGGAAGCAGATCCCAGTCACTCAGCTTTCAGTGCAGCTTGAATCTGGCTACAGAATGAGCTTGCTAGTTAAAAAGGGAAATAACAAACAATATTATATAAAATGTGGATGATACCACAGCCATGAACACATATTAGGCAAGGCTGTTATTTATTCTGAGATGCATATCAGACAACAGTATTTATTGACTTACCTGCCTTCTGTATTCTTCAACTGGATTATAAATAGTCCACCCATCCACATTAAACTTCTCTTCATTTAAAAATGCAAATAATGGCTAGAAAAGGCCAGAAACAAAACAAAAGAGTTTCAAGTTCAGTGTGAAGCAAAAGTATATCAATCAATAGTTCATAGTTTCATTTTTCATTAAATAAATTTCAAAGATTTGCTAACCATGAAATTTCAACCCAACTTGAGACTTACAACAAAGAAACAACTGTGGAAAATTCAGACCAGCCTTACATTAACTTCTATCCTCAGAAATAATTACTCTTAAAACCTCAATTTTCTGTGTTTACAAATGTCACCTGTTTTAATAATGTCACACACACACAAAGATTTCCAGACTAAAAAGTACTTATGAATTTCAAATATTATTATCAACTGATCAGTTAAAAGCCATTACAAAAAAGAAGAAATCCAGGAATGCTTATTAAACAGTACACCTGTCTCAAGAGAGTGACATGACATATTTATTTATTTAAAGAGAGAACATTAGGAAACGTTTAATTAACTGCTCTCTGTAAATTCTGAATCTAAGTTCTGGCCTCTGAGATGACAGCACTCTGACCTCTCAAGGCACATTGATGAATTTCCTAGCTTCAAATACCATCTGGCTCCCAGTGACCATTCTAGCCCTTGCTCTGGAAGTGGCTATTTAAGTGTCAACTCTACAACCCCTTCAGGTACCTCAAAGGCATGGGGTGGGAGTGGGATGACTCTAAGGCTAACACCACAAACCAAACCTTTGGCATCACCTCAGCAGTCCATTCTTGCTAGTCTCTCCAGTTTAGCTAATGAGAACCCCATCTTCCCAGGCTATTGAACCAAGTACTGTACTGTCAGTCTTGACACCACCTGCCTACCCCTCTGGCCTCCCACTTGGCTTATCACAGTAACTCTGAATTATTCCCATTTTCAACTGGATATCTCTAAGACCAGAGCGACAATGTGATAACATGAAGTTAGATCAAATCATTCCACTGCCAAAATCATCCCACAGCTTCCCATTTGGCTCATGGCAAAAGCTGAAGTCCTTCTAATGGCCCATATGGCTGTCTGTCATTTGGCCACTTCTAGATCCTCTATACATAGTTAGTAAAACAGAGCTTGGTCCCAAACACATATTTTTGACTGAGTAGCACAGTGAATTCCTGAAGCCTCTGCAAATCCTGAAGATACTATGGCTGGATGCTTGTCCAGTAGTCATCCATCTCCCTATTCATTTTCTTCTGTTAACTACTTTGAATGCCACTGTCCCTTTCCCCACATTACATGGTATTTCTGGAAAAGTCTTTGCAGTAACTTTTCTTTTAGGGTAAAAACTCATCATCAATATGCTAGAACCCATTTATTTCTTCAATTTTCCCAAGTATGCAGGATTCTCAGTGCCTCTCAAGTCTAACAGTGTCAGACCTAAGTGCTATATTTCACAGCAGATAGCATGTGTCTGACATAGTAGTCCTGACATGGACCACCTAAGAAACTGACCAAGGCCCCAGCCTGACACTGACTTAATGCTTAAATTTTCAGTGCCAGTGGGGAGAAGAAATGTGGCCTATTAAAGGATGTTTATCTTGGAATTTGGTGAAAACAGCACTGACATGCTTAGTGGACTTCTCTAATAATAAGCAGAAAGTCTGGCACACAACTCAGTAGTCTGTTGGTGACATATCATCACACTGAACACCTGATACCATCTTGCTCAGTACCTGGTATGGCTAAATACTCACTACCCGTGAATGCTATGCTCTGGACAGAGTTGTAGATGGCAGATAATTTGAGAACTAAGGATGTGTGATTAGACTTTGGAGGAAAACAGTTTTTGCCTTCTTGAAATAAGTTCCTGACCTCTGTATGCCTTCGGTGGCTTCACTTTTACTTCTTTGCATCTTTCTCAAAGAGCACAAGCGAACATGGAAACACTTTCAAAATAAACGTTATTACTGAACCAATGGCTTACATAGTTTTTCCCCAGAAAAATAAAATGTAGGAATGTTTTTAATATGCCAGTAGCACGTTCTAGGTACATTACTATTTCTTAATCTTTGATATTAACACTTACTTGCTGCCTTGGGCATTCCTTGATGTATCTTATATGAAAATTACTGTAAAATTATCACAAGATTAAAGATATATGGTCCAAATTGCCACCATCTGTGTATTTTCCTCAACACCTTAGACTGAAGAGAAATCAATGTACAGGAAATGACATTTTTGTCAAACAGACAAAAACAAAACAACTCTCCATCAGCTATCTATCAGATGACCTTCCTCAAGATATTGCTTCTACAATGACACTTCACATTGGAAACTGGGTCACAGGAATATCCAACTTGTAGCCAGTGCATGTGTTGTGCAAATAGTGGTCAACACATTTGCGGATAACATCACACCGCAGTGCCAACTCTCCCCCTCCCTTGTAGAAGGCAGCAAAGAAGTGGTGACAGGAAGAGCTCCTAATTTACTCCTGAAGAGCCAGACTTACACCTCAAAAATTTTGACAAATTTTTTTTGAATCACATAATTGCTAAAATTTCTGTTGTCAAGATATTTGACTCTTATTTAAAGTTAGAATCCTGGGATCACAGATTTACAAAGAATGAACAGAGGACTCCATGTACTCTTCAACCAGTTTCTCTCAATAACATTTTATGTAAGAGAACAATGTCAAGACTGGGTCAGAATATTAGAAAAGCCAGCCCCGGCCCAGGCTTCAGCAAGTGCACAGGTTTTCCTTTGTTTTACCCTATATTGATATTTGGGCACTCCATCACTTCCAATACCTACTAGTCAAGCTGTGGAGATTAGCAAAAAGAGCATGTGCATGTTTTCCCACATTAAAAATAGCACAATGTAACATTTGAAAAATGGTAAAGGACAAAGTTGAGATAAAAATCTCTGGTTTTGCACAAGGGGAAAAACAGCTTGGACATACAGAATATAACTTGTCATTTTCATTTAGCTACATTTAGCATTGTTGTGTCTTGGGGGAAAAGACTCCAAAATAACAACAGATTCTGGCTTTTTGCTTAGCCATTATTTTAAAATGGCACTTATATAAAGATTTGCTTAAAGCATGTAGATAAATTTAAAAAAACTCATTTTAAGTTAGCATTTAAAGTAATGGGTTTCATTATGGTATTTTACTGCATATATCTTAATTTTAGCCTGGGTGTCTAAAATTTTATTGAGATGTATAAATGTTTCCTCTGACTGGGGTTCCTCCATCACATGAGACATCTTCCTCACACAGACCTATAAGTGTCACCTCAGAACTGGATTTTGAGAGTCAGACTGATGAAGACTCAAGGTCATCTCAAATGGAAGACAGATCCATGGAAATCATGTTTGTAGTATTTGAGGGTCTAGGTATTGTGCAGTGATGAGACTGATTGTCTAACATTCGTAAGAGCCTAGGTACAAATCCTTAGCACCAGAAGAACAAAGAAAAAAAAAAAACAAACAGTGTCCAGCGATACACCGGGGAGTTATGTACATTAGAAGTACCTCCAAAAGAGGTGACCACCCCACAGCAGCACATGGGTGTTTAGGAAGATCAACTCCTTTGACACAGTAAAGAGACTTATTTCTCTGAATATCTAACCTTAAGATTCTAGGGCACCACTTACTAAGTGTGTCTTTTCTGACATTTTTATTTCTGTTTTGGTGAGTTGGTTGGTTTGCTTTTAGACAAACACAGTCTCACTTTGGAACCTTGGCTTGCCTGGAATTCTCTATGTAGAGCAGGATGGTTTCAGTTCTTGGCAATCCTCTGACCTCAGCCACTCCAGTGCTTCGATGACAGGTATGTGCCTCTATGCCTGAGTTTTATTCCATTTTAACAGGAATTTATGGAACCATTTTTTTCTAATTTTAATTTCTGATATTCTTCTGAATTGATGACCTTTTTAAGAGCTACCATTCTACCATTTTAGAGTATATAATATCCTTATTTGTATCTTTTAAATTATACTTAAGAAACAAGGTTTCTTCATTTCAGAAAATATTTTCATGAAAGTCTGAAGAAAAACCCCACATATAAAGAATCATAAGAGTTACTGCAGTCTAAATAATTAAAAATAATTTTATTAATACTTTGAGAATTTAATACAATATATTTTGAGCATCTTAATTCCCCTTCCCCAATTCCTCGAAGATCCACCCCTACCTCCCTACCCCACTAACTTATTTTTTTTTAAAGTTATCAAAACAGATATGTATTGCCCCAAAACTCCTGGGTGTGAGTCCTGCCCTGGAGCATGGGTTGACCTACCAGTGTTCATAACATAAAGAAGACAGACTCTCCCTCACCCAGCAGCTATCAAATGCCAAGACCTCCTCAGCTAGGAATAGGGCATCATGTCCACATCTCAGCTTCTATTCTGGGATTCAGTCTGCCTTGGGCTTGTGCAGGTTTTCTAAATGTCATCATAATCAGAGTTCATTTGTGCAGTTGTCCTGTTATGTCCGGAAAACACTGTTTCCTTATAGTTATCTACCACTTCTGGCTCTGAAATGTTTGCCTCCTTCTTCTATAAAGACCCATGAGGCTTGGGATGAGGGTACAAACATCCCATTTAGGGCTGAGCATATCACAGTGTTTTCTTTTCTGCACATAGGCCAATTGTGTGTCCCTGTATTAAATATCATCTACTGTAAGAGGAAGGAGTTTCTTTGGGGAGGGCTGGAAGACGAACTAATCTATGGGTCTAGCAATAAGTCATTAGGAGTTGTTTTGCTATCCATTTAGCAGAATATAGTATTATTTTCTCTCCTAAGGACTATGACCTATTTAGTCACAGGTTTCTGGCCCAATAGCAGTGCCAGGTATGGGTTCTATATTGTGGAGTTGACTTCCAATTTAATCACAAAGTGGCTGGTTAATCCTACAACATTTGCACCACCATTGTATCAAGGATAAGTCTGGCCAGGCCGATCACTAGTCATTCCTGTCATTATTGTAGTTCATAGGGTTTATAGGTGGGCAAGGTTGGTGATTACTTTTCTCCTCTAGTAGCATGTATAGCTCTTTCTAGTACTATGAAATCCAGGTTCTCCCCCACACCCCCTCTCTTTTCTCTCTCTCTCTCTCTCTTTCTCTCTCCTCTGTTCCCCTGCTCTCTCTCTCACATACACAATGAATAACTATAAAAAAGGTTGGGACAGGTTCTGCAAGCGTTGGCTTGCCTTTTACTATAGTACAATCTATTGCTAGCACCCTTATACATATACCATGGCCCTTAGCAAGAAACCCCTGCATGGACAGTCTGTCTGGCTTCTTGACATTGTACAGCACTCATTCAGTTAGGCCTCACCTGGCTGGTGCCCAGGCTCAACTTTCAGTATTTGCCTCTTCTAGAAAACCCCTTTTTAAATGTTCCTATGAGATTTCATATACCACTCTAATATATGCATTTGCTTGTCTACACCATTCAGGTAATAGTGCTCCTTAGGGAGTCCCTGGAGACAAGCAGTGGAAATCAGTTCTAGGTCTGCAGGCTATACCATGATAAAGACATTGAATGCCCAAGCAAAACTATGGGGAGAGAGATTAAAAAAGAAGAGTAACAAAGGAAGGCTGGCTCTCCCAGACAGTGAAACATCTTATAAATTTTAAGCAGCTAAGATCTGGACTGATGGCACATAACTGTATTCCTAGCACTAGACAAGTAGACAGGTAGACCTAAAAGGATCAGGACTTCATGGATAGCCTCAGTAATAAAATAGATCAAGGCTAGCCTGGGCTACATGAGCCCTTACCCTCTCCCCTAGGGGAAAAACCCATGCCTTCAATAGTTAAAATAGCATTGGGCTGGTGTTGTGGATTAGTGGAAGTGTACTTGCCCAGTGCACACATGATCCTGGGTTACAAAAGAATAACTGGTATATAGCTACAATGACTGATGCAAGAAGAGAAGTATGACAATACACCATAGACTACTTATTTATCAATGGACTAGTCAACAAAAGATATTTCAACAACAAAGGCCCTTTACAAACATATTCCTATTAATTTTCAAATCTGGGACAAATGATGAGGTACCTATTAAACATATCAAAGTGAACCTGTCTGCCATGTTATCCCAGCATCCTCATTTCCTACCTACTACACGGTATGACTGCTCTCTGTCCCAACTCTCTAGCCCAGGGCCTGGGCTGCCCTTTCCCCAGGGGCTCTTGCCTATATAATCCAGATATTTGGTTACCTGCCCCCTTATACCTTTTGCTCTCTTAGCTACAGCATCTGTTTCCCTTCTCTCTGCTCTCCCTCTTCCACCTTCTCTTCACATGGCACATCTCAGCCTGGTCATGTCCACCCTGGACTCTCCCAGATGTCCCTGTCTCTGCCTATTCTCTCCCTTTTATCTACAATAAACTTCCTCCTTCACCTTAACTAGGAGTAGTCATGCCCTTTCCTTTCCTTTCCTTTCCTTTCCTTTCCTTTCCTTTCCTTTCCTTTCTTTTTTTTCCATCCACTTCCAATCCCAAAGAAATCAAACTCCTAGAAGTAATAAGATAGTGCTTTTGTAGTGCTGATCAGGGAATCATTTCCTAAGTGAGCTACACCCCAGAAGTTATAAAGGCAAACTGGACTGAGAAAGGCTACCTCCACGGGAATGAGCTGTCTCTCCTTACAAAGGCCTGCTTACCACGTGTGCCCTTGTTGTCACCTAGAAATTTGGATTTGGGGGGCATTCCTACCATTCCCTAACTCACTGAAGTGGTTCCCTATTCTGAAACTGCATAAATGACATGAGTTTTTATATCTCTGATTTCCTTCTTGGAATCTAGAATCTGGTATGTGCTAGAGAGCAAGTACCTTAAGGACCAACTCCTGCTAAAAACCCTAGGCCCTGAGTATGATATGCTCCCCTTTTTCAACAACTCTAGAATTTTGATATATACCAGAGCATAGGTGCCTTTGTAAGCAACTTTTGATAAAAACCTAGAATGAGCTTTTTTGGTTGCAAGGGCATCCTGTCCTCACCACTAGAAGAGAACTCTGGAAGCTGTGGCTGGTTCCCTGGACTTTGTCCCATGCAGCTTTTCCCTTTGTTGGTTCTACTCTGCACCTTTTGACTGCAATAAATCATACCTGTACATACAAATAAATGTTGAGGCTTGGAAGTTCTTCTAGTGAAATCAATGCACCTAAAGGTAGTCATAGGGATCCAAGTGGTCAACAAATTCTACCAAATGGATGTCCCAAAGTTCTCCATGGCAAAAGCACTACTAGTACAGTCCGAAGTCATACTGAGGCAAAGGCATGCAACTCACATTACAAGGCAATAGAGCTACTAAGCAAGGAGTGCCTGCACCTAACAAGACCAAAAAGGAAATGGGCAGAAGACAGAACATAATGGTGCATATCAAAGAGCATTCAGTTTCACGTGATACAAAGCAGAAGTATGACTCTGTATTTTCACCTATTATGATGAAAAGATAGAGTTAGAACACACTCTGAGTTGATATCATAGGTAGAATAGTGACCGCCCTACAAATGGCTGTGATAAATCTTTGAAACTTTTGTTATGTTGTCATACACAACTTGGTATAAGGTTCCAGAAGGAGTTACAATTGCTAACAGCTGATCTTTTAAACAGGAAGAAAGTAGTCTGGATTATCGGGGACTGCCTCATAATCCTAAGAGAACACAGACTACAAGAGGTAGGTAGTACCTACCTACCTAACCTATAAGTGTCCCTAACCTTATAGGCAGTGACAGAAGCAAAAGGGACACAGAACAAGGAGCACAGGTAGTATCTGGGAGGACAAAAGGCAAGGAAATAGATTCCAGCCTAGTGTCTCTGGAAGGAATGCCGCCCTATATAGATACCTTGATTGTAGCCCAGAAATATATTTTCATATTCTCTCTCTCTCTCTCTCTCTCTCTCTCTCTCTCTCTCTCTCTCTCTCTCTCCCCTCTCTCTCCTCTCTCTCCCCCCTCCCTCCATCCCCCTACAACTATAATATAATAAACTAACATTTTTATTCACTTAGCCCATCATAGCAATTAACACATTGGAGAGATACGACCAGACACTCTAACCAAGATTGTATACTGGTATATCTGCTATAGAGTGGAATGTGGCAGAAACAGTAATTCTACTTCAAAGCAGTTAGCCTAAGAAGTACTGAAATATATACAAAATGATGAATATGCAAGGCCATTCAGTGCAGTATTAATATTGTGCCAAAATGGAAGCCTTCTAATAGCTATCAAGAAAAGACTAATAAATTATAGCAAAGTCAAGAGAATACTGTGTAGTTCAAAATGGAGTGAAGAAGCCCATTCATTATATAATGTCATTGGTGAACAAAAAAGCAAGACACAGAAATTGTATACTGCATGTTACCATTAGGGTTAAAGGGAGCAAAAGCTTTAAGCATCTTGTGAAGGTTGAGCATCCCTAACCTGGAAATCACAAATTCCCAAAGCTGTAATATTTCAACTGTTACATAAATACTTAGTATATTTTGTATTTTGGAGTATTTCATATTATAAATGCTTAGCCTATAAACTCCATGGACATGTTCCACAATCCAGAAAATACCAACTTTGGAAATCTATTTTGTCCCAGCACTATGGATAAGGGATACTCAAGGTCTCCCCTAGCACTAGGTGGGCACATAATTCACTGAATGAATACACTGGTTATTCGTGGGGTAAGGTGGTAAAGTATACAGGAAGTGAGTTATTTTTTAGAACTGTTTTATACTTCCTAGGTTTTCAATCAGGAATATACAACAGCTACTTAAAAAATTAAATTGAAGGCTAGGTGGATGCCTCAGTGAGTAATTTGTAAGCATGGAAACCTGAGTTCATATCCCCAGAATGCAAGCAAATAGCCACCTGTGGAGGTGTCTGTAACTCCAGCACTAGAAGAAGCAGAGGCAAGAGAATCACTGGGGTTTGTTGGAAGGCAGACTAGCTGAAAAATGGTGAGCTTGAGATTCAGTGAGAGATCCTGTCTCAAAGGAATAAGGTACAGAAAAGACTAAGGGAAACACCATAATGTCAACCTCTAGCCTCTATACAGTGAGTAAAAGTACACATACATGTACACTTACAAAATTACAATATGTTGAATAAACACTACCTACACAGACTATTCTGATGAACTGCTTGCTAGACATTCATATTTATTTCATCCATTAACATTAGGATATTCACTGGATCAGTATTTACTGAGGACCTACTGTAAAGAAGGTATTAAATGGCAAAAACATCAAGGAGGACAATATCACTGTCTATAAGGAGTAAGAAATTCTCCACAGGAGAGAGGTGAAGAAGGCACAGTTGTAGATCATTTTGACAAGAAGGGATAGTGGGCTCCAGAAAACAGCAGGGTGACTTCTTGACAGATATGTCTAGGGATGTTGATGGCATCTGAGCAACACTGGAAAGATAAAATGACTTTGGATAGTATAACAATAATGACAGTAACAAAAAGGCTACATGGTAGCCAAACTCAGAAAATAATACATGGCCATTAGCAAATACCTCAGTCTGATTGCAGGCGTGTAGGAGAGTAAACAAAAACAGAGATGGGGTCACCCTGTAGAAGACACAGAGGCTTACATGAAAATTAACAGAGAGGGGAAGAAGTTTCCAGAGCAAGGATATGAGACAATCAGAACTGCATCTAGACAGCATAGACTGGTGGAGAAGAGACCAAATAGGGGTAGAAAACCTGGCCAAGCCCACTTCTGACCCAAGTCAGCTTGGGAACAAGAACCGTTTAGATTTAGTAATCACTAAGTAGCAAAGAACATGCCTATGATCTTGAAGTTTGAATTAGGAGGAGGGAGATGACATCAGATATGACATAGAGGTTATATTTTGAGGGAATATGAGAGAGTTGTTTTAAATAAGCACTTAAAGCTATGTAGCCACTAAGGAGAAATGTGACACTAGAGATTTGTAAATATTGCTTAGAAAGGCAATCCTGGTGGACATTAGAGAAAGATTGCCCAGCAAATAGGAGAAGAAAACAGACTTTTCTAGAAAAATCACATTTAGTAAAAAAAAAAAAAAAAAAAAAGCATCAGGAAGAAGAAAGAACAAGAGACTTATGTTTCACCAGCTACAGGGAGAGTTAAATTTCAAACCAAAGGGGAGGATTGTCTAGGAATGTGATACTCTGGTATGTCCAACCCTTTGACATTGGAAAACAATGTTGCCATTTACAAAGTTCACACTTGACAACTGTGTAAACAAGTCGCCAAAAAAATCACAAAATCTCAAAACCAATTTCTAATAACATGTTTAAATAAGCTTATGATTTTGTGTTAGGCTACATTTACAGCTATCTTTGACCCCGTGCCATGGGTTAGAAGTGCTTGACAATGGTATCATGAGACTTTTGATGAACACACCAATACTATACATAATAGAACAGTTTTTTCAATGTACCAATGAACCTGTGAGAGATGAATAAACGTTTAGAAGCCACAAACTAGCCACAAACAGGAACACAGAACCTAATGAAT
The DNA here is from genome assembly GCF_003668045.3 of Cricetulus griseus. NCBI lineage: Eukaryota > Metazoa > Chordata > Mammalia > Rodentia > Cricetidae > Cricetulus > Cricetulus griseus. The sequence goes on from NC_048604.1 coordinate 4,361,279, forward strand.
TAGTTTTAATGGCCTTTTGGGGTTTGTAAGATGGGAAATGAAGCTGTGGGCTCACCCAATATGGGACTCATATTGGAGACCTCCTTCAAAGAAGGCTGGCCTTCAAAATGCTACCACATTAGCAGGGGGTAAATGGGAAATAACCTCTTTGGGATTCCAAGAGAACCTGAACCTGAATTACTGGTTCTGAACAAAGAGAAAACATACCTGTAACCACTGTCTACCTAGAGACTCTCCAGGCATAGGTCAGCCTAGCATGTATCCCAAATTAAAAACTGAATGGTTCCCAAAATATCCAATTGGAGAATTAATTTATAGTCTTCTCAAGGTGCTCGAGAGGCTTGGCAGAAGAAATTCAGAACCCTTACAATCCCAGGCTCAGAGTATTCCATAGATAATATTTCAAAGAACAGGAGGTTCCAGTTAGTAATCAGAAAATATAGCATTAAACATATTCCAAGATTCCCCTTTTATAGAAAAGTCGCAAAGACTGATTTATAATAATTGGACACTACTAAAATTATAAAGTGCTGAAGTAAATAAAAATGGTATGAAAATGTGAGTGAAGATGAAGACTATAAACACTGGTCGACTAAGTCTGAAACAGAATGAAAAATAACTTTCATAATAACAACACCCCCCCCTCACACACACACACACACGCACACACAGTGGAAAGAACCACAGCAAATAAAACCTAGAGGTGGCTAAAGTAGAAGATAAAATGGAAGAAATTACCCAGCCTCAATCCTGGTATTCAAAGGATGTATCCCTGCCTGAAATGGTTTATATTTTATAAGTATTTTCTAAGTAATCTTTGAAAGGAAGGGGTGTGGAGTGAAAGGGAAGGCTCAAGAGACTCCGTGTGTGTGTGTGTGTGTGTGTGTGTGTGTGTGTGTGTGTGTGTGTGTGTGTGTGTGTGTGTGTGTGTGAAAAAGAGAAAGAGAGAATGTGTGAAGTATGGGGGCAGGTGTAAATGTAAGCACGATGCTTACAGAAGTCAGAAGAGGGCATCAGATTTCCTGGAGTGAGTGTTGCAGGCAATCTTGAGCCATCAGATGTGGAATGAACTCAGTCAGGTCTTCTACAAGAGCACTTAAGTGCTCTTAGTTGAACTATCTCTTAAATCCCACTCCCCCTTTTTTGAGACAGTCACTCACTGACCTGGAGTTCACCAATTAGGCCAGGCTTCAGGGATCTTCCTACCTCCCTTGACCTCCTCATCAATGATATTATAGGCACATACCACCATGCTCAGTTTTCTAAATGTAGGTTCTGGGGACTGAACTCAGATTAGCATGCTTTACTGACCAGGGATTAAGCTCTGCATTTAGAATGTGTAAGGTCTAGTGCCATTTTTGGAATAGTTCTGACTGAATGGGTTCTGGAGTGGATGTTGATAAGGCATAGGCAAACAGATAATTCAGTTCTTTTGAAGCAGACAGCAATTATGAGGGGTATCTAGATGCAACCCTGAGTACAGGAGCTAGGCAGTGCTGAGAAGAACCAATCACAGTTAAAAGCTTTGAGGGAGACAGCAGTGGAAGGGAGAAATTAGAAAAAGGCTACATCTCTGACAATGCAAGACAGGAGATTCAGAAATACATTTAGATCTTTAATTAGCTAATTTTAAATTTTACTGCTTATTCAAGGGAAAAATGTCTTGACCAGAAAGAAATAGAAAATTTAAGACATATTTTATAGTACTTAAGCCATACATAGGCCAAAAGCGGGGAAATGTGTACAGGCACTTCTCATTTCAACTCCCATCTCAAAACACTATTTCCTTTTATCTGCTGATTCTGTAATCAACCTAAAAAGGAGTCCACTAAATCTTTGTCTCATTTAAAATTTTAATACAATCTAGAAATATTTCTCCATTTCTGAGCTGAATAGCAAAGGCAGAGAATAAAACTCCCCCTGGATTCTCTATTCACAGGCTCATTTATACCTCTCAAATGATCAAAAGAGTGTGTATGTGCATAACTCACTTCACTAATTTTTATGTAATTATTATTATAAGCTAGCACATTTAGAGTTGAGTAGGAGAAGACACAGGTAAAATAGTCCAAGGCTTAAGTCACATGGCAGGTTTTGATTTTATCAAAGCCAGACTCCCCTCCCCAAAAGACCCAAATCTCATCATTACCTATGAAGTGAAATGTCACATTGCTTCCTACAAGAATATACATTACTATGTGTTAGTAAAAAGTAGAAACACATATGCAGAAAAATCTAGGCAAGAAGAAATAGTAGATACTATGAAAACCAAAGGTAGTGACCAAGGAGACTAATGCCTGTCAATGTTGAGGAGGTATGGTTAAAGACACTGCTCCCATCTTTGCAGGCAACATGCCAGCAGCCACAGCTAAGGCTGGGCAAACCAGTTACTTGCCTTGCTCCTAAAATTTGAGACAGCCAGTCCCCTTACCCTTGTCTGCCTCAACATATACAAGGTCAGATGTGTCATGCTCCCAGATGAAAACAAAAGCTGCACCTTCATGACTGCTCATTAGCTCACAGAGGAATGAGGGGGAAATATTGTGGTTCTTAACATTAAGCCAATGTCACCAAGAAATGGGAAGTGCAAACACAAATCTGAACGAACCACGTTTCCCTAAAAGCAATTAAGTTTCCCTAAAAGCAATTAAGTTTCCCTAAAAGCAATTAAGTTTGTGTGGGCTAAAAAAAATGGAAGAAGAAGGATGGAAAGCACTCTCTGAAGGATTTCTTTCATTCCATGGCATCACTTCTCTTATTCAGCACTGCTGGTTGGGATGCTTTCTGGATTTAATACTTTGAGGACTTCCAGTGAGTCCTTTATCAAAGTAAAACCCATGGTTTGTTAATAATACCACTAATCTTTATATAGCATCTTTTAAAGGGCTTAAAGTTTCCCACACACTATCACAATTCCTTTATTTTAACAGTCTGTGGGGAGTTGTAGTAGTCATCCTTATTTCTTATACCTGCTGGGAAAATGGTGGGCTAATAACAGAACAGCTGGCATTTATTGGGCACTTACTGAGTGTCAGGCAGTATTATAAGCACTTTACAATGAATCCTCACAAAAGCTCTATGGGGTAGGAGCTGTTATTATCCCTGTTGCAGATGAGAACACTGAAGCACATAAATATGTGACTTCCAAAGTCTCTATGCAGGAAACTCACTGAGCCTCACTCTGACAGAGGTCACTGAACCCATGGCCTATGTTAGCAGTAGCACACTGGAAGGGCTCTACAATCAAGTCCCCTCATTGATCTCTGTATCAGTGGCAGCTGTGAGCCTGGCACCTGAACTTTATGCTTTATATTTAAACAGTGACTTTCAAGCTTTCTGGACATGATTACAATAAGGAACTAACTGTAACACACAACCCAATGCACTGCCCTCCACATGCACACACCTTTAGAAGAAACATCTCAGCAAACCACAACCCCTATTCTGTTATGATCTTCATGTTTTCTACTCTATTCTACTAAAGGGACAAACTGATTCATGATTCACTAATAGGTTGGACTACTACTGTGTGAGTTCCAGGACAGCCAAGGCTACATAGAAAAAAAAAAAACAGTCTCAAAAAAAAAAACCATAAATAAAAACAAAACAAACAAAAAACAGGAAAAAACAAAGAAACTCTCATCTAAAATTATATTATTTCTTATTGCTCCATCTGGGTACAAAATGACCAAACAATCAAGGAAATCAATGCCTGAACTTTGCCATTTGCCATATTTTGTTATGTTGATAAATTCTGCTTTCTGTAGTCTTGCCATGCTTTGCACACAGATACATGACTCTGGATTCCCCCATCAGATTACTGCAGTTCTTACAAAGCCATATCATTTACCCAAACTTATGCTGAGCTACACGCAATTTGTTAGAATTTCTGGGGTTTGAAAAGCAATGATCAAACAAGAAGTATTTCGACTGAAATAGAAAATGACACCTAAAAGCCATGCACACTGTACTGGGCTGAGACAATCAAGTTAATGGTTGGGGTGGACTCTGTGTGGGCTATAAAAGCTCCAGTTCAATTTAAAGTTTAAGTCCTGACTTGAACAGATTGAGTGGTGAAGATGGTAATGACTCAGAAGGCAAGAGAGGGCCAAAGGGGCGGTCTGAATAGAACACCCATTCACAGTCCATTCATCCCATGGCTGGCCTTGCAGCCCAGCTGTCTTGGCCTTCAGACACCATTTCTTGCATTCAACATTAAGTTTCTTTTAGACTTCAAATAGTGAAAGCAATCACTGAGATAATCCACACTAGTTTAACAGTTTCACAAATATTCACAAAGTGGTGCTGCTCATGCAGGAGCTCTTTTATTGTTAAATACAATCACAGTTACATTATGCTGCCAGGAAGTCTTCTGGGCACACTTTCGAATCCCCACTGTGGCAGTTTGGAAACTTTTGTTCACCTCCTGTCTCATAGGAATAATTGCCCCCTTTCCTTTCTAAACTCTGCCTCACAGGATCCAAAAGAACCCGGTCTTTCTCTAGTATTAACAGGGAGAGAATTTTTACTTTCCTCTGTCCACAGATACATTCATTCTCCTTTCTTACACATTAAAGGGTAAAATTTTCTTTCCCAGATATGGTTGCTACTCGTATTTCCTTCTCCTTCCTTTCCTCTGACCTCCCCCCTTTTTTTTCTTTACAAACTACTCTCCCGTTAAACTCCTGCAAATTAACCTATGTCTTCTCATAAATATTCAAGAAGTTAAACCAGGCACTGGATAAACTGGGCATATGAAGATAAGGTGAAGCTTCTCCTCCCTGCCCTTCTCTTCTGACTATGTCCCCAAAGGAAATCATTTTCTGACTTCCTTACTCTCTCAACAGAGTGCCACCCTTCCCATTACTCAAACTTGAGAAGCAAAGTGAACACATTCTTGTCCCCACCCTTTCAGAACAAATTGCTGCTCAAGTCTGTGGAGTCTCTTGTCCCACTCCTTCCAACCCAGGTCCTTGTCAAGTGCCTGGGTTTCTCTAGCCCAGGTCTTTGGTTTTCCTATTTGTTTTACCTGAAGGTATTTTCATTTTATCACCATTTCCTTCTGAACCTTAGCACATCTCTGTTACTTCCTGGAGCACAGGCTCTCCATGCTAGCACTAGCCTTCACCAGATGATCCCACATCTCATCCCTAGCTCCATCTCAAACACCTTGAAATGTTGGAAGCTTTCCTTCTTCTGTATTTAGGGCTGGCTCTTTTCAGCAGCCTGAAATCCCACTTTTTCCACTTTCCTGACCCACTAGAAATTCAATTCATCCTTTAAGGTTCAATGCCTAGTAGCTATCAAATCCACACAGACTCTTCCAACCTCCTTCCTGAGAGCCACCCCCCTCCCGCGTGAATTTCCTCTGTATTCCTCTTGCACAACTGAACGTAAACGGCCCTATATTGGAGCCACACATATCTGCCATGCCATTTTCACTAGACCACAAGTGTCATTCATTCTGCATTATTTCTCAACTTCCTTGGTTTTTCCCTGATGCAACCCCTACACCAGAATTCTAAAATGAACTCAATTTAGGAAAGCAGTAGTAATAGTGGATCTGTTTATTGCATTGCTTTAGTGACTGATTTACACATTTTAAAGGATTCATTTTAGTGGTTAAAAGTTGTAAATGAGAATGAAGTTTTCCAAAATCTTTGTATGAGAAATTCAGTTGAAGTTTTCCCCTAGTGTATAACATTACTAACATCCTAAGGAAAGAAACAACAATTTCCAGCATAGACATGAAAAACAATCCATATACCACAACCTTTAGTATCAAATTCTCTGTAGATGCCTCCCTTCAATGGAAGACATAGGATTCTAGACATAGGACAGAAAGATCTATTCCCTTCATTTTCATAGACTCATTTCCCCCATTACTTCTAATGAAACAGTCTAATTAAAATCCTGTCATTATAAGAGCCCCATATGTGGGCTGGGGTGTAGCTCAGTGGTAGACTGCCTGCTTAGCTGTGTTCCATCCTCAGCCAGCACTTCCCCAAACAAAACAAAAAATTTCCTGTACAGAAGCCACTACACTGAGGCTAGAGAGATAAAGGGTGATGCCTGCCCTGATAAGCTCATAGAATAATGGACAGGAAGGGCTGGTAAAGAAAATTACAACATAATTATCACATAAGGAAGCTATGGTATGTACTCCAACAGAGGGACCTAACAATGAAACAGAAAATGACTTCTTGAGGGGACCACACATGGCATGGGGCAGCAATTCAGACTGAGCAAGACACTAAAGGATGACTGCAGGATAGGCATTAGAGAGACAAGTGGATTTTAAGTTAAGGTGATAAAATCTTCAATCTAAGAAACAGTAGTGTAGGCCTGAGGGCTACAGGCATGGTTAGAGTATAGGGTATGAATCATGAAGAGAAAGTTGATGCCTCAAGATTTTGAAGGAAGACAGAATAGGGCTTCAGCTTTCTCAAACCTGCTTGTGAGCCATTCCTTAAATTTCTAATAATACAGAAATAGATACGCAAAATACAACATGTTCCTTGGCTAAAAAAAACAAACAAAAAACAATTTCAGCCTCACATTCATGATAGTTTATAAATATTTAGTCCTATAAAATATTTATCCTAATAAAGTTAAAAACATTTATATAGAAATATTTCAGAAATTTTATTTGGTCAGAAATATAGGAAAGTTTGGTAGAATTACTCTCAAAGCACATTATAGTTTCATCTGCATTAACATAAGAGCACTCATTAGATCCTCCTGATGGTGTCTCCCTTCTACCGGGTGAGTATTTCCTATGACTCAAGAAAAAAAACTGCTGGTAATGAGATCCAGAGAAAAAAGTCTTATCTCACTAGGAGAAAAAACCTCACATCTTTATTGCAAAATAACAAAAAAAAAAAAAAACAAAAACAAAACAAACCGCCATGACAACAAATGAAATACCACAAAAAAAAGAAATAGAGGAAAACAATATAAGACAGTTTTGTGATATGACTCCTCTTCCTCACACTGTTCAGTCTGCTTCATAGTTATTTTCTACATACAACAAAACTGTTTTGGGCTGGGGATGTAGCTCAATTTGGAGAGTGATACCATAACTCAATTCCACATAAACCAGATAAAGTAACACCAACACTGGGGAGGTAGAGGCAAGAGGATTAGAAATTCAAAGTCATTCTCAGGTATATGGTAAGTTTTAGGCCAGCATGAGCTACATAAGACCTCATTTTAAAATAATAGCTAATTAATAGAACTATTTATACGTTTTAAAAGAATTATCTCCCCTCAATGAGTGTTCACCTCTAAGTTTGTTGAGATTGAAGTAGAGGAGGAAGATAGGGATAAGAGGATGCCAACTAAAGTAGGCCAGTAAGAAAAAGAAGTTGGGCCTGGTGGCAGACACTTGTCATTCAAGCACTCAGGAAGTCCAGGTAATATGATCATGAGTTTCAGGTTAGCCTAGGCAAATGCAGGTCATGCCAGTAGAGTACTCACTTGGCATGCATAAGGCCCTGGGTTCCATCCAAGCATCACATAAACCACCCATGGTGGTACATGCTGGTAATCCCAGTTGAGGTGGAGGCAGGAGTATCAGAAGTTCAAGGTAATTCTTGGCTGCATAGAGAGTTTGTGGCCAGCCTGAGATACATGATACTGTCTCATGGGAGGGAGGGGGAAACAGATGGGTGAGTGGAGGGAGGAACAGAGGCAGAGGCAGAGACAGAGAGATAGACAGAGGAGGAATGAGAGAGAGGGAAAGAGAGAGGTGAAGTGACAGAGAAGTATGTATTTGTTTAAATGGTCTGAAGATCAGTGGATCTGTTCCTGTTTTGAAATGGTGTCCTAAAAGTCTGGCTCTGCTTGTTAGCACCAAAGTGAAGAGCGATGAATTCTGGGAAAAGACCTAACAGTACTGTTCTAACCAATTTTATCTTCTTAAAAACTAGGTTTTAAAGGGCATACCCATGGCTGGAAAGCACAAGAAGACCCCAGCCTCATGCATACTAGCAGGGAGAAGAACCTTCCAGAACTGAGTAAATCATTAGAAAATACAAAACAGTGAATCCAAGAAAGAGAAGTCCAATTCCCAGGCAGTTTTCACAGAGGAGATGCTTCAGAGCATGCTGAAGCCCTGGACTTTACCAGACTGTGTGCCAGAGGAAAGGCATATCTTGTGAGGATCTCAAACATATCTCTTCTGCTGTGGCCTTCCTGCTTCAATGCAAACCTCAGGTTTCTCAAATCCTAGAGGCAAAGGAGAAAGCAGAGTTGAGTCTTCAAGGAAAATCATAATTAGCAAAAAAATCTCTTCAATTGAGAGAGAAGATTCACTAACACATAAGGGTGATTTATCTAGACTACTAACAAAATTACATTTTCCTATGATATCTTGACTTATGCAGCTTAAGAAATCTGGAGGCAGTCCCACTGTAGCCTAGAAAGTAAAGAACCACTTCACCAGAAACTAGGCTGTTTCTAAACCAAAGTGCTGAAGACAGCAAAAACACATACTAGAAAAAATCCAACTATGCCTTGCTCTTCATCTGTGCACTTTCTACCCTAATGTTCACTGCTTTGCAAGGAATTTTAATTATTAAACAGTATTTAAGTCATATAAAGTTTCAAGAGTACCTGCTATCAAATATAATCTCAATATTGTTAATGTGTCATTAAAATACAAATACCCTCTCCATAAATGATTGGCATTTTATGTTCTCATACAAGTAATATAAGTAATAAACTTTTACTATTCAATTCTACTTTCACAGAGTTCTATATACGCCACATTAATGTCTTACAATTAGATATCACTTTACTCTCAGGAACTATAAATTAATGATCAAAACCAAATTTTAATGCCAGCTCTCCACACACATCTCTTTAATAGTCAAGAAAGACTTTTAAGCTGAATCTAAATGATATAAGGTGTGGAGGCACTGATAATGATTCATGGGACTAGGCTCAAATATAGGTTAAATATAATTTATTTTGGGGAGAGGTCACTTACACAAGAAGCAGGTTCCTGCTCTTAAGGATCCCCACAGGCTGCTCCCTGTGACCCGACTAGACACAAGAGAGAGCCACCTGCCTGAACCCCAGACCTAAAAGTCACTCCCCTTCACATAATCAGCACCTATGACCAGGCCCAAATGGGCAAGGTCAGCGCTACAGGTGTGGGTGGGGTGGATATCTCACTACAATAAGGTCCTCTAATATCTGTTTGCATTAAGCATAGTATTGTATTTTATTTTTAAGAATGAATGTTTTATAGGTTATCTTTCTTTAAAACAATCAATCATGGACTCTGGAACTATCTAAGGAGTGAGCTAGACCCAGCCCTGCCATCTTATATACTACAACACTCATATTTTGCAAAGGGAAATTTTTGTTTATTTTATCAGTTATACTTTTCAAAAAGACTCATTCTATTTTCATTTATGTATATGTGTACATGTATGCAGGTACCTGCAAAGACCAGAAGAGAGTATTAGAGCCCTGGGAGTTACAGGTGGTTGTAGGAAGCCCACTGTATATCCTAAGAACTGAGCTTATCCTCTACAAGAGCAGCAAGCACTTATGACAGTTCAGCCATCTTTCAAGCCCAGGAATAAATTTAAGTTTCACAATTCTTCAGTCTGAAGGGCCAGAGAAGGCTTTGCCATATACATTCCAAAAAGCAAGTAAAGTATGAAGAAGACTCAAGACACCAATTAATAATCTGAATTCAATCATTCTGAATTCAGATAGCAGCCACTGAACCTTGCCAGCTCTAGGATCTTATGCTTTCTTCTATGTTTCTTTTTATTTGTATAGCACTGGTGATGGAATCTAGGGTTTCATGAATACCAGGCAAACACTTTATCACCCAGCTACATTTCAGGCCCATACTAAAAGTGTGTTACTGAAAAAGGTTAAAACAACAATTTACATAATATCCTCAGAAATCTTGGAGTATGGGGTATTAGTTGTTAGTTCATGATAATCACATGAAAGGAAAAGTCATTTCAATAGGACATGGTACATCCAACAGGTTTCTAAACAGCCACAGGTATAACAATGTATAGCTGCAAACTGTCAGGCCACAAGGACCTCTAAGGAAATTTCCTTCAACAGCCACAGAGCACTGGTAATACTACAACATCATTCTCTTAACCACTTTGCTCCAAATTAGACCATTTCCAAATCAATATTTATTGTAGTCACTCAGTGACTCTGAGGAATACTTTTTACGTGTCAAAGAACGAATGACTCAAGTCACTTTCTGTCATCTGATTCAGATGCAATTACAATAAAAATCATTCTTGCCAACAAGAAAAGTAAAATGAACAAGGCATATGATTCACAGGCAGCAGATCACCTAGTCTGGAACATAAATAGGAGCACACACTAACTGTAAGTTGTACCTGGTCTCCTCCAGCTTGACTCATTAGGGTAACTAGGAAAGAGCCTAGTAGTGTAAGAGTCTCCCTGTTAGATTTAACGTGTTTACCATCTGGATCTTATGGTGATACTCAATGATTTAATTATTATTAAAGAAAACATGTGACTGTCTATCTAATATACTATACAGTCTTTTTTGTTGTTTTGAGAGACAGGGTTTCTCTATGTAGCTTCGGAGCCCATCCTGGCACTCGCTCTGTAGACCAGGCTGGCCTCGAACTCACAGAGATCCGCCTGCCTCTGCCTCCTGAGTGCCGGGATTAAAGGCGTGACCCACCAATACCCAGCTACTATGCTGTCTTTAAACCAAGTAAGGAGAAATGGGAGAAAAAAGCAAGAAGACTCTATAGAAGTATTGTTTCCCCTGCCTTGTTACAAAAAGACTTTACATTTGTTATCAGTGGTGGTCCAGGGCCTGCAGGGTAGTAATTCTCATATTCACAACTACTTACTTCCCTGTGGTGTATAGGGTCCTTAGGAACCACGAGCCACTCTATGCTTGTTGCTACTGATGAGTGAAACAAACCCACATGTACACGGCTAAAACAAGCAAGTGTAGGGGTTGGTGAGAGAAATGCAGTAGCATCATGACTACTAACTACAGGTGCGAGATGAGCTCTGAAACAGGATGGCAAGTGCTTATCCCACCGCTGCACACTTATGTAAATGTCAGCTCTGCTACAAAGAAAATGGAGTGTGCCTCTGTGACACCAGTGTTTCTCAGGAGGTAATTTTCTTAAAAGGTTGTGCTACAGCTGGGCTAAGTGGCATATGCCTGTAATCTCAGCACCTTGGAAGAAGATCAAGAGTTCAAGGCTAGCCTTGGCTGCATAGGGGTTCAAAACCAGCTTGAGTGACATAAGACCCTGCCTTTAAAATTGTTGTTTTATTATACTTCTCTAAGGCCTCATCCATTTGAGGCACAGGTCAATTAAAAAAAATGATGTGTGAAACATCTGACAATTTTTTCCTGACAAACTGTTCCTTGTGGTGATATTTTGTTTATGATATAACAAATAAAGCTTGCCTGAAGATCAGAGTGCAAAGCTAGCCACACTAGTCAGCCATAGAGGTTAGGCAGTGGTGGTGCACACCTTTAATCCCAGCACTTGGAAGACAGAGGCAGAGTGATCTCTGTCAATTCAAGGCCACCCTGAGTTACACGAAATTGATCCAGTCTAAAAGAGAAACAGAGTTCATACAAAGGTAACCTCAGCCCTTGGGATCCAATGCCTTTAATCCCAGCACTAGAGAGGAATATCAGGCAGGAGGAGACAGAAGCACTCCAGTCTGAGGTTTGATGGAGAAAGATGAAGTCTGAGGCAGTCTGAGGAGCAGTGCAGTCTGAGGACAAGATCATTCCTTTGGTCTGAGCATTGGGAGAGGCTGGCCACTTTGCTTTTCTGATTTTCAGCTTTAATCCCAGTATCTGTCTCCAGTTTTTATTAAGAACAATTAGAATTTGTGCGGCAGTTCCAAAGTTAAGAGTGTACTTTGTCTTACTCTTTTGGTAGGGTTAATAGTTAATTATGAGTTTTCTTGTTGAAGCAAGTACCTTATTGGGAAAGCAGTCACTTCAATATCATCAAATTACCCAACCACACTGCCTTGAGTGTTAAGTATAACACCTCTTCCCATGAATCATTTAGATAAAAAATGCAAAGACCCTTCTTCGAAGTTAACCTCCGTACTTCCAGGCGTCACATGGTAGCCAGTAGCTGTGATGGCAAACAGAACATGAAAACAGCTCAGATTCCAACAGAAACAAAAGCAGCTGAGGTGTGGTGCAGTAGAGAATCTCAGGGTAAGAGTAATCCTTTGGATTTTGGTTGCTAATATTCATATTGATCTTTTGCAAACTGGAGAGGAAAGTCATGTATTGAATTCCCAATGCAAACAAAGTATAAGAGTTTAACTTTTAGAAATTACAGTACCAGAGACTAGGAAATGACTTAGGTTTTAAAACAGGTTCTTTCATTGATCCTCATCAAAACCAAGGCAACTCATGTGACTTTGTGAAGGGGTTACTTCCCTATCATACAGAATTGGCTCCGGGTAGTCAAGGCTCAGCACCTTCAGCCAGGCCACTTTCTATAGTCCTTAAGACAAGAACATTATTATATAAAACATACAGGGGAATACGCAACAGATATCCCATGTAACTCTACACAGGCTAAAATATTTGCTATTTGGACATTTTTCTAGAAGAAGGGTGATGACCCCTGCACTAGCAAAATGTCTGACAGCCATCTGGGACACTTTGTGAGTCTTATTTGCCCTTTAGAATCAGCTCTACATTTCTCAAAAACTTTCTGGATATCTTAATGTGCACATTTAAGATCTACTGGGACAGATGGTCTCCATCTAGATTCCTTCTGGCTCTTTCTAGAATGGAGCACAACATTATAGATGATGGTCTTCTGATACTCAGTACATGGAAATCAGGTTTCCTTGCTAGAAAACTTAACTATTGTTCAGAAAAATGTTACCTCTGTCTATTTGGTTCAGCTTTGATACTCAGTGGACCATAGCAGCAAAGCTCCCTAATTCTTCTGAAATTCTCCATTTATACATCTGTCTGGGAGGGTTGTGCTGAGGAAAAAATGTCAAGTTCCCAGTATGTGCTTGGGTGAACACAGATGCTCAATACTTTTTTGATGGAACAACTGGCTAAACCTTATCACAAGTAATTTTCCCCACTTACCATCCCCAAATAAAGTATTATTATCCACTACCACCAAAAATGGTTGTTATAGGTAAGGAGGCATCCTGCTCACAAAGGGCAAAATCTCTTCTATGCCTCCTTCCTTTCATGGTATGAAGGTGTCTAGGTGGTGATACATGGTGCCATAAAGAGCCATGAAAGCAGGTACTTTATACCTCAATCATCTTACTCCTGAGAACTTAAAACTATCATTTAAAAGGAAGAAAAAATGATACATATGAGGTTGGTCAATGGGGCCAGGAGTAGCTGGGAGGACAATGTCAATCAACTCTAACTCCATAGGACGGGCATATGATTATGAAAACTATAGTACCTTGACCAGCTAAGAAGGAGTAGAGTGAAATTGAGGTTTAAAAAATGTTATCTACGAACATGAGGGATCAGGAAGATCGAGTTGGAGAAAGAATAGAGAAGGAGAGCAAGAAGAGAGATACCGTAATAGAGGGAGCCAGTATAGGTTTAAAGAGAATTCTGGCACTAGGGAAATGTCCAGAGATCTACACGGATGACCCCAACTAAGAATCTAAGCAATAGCAGAGAGGCTACCTTAAATGCCCTGTCCTCTATAATGAGATTACCTTAAATGCCATCCTAGAGCCTCCATCCAGTAGCTGATGGAAGCAGAAGCAGAGATTCACAGCCAAGCACTGAGGTGTACTCCTGGAATCCAGTTGCAGAGAGGGAGGAGTGATGAGCAAAGAGGTCAAGACCGTGCTGGGAAAACCCACAGAAACAGCTGACCTGAGCAAGTAGGAGCTCAGACACCAGACAGACAGCTGGGGAACCAGCATAAGACCAAACCAGGCCCCCTGAACGTAGGTGTCAGTTGGGAGGCCTGGGCAGTCTATGGGGCCTCTGGCAGTGAAACCAGTATTTATCCCTAGTACACAAATAGACTTTGGGAGCCCGTTCCCTATGGAGGGATACTCTCTCAGCCTAAATACAAATGGGGGGGGGCTTTGTCTTGCCCCAAATGACACTACAGACTTTTATGATCCCCCATGGGAGGCCTCACCCTCCCTGGGGACTGGATGGGGGATGGAATGGGGAGTTGGTGGGGGGCATGGAAGGATGGGAGGGAGAGGGAACTGGAATTGGTATATAAAATAATGTCTTTAATTTAAATAAACATTTATTTTTTAAAATGTTATCTATAAACTTTTTCTGCCCTATGAATCTAATAAGCTGACCACTTCTTTGAAGAAGCCTTACTCTTGACTACAGGATGTCCCTTGTGTGGGAACTCTTTCCCCAGGCACTTTTTGAGATCTCAACTCACAAGGGAAGACCCAAGCCTAGAACTTGAGATTAGCGAGAGATTTTGAGAATTTTAACTGAGAGATCCACCTGCATCTGCCTCCCAATTCTGGGATTAAAGGTATGTACCATCACCCCCAGAAATGATTTTTAAGACCACATTAGTTTTCTACTATTCAATATTAATTTGTCTTTGTGTTGTATAAGAAAGTACCAAATCTCTTACTTTACAAGTAATATCTAGACCATAGGAATTTTCTCCTCTACTTGTCGCGCCTCCCATTTTTTCAATTCTTGATATCACACCCAGAGGAACATCAAGTATTAGAGCAGAATCCTGTAATGGACAAAATTACAAAAGTCAGCATTTCTGTGAGTATAACAAAAACATCAGAAACATGTAAAAATAATTACAAGCTTGCAATTTTTTAACCTTTAGTACATTAGTCTCTTAAGAGTAAAAGTAGGATATAGATCACACATGAAAGAGCAATTACAATAGGCAAGTATGCCATCAAAATGCATCCTCAACCATTTGGCATTGCCTATAATTCCAGAGGCCTGGGACGTCACTCACAGTTAGTTTCTATAGGTCCTCTCCTACATTGCTCTGACCTCCAGCTAAGACAAATCTTTTCCTATTTTTCAGTCACTTTCTCTACAGTAAGGACCAAGCACTGTGCTAAAAATGCCCCAGTAGTCTATAACAATCCATCTTTCCCAACTACTAAAGTTTTTCTGATATGTAGTTCTGTATCTACAAGCCTCGTTTTTTCTAATTGGATCAATCCTAATCAGCAAGCTCCTCCTCTGAGGAAGCACCTAAGAGAGATCTCCATTGTATTTATTACCTGCTTCTTTGTCTTCTCACCGGGAATTTATTTCCTCACTACAACCCAAGCACTCGTTTCATGGGTTGATGGTTAAGCCAAAGACTGGAAATATACACCAAGAAGACCCATAAAAATATCCTGTCCTTTGATCCAATCATTGTACTCCTAAAGAATTTACAGCAATCATAAAACAAGAGAAAAAAACTATACAGATGAAGATGCTTAGTAGGGGAAGAGGTGGCTAGCAGTGAGGAGACAGAGTATCAGTCAGTTTAGTGGGACAGGTACTCAGCTATTAGGATAATTATGGTAACTGGCCAAATAAGGTAATGAACAACAGTTAAAAATACACTATGACTGAGGTAACAGAAAATGTGTAGTTAAATGGATAAAGGTACGAAGGGCCAAAGCTGCTAACATTTATTATCTCACAATTACACACACAGACACACACACACACACACAGACACACACACACACACACACACACACACACACACACACACACACACACACACACTGATCATCCTGATCTCCTCTACTCTTCTTCCCTCACACCAAAAAACCGCTTCTTTTGAACAAGTCCCTTTCCTACTTCCACGTCAGTTTTTGTGAGTTCTGAACTTAGTAAGGGTTGATTGCATGAGTATAAATGTGTGGTAATTTATGGGACCATGGGTAACTTATCAGTGACTGTACCATTGAGAAATATGACTCTTCCTCTATTAGCAACCATTAACTGCCTATAGTTCCTCTTGGAGGGATAGGGCCAGAGTGTCTCCACCTTCCAATGGAATGCTGATGGGCTCAGTCTTGTGCAGGCTGCCTCTGCTATTGTGAATCCAAGGGCACCAAAGTCATGTTATACCCAGAAGACAGCATTTCGTAGCATTCCTTCCCATCAACTGACTCACATTTTTTATGACTCTCTTCTATGATGCTCTCTAAGCCTTGGAGCAGGTAATATAAATGCCCCATTTGGGGGACTGAGCATTCAACCTAAAATTTGCTGTAATGGTGTGTTAAGTGACTGATACTAAGGAAAAAACTAAAGGTAGATGGATGTTTATTCTTTGAAAATGATCTCCGGGGATACAAGGAAAAATAATGCATTCATTTTTAAATCCTCTCCTTAAAAAGAAGAAATAAAAAAGAAAAATAAAGAAACTGTTTTCTCAATATTATGTTAGGTCATGAGTTTTCTAGAAATTCAAATTATAAGTCTGTGGTTACATCTATACTGTGGAAACAAGTATATGTGTACCTGGAAAATCTTTAGGGCACCCTGCAATATAAGTAAAGCCAATCTCAAGATACAATGCTATGTGATTCTATTTATAAACCATTCTTTTTGTTTGAAACTTATTTGTAGTTCAGGCTAGCCTTGAACTTCTGATCCTTCTGCCCCATCCTGTTATTGCTGGGGCTACAGGCCTGTGCCAATAACTGAATATGTAATAGTCTTGAAAAGACAAGATAGGGATTGAGGACAGGGATGCAGTTGCTAGGAGATAAGGAGAGGAGAGAAGGAGTATGAAGGATTCTTTTGTGGTGTTCTAACAGTTTCATTATCTTCAATATTGATTGTGGTTACTTGGTAGCACATGCCATAGAATGTACAAAAAGACACTCACAAAACTGTCACCATTCAAGTACTGGCTAAGTGTACTATTTGTATTGTGCTGAGCACCGCCCACTCCCAGCCTCTTTTCCTTCTTTGAATGCATGTGTGTGTACATGTGTGGGCATGTGTGTATAAGCATGTGTGTATATGCTTGTGTACATGTGTGTGTGTGTGTGTGTGTGTGTGTGTACAAGCCACGGGAATACATCAGGTATCCTGCTCTATCATTCGCCACCTTATTCCTAGAAGACAGGTTCTCATAAGTGAACTGAGTCTCTTGCCCTTGCAGCTCCAGGGTTATAGGTGTATGCACAGCCACATGTGGCTTTCTACATGGTACTGGGTGGGTGCTGGTATCCAAATTCAGGTCCTCATGTTTGCACAGCAAGTCATCTTAAGCACTGAGCCATCTCTCCAGCCACTCAAGCTACCTTCTGGTTGATTAAACAATATAATTTCTGGAGTCAGCTGGGAGATTTGTGCATGAGACCTCTCTGTACTATTTGTACAAGATCATGTGTGTTTATGGTTAATTGTGAAATAAAAAGTAAAAAAAAAAAGGGGGGATGAGATGGGATGTCAGTAGGGGGCAGGGGAGGGAGAGGGAACTGGGATTGACATATAAAACAAGATAGTTTCTAATTTAAATTAAAAATCATAAAAAAGAAATAAGTTCAGTTACTATGTAAAGAAAACTAGAACAAACTCTTAACATGGTCAAAAACGGCTCAATCTGAGTTCTGACATTTATTAGCTGGAGGACTTGGACAAGTCAGTGTTATCTCTAGGTCACACTAATCTGGTGATGATTTAAGATAATGGATTTAAAGGACCTGGCACAGTGCCTACTGATGGTAGCCAGAATACAACAGGAGTTGTTATTGTTATCAATCTGATGGTGTTAACGTGCAGCTTAGCATTTGGAAGACATGACTGTACTCTGCACCCATAGTAGATGAGTATGTTCTGGCAGAGCTTTGTCTTTGCATCTATAAGGAGGCATGACTATCTGTTGTATGCATTCCTATGAAATACTATTCATTTTACAGCATGACTGGAAACAAAATGCCCATAGAGAAAACCCTGCCTTAGTAACACATAAATAGCTGTACATTATAATGCATTTCCTTCTTACTACAGTCTATCTTAGCATTACTATGCAGTGTGGCATATTCTTGGACTATGCCAAGATTTATGAGTGTCTGTAAACTGCATTCTTGAGTGTAAAACTGGCCCCTAAGTATATGCACTACATGCTACATAAAAGCCTGATACTCTTAATATTGACACAGAAGCGAGAAGTGTATTTGTTTTGAAGGCAAGAAGATTAAAAGTGAGAAAGAAAAAAAAAACAGCATGATGGCTCAGTGGGTAAAGGGGCTTACTAACAAGCCTTAAGACCACAGTTTCATCTCAGGAATCCACATGGTGTAAAGAGAGAACCTGACTCCTGGAAGTGGTCCACAGGTGCTCCTCAAACCACAAAAAATAAAAGACTTAAGTTTTAAAAGTGACATGAGCTATTTGTTTGCTTATTTGAAATAGGGTCTCACTGGCCTGGAACCCACAATGTAGACCACAGTCTGCCATCAAACTCTTGTAATCCCCTTGCCTCTACCTCTCAAGTGCTGGGAGTATAGGTGTGAATTATCAGGCCCAGCTATGAGAGAGAACACTGCTCTTCTCTAATTGTTACATAGAGGAAATTCTGTATCTCAAACTTCCCTGGTCCAACAGAAAGCAGAAAATGAAGCAATGAGGAGAACCAGCCAGCTCCTCACCCAAAGCACCCACAGTCTAATGAAGATATTTGCCATGCTCTTCCTGAATGACATGGTCTAGGTCTGATAACTCAGCAGGCTAAACAGGAAAATCCATGAATAGGGAAATTAGCCCAACTCCCAGGAAATCTGAGTCATCACTATCTAAATATCATTAAATATTGAATTTCAAAGGTCCATTGTAACTAAAAGAACATGTGCTTCTGTTCTTTGCAGTTTCTAAAATAGTTGAGAAGAAATATGCTATACCAGAAAAGATAATGCATTCATCCTCTCTCTTGTGAGGTAGAGCAGAAACCTGTACTGGGCACTAGGGTCTATGAAGGTAAGTTGCAGAGTTGCCCTTCTGGAACTTAGGGCTCATCTCCATCTGGGAGATAAGACACAGATACCCAAAAAGCAAGATGCCAGGTTGCCAGTGCCAAGAGCCATCAGAAGAGTTCACACAAAATGGAATGGGATGTCAGAGAAGGGCAAGCTGGTACCTGACTGTTATGATAAATCTTTCTGGCAAAAGCCGCCTGAGCCCCACCGCCACGTGTGAGCTTTACGCTAGCCACCTGTCTGAGTTAGGCCCAAATAAATACACAGAAACTTGTATTAGGTACAATGCTGCTTGGCCAATGACTAGGATTCTCATCTGTTAGCTCAGTCTCAATTATCATAAATCTATATTTTATAAGACTTATCTTATCGGACGCCTTATTGGCGTCCCTCCTTGTCGATGGCTCACATCATGCTGCTGGAGCAGGAGCGGAGGGGAAAAGAAGCCACACTTGCTGTTTCTCCTTCGCTTAAATATGAGTCTCCTTGCTATGTCATTTCCTGCCTGGATCAGCACTTCTCTACTACATTTCCAAGAATCCTCTTTGACTCCTGTCTACTTGCTGTCTCATTGGCCAAACAGTATTTTATTTAACAATCAATAAGATAAACATACACAAAAGTACTTCCCCCATCATCTCCTCTTTTCTGTCTAAATAAAAAGAAGGGTAACTTATCTTTTATAATAACTGAAGAAAACTATAACCATAACTATCTGTCTTCAACTCTATCAAAGACCACAGAAGGATAATATATAAACTCTAAAATTGACAGGACGTCTTGCTACCTGGACAGTCACCCAAAGTTCCTCTGTAACGTTGGGGCATCCATCTTCAGCCCATAGGCCACAGGGTGTCTGGCACACTTCTCCATTTTAACAGGAACCCTTCATTACTGTCTTGTTTTGAAAGTTCAGCAGTCACTTTCTTGTGGGTCCTGCATGTCCAGTTTATACAGCAACAAACAGTCCAGGCAAGAGCAGTTTCTTGCTCAAATGGCTAATCTTGCCATGTTGAAAGCAAACTCCATAACGAGTTTCTTTGATGCCCATCTTCCTTTCTGACGTAATTGGTGTGCCAGGAGCAGTTGTGTCTCACTGCCAAGAAAAACCCTAAACCATTTAAATGCCATATTTCTGTAGGTCTTTGAAAGGTTTGAAGAATACCTAACTATCTCAAATACAACTCTTTATCTAGAAAACCTAACTAACCTAATTATAAGTTCTGACTATTATAGGTAAAAGATCTGTATAAACACAATACGTAAACAAGAGTAGACATATACATATCACATAATTGACCTTAAAGTTGTATCAATAAAGTATTTATTCCTTATATTCTATTTTCCTTTTTTTAAAAAGAGACTGACTATGTTCATTATCATTTATAACTAACCCCATTTAAATGAAAACAAATATTTATAAACAATATTTGGGAATATGGGCGTTGTTCTTTCTAAACTGCTTCCTGCTGATTGGGGATGATGTTCATACCATGGGGATCATGATAAAACATAGAAACCTGACCAAGTCCTTGTTTTTATAGTCTGTAAGGCTGTATTGTCTCAGCTTCAGGGGGTCTTGCTTGATCAAACCATATTAGTCTGGAAGGAATCCACAGCTTTTTATTTTCTGTGGAAATACAAGTAAAACCTTTATTTCTAAGTAGCCTGTCCTTAAACTTAAATTTTGAAGTTAGAGTATTTTTAAAATGTATAAGTTGGATTAATTTATCAGCATTTATAATCAAATGTATTTTAGCAGCAGTAATTCTTTCCTCGGCAATCAAACAATTTAAAGACAACAGTATGGCATTTAGTATCTAGATTCTCTGTGTATTTTTATCTCTAAATGGCTTTTTTACTAGTCTACTTTTACTTCCTTTTGTTTCTTTCTTTCTTTTTTTCTGAGACAGTTTCTCTGTGGAAATCTGCCTGCCTCTGCTTCCTTCAGCAAATCCTACTGGCATTGGCCACCACAACTGGCTACTCTATTTCCTCCTGTTACTTTTTCTCTCACAAGCCTACATATATTTTTAAATGTAGTGTAAACCTTTAGGGGTTTTTCTTTATGTGCGAGCATGTGGAAGCTGCTCGGATGCCGCTCAGCTGCCTGACAGGGCAGGCTGTGGCAGCAGGTTTCCCTCTTTCTCTGGAAACCTTAGGGCATGGAGTCATCCCACTCACTGACACCACCTGACTGTTTGGATTCTGTCAAAATTCTGTGGTGATGACTTCATTGGAATGAAATGACTATGATTGGATATTGGCTGTCCAGAAATATCTCAACTTGCATCAGTTGTACAGGCCAGATATTTTATAAACACACACATAGCCTGGATTTAAGAGACAGCACCAGATTTCTCTGAGGAGTATTGGTATAACTGAGAGATAACCACAGAATGCTTTCTGAGAAGAGCGCATGATTTACTGGTGTTTCACAAAGATTCAGGTAGCAGCACTGCACAGCATGGACTAGCAAGGAGAGGGCCGTTCCCAACTCTCAGCATCATGACAGCTAGTTCTTGAGAGCAAGTGGAGGGCCAGGGAGACCTGATAGTGGATGGAGACAGGGGGAAAACCATCCTGAGGAGAGATCCAAGATGATTCAGAGTTCGGTACAGATCTCAGATGGACAACAGTATCCCTGTCAAAAGATGTAAGGCACACACAGGCAGGAAGAAGGGGGAAGAAATTAGACCTTTAGTATAAAACTGGTTTGACAATATGACAAATATTAACAAATATAGAGATACTTAGCATTCAGAACATCCAGAATGAAAGACCCTGAAATACCAAAATGTCCTCTTCCCATGCTTCCCATTTCGGTGGCCCAGTATTGTCCAGCTAAAGGCCTGCCAGTTTTGACACCTTTTTTAAAAACTATCCTTAAATCACTCTTCTACATCTATCTCCTAAATCAATTCCAATTTGTCAACATCCTTCCAACTCTGCCAAAAAAATACCTCTCTAGGCCACTAGGCTACTCTAATAGCCACTGTTCTAGTCCTTTTGCATCCAACATTGTTCCCTTCATGATCTGCAGTGACACAGCAGCCAGGGCCAACTTCTAGAGAAGCCAGAGAAAGCTGTCACCATTCTGCTTACATTTCAAAAGCTTTTCAGCACTGAATGCTAAAAACCCAACCCCCTGAAGGCATGCATAAGAAGCTATTGATCAAAGCATGCAGAATTCCTGTCAGATGACAAGAATACATTCAGGATCCACATCCACAGCACTGCATAGGGACTGTACCTAGAAGGAATATATTATACTTTGGAAAGTTACTTAGAGAATAGGCTAAGTGTTCTCACTCTGAAAATAAGAAAAGAGTATGAGTGAGTGTGTGAGGCAATGCCTTGGTTTGACGAAGGCATTCTACAGTGCAAACATGTTTCAAAACATGATGTAGTATTTTAAAAGGTTAATTAAAAATAATTAAAAGCAAAAAGCCAGGCATGATGCATGCCTATAATTCTAGCAAGTAGGAGGCTGAAGTCAAAGGATTATACCAAGTTCAGGTCATACTGGACCACAAAACAAACTGCCGAATCTTCAAGGGAATTGGTGAGGCCTGGGTTCCTCGGCTGTCTCATCCTTCACTTCCCTCCCCTAAGCACATTATCATCTATCTGTGTTCCTTTCGGGTTTGGTGTTTTCCCAGCCACAGCTCCTCCTGGCCTCCCTGCTCCTGTTCACACCACAAGTCAAACATCCTTTTTTGTAGCTAACTTCCCAGGGTCCTTTCTACTCTTGCACCTCGCTGAAGCACTTTTCACAGCTTGTGGCCAGGTATCGCTGTGTTTCTGAATGGAATGCCCATCTATCCCGTTGTAACCATAAGTTCTACAATGGGGCACTGTGTCTTCTGTGCTCCCACTATACCCAGGCATGTGGCATCATGGCCAGCACACTACAGGCTTTCAAATTTCATGAGTTAAGGAAAGACTGGGCCTGAAGCCATAGGTTTGGAAAGCAATCGACAATTGAAAAAGAAGTGAAGAATGAACTCCAAGGAAAATACAGACTGAGACAGTAGGAAGGAAAAAGTGAACTGTCTAGAAGGCAAAAGGGTGGAGAGCCACAAGTGGGTAGAGGACCACAAAGGCATGGAGAAGAGGAAAGGAGGAGTGGAAAGTATTAACCACTTTAGAGAAGTTAGAAAGTTGAGACCTCAGCCAAAGGCTTTGGGGTTAAGCAGTGAATGTGTAGTTTAAGTAGCAAGCAGAAGCTAAACCTTGAGAGGCTAAGGAGTGAACTGTCACAAAGTGGAAGCAGTGCTCCAAGAAGAGAAGGAAGAAAATAGGAGAAGATGGTGCTTTAAGATGGAGATTTCTGGGGGCCAGAGAGACAGTTCAGTGGTTAAGAGCACTAGCTGCCCTTCCGAAAGACCGGGGTTTGATTCCCAGCACCCACATGGCAGTTCATAGCCATCTGTAACTCCAGTTCCAGGGGATCTGATGCCCTTTTCTCATCTTCATGGGCACCAGGAACACACATGGTGCATTTATCTACATGTGGGCAAAGTGCTCTTAAGCACACATACAAACAAATAAAGGAATCTTTTAAGAGTTTTAAATGAAGAGTCTTGAGCAGTTATGCACAGTGGAGAGGGTACAGAACAGATGAAAAACAAAACTGTAACATTCAAAATGAGTGGTGCCCAAGGTTCCAAAGGATGTACAAGGAACAAGTAGGGAAATGTTCCAGGAGAGTTATATACTTTGGCAAAGTGGACATCTAGTTCCTTCCTCTCGCATATGAAAGAAGGATGAAAGTCTGGAAATTGTAGGTATCATTAGGTTGGAAGAAGGAGAATATATGGAAGCTCGGAGAAGCTGACATTTTTTCAATACAAGAGACCAAACCAGTTAGAGTACAGAATATGACAGGTATGTTGGCATACACATGTAACCCCAGAACCTGGGAGATGAGAGACAGAAGGATCAGAATTTCAAGGTTAGGTCAGATGGGGTGACCCATGCCTTCAATTCCAGTACTGATTTGGAATATGGAATTTATTGGTTCAATATCTATAAGCTGAAAAGCTCCAAGATCTGAAGATCTTTGAGCATCACGTTGAATCTCAGAACATTTCACATCTCTGCATTTTATGCTCAGCCCATAGTTAGCATTCTACATTATTAGATCATACACAGCATTATATAATTGTCTTGAAATTGAAAAGACAGAGGAAGGCATGGTGGCTTACATGTATAATATCAGTACTTGGGAGGTTGAGGCCGGAGAGTTGCTACAAGTTTGAGGCCAGTCTGGGCTACAAGTGAGTTTCAAACCAAACTGGGCTACAGTGTGAGACACTAGTTTTTTTTGAAATGTAACTAAAATGAAATACACAGACAAGTAAATGTAGGGGGAGTAACAAGTTCATTGGGCATAACTGTAAAAAGGATAAACCTAAGCTTCCAATGCATTATTTGAAGAGAAAAATGTTGATAGGTGGGGTTCTAGTTGGGGGTAGTAGAGGAGGAGGGGAGGGAGAGGGAACTGGGACTGACATGTAAAATAATGTTGTTTCTAATTCAAATAAAAAATGCAAAAAAGGTCTTTTTTGCTTGTGCTTATAATGAAGCAGTTTAGTTTCCTCTCTAGGAAACAACATGGGTCTGGCTTTCAAATGGCCACAATGGACAGTAAACAGCATCCCTGCCCTGTTGCACCCAGAGCTTCCCAGTCCAATGGCAGCCAGTGACAGTACTGAAGGAAACAAAGCGGCCAGCTTTTAAGCAGCAAGATACCCAATGTGTTAAGGTCATTTCATAGCTAGATATCTGAGAGACAGCATGAGAGACATGCAGGTAGTTTACTCATCTTGCTTTTCTGTACCCCATCTTTATATTGGAAGGAAACTCAGGAGGATGATGAAGCAGACAAATTATATGTCTTAGGCCTGCACACAAGTCACTTTACAGAGTAAAAGTCAATGTGTGCTTTGCTGTTCCTGAAGCTCAACAAAAGACCCACTGAACAGAACAAGCTTCAGGAATCTTTGGGCAATGCTATAAAAACAGATTTAGTGCTGGGAACGATGATGCACGATAAATGTAATCTCAGTGTGCCAAAGAAGCAAACATGGGCTATGTGGCAAGACACCCTGTACAAGAGAGAATTCCATCACTGTTACCATCTTTTAGACAAAAGCCTTCAATTTAATCAAGGAAGAAATGTGCTGTTTCTGACTTATTAGAAAATGTAAACTTTCTAGTCAACATGTTTCTCATATCACCAGCAGTTGTAAACCCTGTGCTGAACTCTACTGTCAAGGGTAGTGATCAGCTCATCTGGAAGACTCCTTCAGCTTCTCACACATCTCCTATGCTCTTTTCTGGTTTCCAAAAAGATGTGGAAATGACTTGGGGGTGGGAAGCAGCATTTGAAGATGGCAATTATCCATGACATAAAAACAGGAGCAGAGGATGGGATTTCTTCACTTGGCTGGTGGATCTTTTAGAAATACTCTATCTTAAACATGCCAGAATCATTTTTAAAGAGGTGAGAAAGGTGACAGTAGGGATAGGGTCGGAATGAATATGTTTTAGTTGGAGGAAATGGCCTGAAGGAAAGCCCAGAGGAAAAACACAGGGCTGGTTTAGGAACAGTGAGGGTACTTTATGAGAGCCAGAGTATGGGGTAGATAAAATTCAGGAGGAAGAAAGAGGCAGGCTAAGAACACCAAGCAGAAGCAGCTTTTACTGGGCCCTACATAACCAGACGGGGTGTCTTCAGAGGACTGAAAAGATAGCAAATGAGTCCCGAGGAGTCATTAGGCATGCAATGGGGAAGACTGGAAGCAAGAAGACTGGGATAGCTCAGGGGCAAAGAGTAGTAAGAGATCTCCTATGATGATAAGGCACCCAGAAAAGAAATAATGGGAACACTTCAAGGATTGTATAGGCGACAAGAAGACACAGGCTCCTTCAGGATAATAGGATGACAATATGGCACCTTTAAGAGAACCAAGGGCATGTAATGAAGGAGCTGAAAAACAACATGATTATGAGTCTGGCTTGCCAGGCAGAAAAGAAAGTCAAGAGATATCCACCAACAGTTAAGAAGTGAAAAACTGGGGCACAAAAGAAAAGTTATGGTGGAGGGGGGCAAGATGGTTCAGTGAAAGCCTGATGAACTGATTTTGATCCCAGGAGCCCACAGTGGAAAGAAAGAACTGACTCCTGAAGGTTGTCTTCTGAACTGCACATAACAACTTACAGATATGACAGCAGCCTAGTAAACCTTAAGGGGCACTGTCAATATATGGCTTTAGATGCAGAGACACATCTGATGCAAAGAGGTGGATAGAACCATGGTAAGGGTGGAAAAGATGAAGAAGGGCTCCCCAAAGCCTGGGAGCTAAAGAGCTTTACTGCAAGCACAAGATGGGGGAGGATCAAAGATTGGACGAGAAGACTGACTCTGCCTGACACAATCTCTGTTCACTGTGGCAATTATGAACACAACAAGGCATCCATCCCTGACCTCCTCTCACACTACCTCCCTCACCCCTGTAGCATTTCCCACCTTGGCCAGTTGCCCTCCATTCATCCATCTGTCCATCTGTCCCTCCATCCCTCCTTTCACTCCAAGATTCTGTTCTCCTGCAGAGCTCTAGCAGAGGCAAACTCCGGCTTTTCCCAGAAGTTCTGAGTCATGCTGCTTTGCTTTCTCTACTAGGTTCCTGTCACCCAGTGTGTTTCTTTCATTTTTTTTGAGACAGGGTTTCTCTGTGTAGCTTTGGAACCTATCCTGGCACTCACTCTGGAGATCAAGCTGGCCTCAAACTCACAGACATCCACCTGCCTCTGCCTCCCGAGTGCTGGGATTAAAGGCATGCGCCACCAACACCCAGCACCCAGTGTGTCTTAACTGAGCCTACACTTCTTTTTAGGACACACCCTCTTCCTGAGACACCCCCCAGACTGTGTTGTTTTCACCAACTCCAGTGTGGTGTTAACATGCATTTCCAATTATACTGTACCATATAGCTGTACAGTTTAAGTCCAAAATGCACGTGTGTCCCCCCACTGGGGTTTACCTATCTGATACTCCCTTCTCCAGTGAGTTCCATTTCAATGAATGAGAGCAGCTCTGATCACTCATGCAAAAGATCACGGGAGTCACTCTTGACTGGATGCTCCTTCAACTCCCTTCTCATAATGGCCCATGCAAATCCCTCAAGTTTGCCCACATCCTGTTTCCTCCATTCTATATCCGCTATGACTGCTATTAGACTTGTCTTGCTTACCCAAAGAACAAAAGTAACCTTTAAGTGAGTCTTCCTACTTCCAGCCTGTCCCTGACTTACCCACTATCCATGCTGCAGCTGGTACTCTCTTTCAGAAACATGCATGTGGTGTGTGGTCCTCCTTTGTAACACATATTCTGTTAAACTGTGACTTCTGACACTGAGGGTACATCTTTTTCCAATTTCATCTCCTAGCCCCTCTACTCCCTCTGTTGCTGGTGGCCAAATTCCCGCAGATCACTCACCTGTCTCCCCATCACACATGTCTAGTGCTATAGGAAAGTGTAGTATGTGGGTTTGGAATCCCTCTGCAGATGAGGTCTCTCTCTCTCTTTTCCTCCTCTTCAAGTTTGTGAACAACTATGACTCCTCACCTTCTTCCTTGTAACGTCAACATTACAAGTGCTTCCATGGGTTGTGTCATATTTCTCCCAGTCACTCTTCTAGAATCCCACGAGGAATGTTGTACTATCATTCACCCCACATGGTGTTAAGATTCACCATAGTGTACACAGAATGGTTCTAGGTCAAAAACCTGAACAAAGAACATGTTAAGCTGCCCATCTCATTCAACAGCATCTGAATCCAGTGTGCTCCTGGATGGGAATCAGGGATCACTCTTCTTTGTGAGAGTCTAGTGGCTTCAATGGAGTCACATGCTTACAGTTGTTCCTGTTGTGGTCACACTACCAACCAAAGTCAAGTTCCTTGCTACAGTCAAGGTCAGATCCTGGCAATGAGATTTCTGAACTCCAGAGGCAATGGTATTCAGGATACCACAATTTAGTAGGCTATATATTATGATGAAACCACTGAGGCCTGTACCAAGACCTTTAACTTTCAGGAAGCAAAAACAATATAGGAGTTTACTCGCTGAATACACTTTTAGTGAAAGTAGGCTGCTCTGGCCACTGCACTACTGAGGATCAAAGGGATTCAGAATTTCTTAAAGTCGAAGACATAGCAGTATGTAAATAAGACAGAATTCACTCATTAAATACTACTGATTGAGCATCTCCAATGCACTAGGATCCACCCTGGGAGCTAAAAGAACACCAGTGAACAAACCAACAATAAACAAGATGAACCAGAGAAATATAAGACAGGAAATAGTAGCCAGTTTTTCAACAGGAAGACTAACAACGGGAAAATGGCATTAAAAGTATTGCAAAGCTGGTTGTGGAAGGTTTCAGAGCAGTTAAGTGTTAACTGAAAAGCACAATGAATGGACTGCTGAGAGGCAGAGACAGGGTAGTTACTTTGAGGGAACCTAGAGAGGGGCTCCAAAAAGGTCATGACTTTTGAGGCAGGTTCTGAAGGGGAAAAAAACCTTTTGAAAGTGGCATCCAGCCTTTAGGCAGGGAGAGGAGCTAGGTCCTATCTCAACTTGATGTGCCATGCTTTAAAGGTGCAAGCCCATGGAGGAGAAGTGGGTGTGGAGGGGGTAGATGGAAGGCTGGGGTAGGTGGGAAGGGAGGAGAGGAAGGAGGGGAAAGCATGGTTAGTATGTAAAATAAATGAAAAAAGTTAATTAAAATGTACATTAACAAGGAACTGGCATCCCAGTATGGGGAGAAAGACATTTACATGATGGCAAAAGGCAAGGGGTTTGAGACAGAGTGCTTGGGATGTGAATCAAGGCTGGAGATAACAGAAGGATTTAAGCTACACAAAGGAGAATGAATTCTATTCTCTGCTAAACAGGAAGCCAGTGGGAATCCCAGAACTGAGAAGGCAGCTTTAAGGGAGATACGCTACAAAAATGGCTGCAAAGAAAAAAAAAAAACCAACCACTGTGGCCATCATTCTGCATGCAACTTTTACATCTACAAAATGGGTTCAAAATGTCAATGAGATGACAATTCTTTATCAAACATACAAACAGGTTTTTCTGTTTTGCAACAGAAACACAATAATTCTGGTTTAGACCATTTAAGTGAAGAAACACTACAATGATTACTTTTCAGCTCCTGAATATAGCCATTCTGGTAGTATTCCTTCTATTTTCTGCTACCATAGCTGTTTCCTTTTGGACTTTCACTAACTGTTACATGGCCGATTGGCTAAAAAGTTTTTTATGTACTATCATAGAAGAATAAAGAAAGTAGCACTCATTGTCAGACGGATACTTCATTTATGCATCCAATGACAAACCCTATCCTATAGGCTACCATGTGTAAACAAAGGAAATCACTCCTGGTACCAGAAATCTACTGTTTCAAAGAGCTAAAGATGGCATGGACCTTATTAGAAAAGTTATCTACTGGCGCCACTTTGCCAGACCAGCATAATCCCTTACTATATTCTAAATTTTATCCTCATATCCACAGTTAAAGGTGGAGTTACCACCCTTCATCAAAGAAGCTTCTCTTTACAGAAAACGGAGACTATTACACAAAACCACAGCTGGATACAATGCGGAGATCAATGGATCATGAGGAGTCCAGCACCAAAGAATATATGCATATCATAGATCCTGTGCCTATGGCTCAAGGGACATTGTGGAAGAAGGGGTGGACAGACTGTAAGAGCCACAATACCTGGAAGTCTTCTGTGAAACACTCTGTAGAAATAGCTGCATGAACAAGACTGGAACAATAGAATATCAATGGACATACAAATATATGTATGTGCAGCAAATAAAATAAAACAAAAGAAGGCTATCAACTTGAGAGTGGGGAACATGAAAGGAATTTCAGGGAGAGTAATTGGGAAGGGCTGGAAAGAATGAAGGGAGGAAGGGATGCAATTCTATTTCAATTAAAAACATTTTTAAAAAGAAATAGTATGAAATCTACATAAAGGTTGCTAAGTTTTTTAATTATAAAAGTAATATATACTCATTTTAGGTATTTTGAGAAATACCAGCAAATGAGAAGAATATAAAGTATGTATATAATTCTGCTCTGGTTATCCAAAGAATTGAAACTTTTCATATATATTCCCTATGTACTCTTCTCTAGAAATACTTTTATTGTTGTATGTAGTCAAAACCATACCATATAGACATCCTTGTCATGTCACCACAATTTGAATAATTTCCTCAATTCATTATCAGTGACAGCATAAAATGAAGCCAAATACGTATGGCTAGTCAACAAGCCAGCAGTATCAAAGGTGAAAAGGCCTGTGACCTACCTTTAATTCTTATATATTAGCAGCAAGCATCTCAATCTATACCTGTAAGATTCCTGGAAACTTAACAAAGTATAGCCATTGGTACACTGAAAGGCACTTCAATATTCAAAGACAGCTTTGTGATGGTTCCTCTACAGTTTACTTTCTATTGCTGTGATAAACAAGATGACTAAAAGCAAACTGGGGAGCAAAGGGCTTATTTCACTTTGAAGATCATAGTCCATCATGAAGGGAAGTCAGAGCAGGGATTCAAGGCAGGAACCTGAAGGCAGAAACTGAAGAAGAGACAGGAAAATGGTGCTTACTGGTGTGCTGCCCCTTACTTGCTCATTTACTTCTCTTATACAGGTCACAGTGGGTTGGACCTCCCCACATCAAAACAGCAATCAAGAAAACATGCCATCGACTTGCCTATGGGCCAATCTGATGAGATTTCCTCTCCCTGAGTGAATCTAGCTTATGTCACTCACACACAGTAACAAAACAACAAACAAATGAAAAACAGCAAACACTACCTTTTTATAGTGTTCTGCAGAAAAAGGAATCAACATTTAATTTGGTCATTGCAGATACACTGTTCCCCTCATTAGCCTAGTTATCTATGAACTCTATCAACATCTCTCTTAAAATGTGGCATCAGGATTTTATATCATTACTATAAACAGGACTACTGTCACATTTTGTTTATAGTATTTCTCTGTTAATTCACAATAGGGATATATTTTTAACATGTAATACTCAATTATTGATTTCAAAAGGTTAGATTCCTGGTAGGACTGACCTTCATACTTTAATGGTACAATTGATTTCTTTTTACTAAGTAGATACTATCTATATCCTTTAATGTTGTGTCAGTGGCTAAGCCCTATGTTCTAGCCAATTATAATCATTTCAAACCCTGACTCTGTCAACTAGCACACTGGCTAATCTTAGCCATGCACTGTATTATGGACAAAGATGAAGCATCCTACATAGCATGGTATTAGTGGTCACCCTTTCCAGCTGCCATTAAGGTTTTATTAGACAGCTTGTAACCCCATCTGGATATACTGCCACCATGTAGCCTGTCTTTCCCAGGGACTGTGTTATTCCTTGATTCCATAAAAATAATGTCAATGACACTACCCATAGTTTCTTTATACTTAAACCACCAAACACTAAAACTATTAATTGCCAAAGACTCACTGTAAATCTTCTGTAACCAGGTAAGGCTTCTAGCAGTGGGACTGGGACATTTGCTCTACAATCTGTCCTGCCTGCAGCAAGACTTGCTGGGGTAATAATAGTGGCACTCCCAGCAGTGGCTAACCAATGACTAGTACAACTAGAGGCCCACACCACAAGACGAAGCTCATGCCTGATACTCCCTGGATAGCCAGACACCAGGGAATGCACAGCCAGAGAGCCAGAACAGAACCAAACATGAATGGAAAAATTTCAATGAAATGATTCCTAATAATATTCTTCTTTATTTAAAGATTGGTGCCTAGCTCAATTGTCAAAAGAGGTGTCATCCAGCAACTGATGGAAACAGATGTAGAAACCCACAGCCAAACATAGGCAGAAACAGGGGAACCCTGTGGAAGAGAGGGGAGGGAAGACTGTAGGAGCCAGAGGAGTAG
Source organism: Cricetulus griseus (assembly GCF_003668045.3). Lineage (NCBI taxonomy): Eukaryota > Metazoa > Chordata > Mammalia > Rodentia > Cricetidae > Cricetulus > Cricetulus griseus. The sequence goes on from NC_048604.1 coordinate 4,393,269, forward strand.
AGGACACCATGAGAACACAGCCCACAGAATCAACCAAGTAGGGCTCATAGGGGATCACAGAAACTGAAGTAATAATCACAGATCCTGCATGGGTCTGAGCTAGGTCCTCTGCATATACATTGTGTAGCTGGATGTTCTTGTGGAACTCCTAACATGTGGGAGGGGGGTGTATCTGTCCTTTTTTTGTCTGTTCTTGGGATCCTTTGCCCCCTACTGGGTTGCCTCATCTAGCCTTGACATGAGGGTTTGTGATTAGTCCTATTGTAACTTGTTATTCTATGTTCAGTTGATAACCCTGTGTGGCCTGCTGTCTGTTTTGAAGGGAAACAGAGGAGGAGTGGACCTGGAATTGGGCCTGGAAAGAGTGGGGGAAAGGAAAGCTGTAGTTGGGATGTAGTGTAGGAGAGAAGAATAAAAACTAATCCATGATCTTCCTTTCTATACTGGAAAACTCAAACAGTCTCTAATTTGCATTCCTTAAGTTTGAATGGACTCACATAGATAAAATGTCCAATGGTAGGCTATTTGCAGCCTGCTCCTGTACCTACCCCTATGAGAACTGTGCTACAGGATTAAAAAAAAAAAGCCAAGGCAACAAGTATATTAACTAGAAAATTTGGAGTTCAGACATAATAAAGAATATAATAAAAAAATAGCAATTGTTTACAATCTAATCAGAACTGTGCTAAAGAAATGGATGGTGGCCGGGTGTTAGTGGCACACACCTTTAATCCCAGTACTCAGGAAGCAGAGGCAGGTGGATCTCTGTACGTTCGAGACCAGCCTGGTCTCCAGAGCGAGTTCCAGGACAGGCTCGAAAGCAACAGAGAAACCCTGTCTCAAAAACCCAAATAATAATAATGATGATGATGATAAAAGAAATGGATGGCTAAAACTAAGAAAACAAAAGCCAGATTTCTCCCAACAATCTCATAACAGGTTACTCTTCCATGTATCCTAAACCTACTTGTGAAGAGTATATGGAAGCAACCTTTCCCTGCATGCTGATGTGAGCCATGATACCCCATCCCATCTACCATAAGTTCTTCTGTGATAGCCACCATATCTATACATTTTCTTTTGTCTTTCTAGAGTATCCCTGCTTCATGTCACTGCTTCATCAATGGGACTGTCCTTTGAAATGTGGTGACAAACATTTTATGGCCACCGGTTGAAAAACTAAGTAGCTGTAAGCCACAACATACTCATCCCAGTTTTACCCTGCTCCTTAATGCTTTGTAAAAGGACACTTAGACAGTTCTAGAGTGGTAGAGTTTAAACAAGGGTTCACATCAACATCTTCCTCTGTGATGTTTTAGAAAATTCATGTTTGCTTGATGACTACCCTAACTGTCATCATAGAAACTTCACCTAGTAATTGATGGAAGCAGATGCAGAAATCCACAGCCAAACTGTGCGAGTCCAGTTGAAGAGATGGAGGATGGATTATGTGAGCAAGGGGGGTCAAGTACATGATGGGGAAACCCATAGAGACAGCTGAGCCAAACTCACTGACTCTAGTCTAACAGCTGGGGAGCCTGCATGTGAAAGAACTAAGCTCTCTGCATGTGGGTGACAGTTGTGTGGCTTGGTCTGTCTGTGAGACCCCTGGCAGTGAGACTAGCATATCCCCTGGTACATGAATCTGGCTTTTTGGGGCCCATTCCTAGTGTGGGATGCCTCGCTCAGCCTTGATGGGGTGGGGGGAGTCTTGGTTCTATCTCAACTTAATGTGCCAGGCTTTGTTGACTCCCCATGGGAGGCCTTACCCATTCTGAGGAGTGGATGGGGGTGGGTTCGGGGGATGGGAGAGTGGGAGGAGGGGATGGAGAGGGAACTGTGGTTGATATATAAAATGAATAAAATATTTTTTTTAAAAAAAGAAAATTCATGTGTGTGTAGACCATGGGCCTGGATATTCTGATACAGCAAACTTGAAGTATCTGTATAGCCTGTTAAAAATCTCTAAAAGTTGTTCATTCTCATCCATGATGCTGGTTAAAAACCATTGTTCTATACTAGTTTACTCTAATCACCTCTCCTCACTATTCTGAAGGATAAAAACTATTTGAATATTTTATCCTATTGCCTACAAAAACAGATTTAGTTTTTTGCGGAAGCAAAAAATTACGAATTGAGAAGCAAATATATCCCCCATGTTAATCAGATCCACAGTCAATCTTGCAGGGTATAAGAGAAACAGTTTAGCATCATTTTTAACAGTTAGGGTCATCTTTATGGTCTCATAATCTACTTACCGTTTCCAAACTTCTTAAATAAAGACGATAATTTGTGATGTAAACTCTTCCCTTAATGGGGCCATTGAAAGGACATATGTAAATAACTTCTTTGTCTAGTAAGATAAAAAAAGTACCCTAAAATAATGGAAATATAGACCAAGATATACAACAAATGGTACTAACTTAATATAAACTACTTGGCTATGTTTAACTATAATAAAAATGTTGAAAGCAACACTGGCAAAGTTTCCACATCTCGTGCCAGGCTGAATCAGGGCAGTAGGGAGCCAGTAGGCCTATGTCTCTTCTAAGCACTCATGGCATTTGTGAGTTTGCCCCCAATGCTGTAACCACCTGAGACAAGGTGACAAGAGCCAGAGCACAGAACTGAATGGGGGTTTCGCTGTTGTTAACATCTCAGTATTGTAAAAGAAACTACTTGAGCTATTTCTCTTTCAATGATATCCTTGAATATGTTAATGATTTTAATTTTTAAAAATAACTTTGAAATCCCTTTCTCTTCAGGTACCAAATGAAAACTATATACTGAGGTCATTTCATGTCAGTTCAATTAGTTACTATATTGGTTAAAGGTCCATCTTCTGATATTCAGGACTCAAATGTCATATATGAAGACCATCCAAAGCAAAATTTCTTTGCTCTTATCCAGAAACTGGGAAGGACATAATTTACTGGTTTCAGTTTCAAGACTAGAACTATGAATGTGAGTCCATGGACACTAGTTTCTCGTGGTTCTTGTGGTACATGGCTAATTCAAAGACACTTTTCTAAAACCTTCATTTAATTGCTCATTTAAAATAAAATTCCAAATCTTAATTAATGGGCTGGTTCCCTGAAACAATGCTGATTATTGGACCCAAATATACTAATATGTGGCAGGAAGGACCAACCCTAACACAAAAAATGAATGTCCATATCATCAGCACTTGGCTCAGATGCTATTGGATGCTTTTGCATTCTTAAGTCAAAGTGACCTAGCCCTTCCAAAGCAGATTTCTTCCTCTTAGCATGGGTTTATCATGAAAAAAGAATACTGTATTGACATGTTACCACAACCTTACTTAAATTCCATTTTCTGGCAAAGGATCTCCTATTTTATCAAAGAAGAATCTTTAAGCTATTATCATTTTTGAAACATATATCACAGATTGGAAGACTTAATTTAATTGTTCTTATAACCTTAAATTACGAATAGTCTATACTATACCTCTAGTTAGAAACTTTCAAGAGATAACCCACATTGTTAGCACTAAAACATTCTAGTTGGTACAGAGACAAGAATATTGCTAGCCTTGTGAGCATAGAGCTTTTGAAAGAACTCTTTGATGAGGAAAGGCATGCATTCTCTGCACTGACACTCCTAAACAAAGCTAGCCTATTTGTCCTCTCTGTCTTGTACAGAGCAAGTGAAGCTCAAGCCACCTCATCTTGCTGTACTGTTCCTCCAGGTCTGCACTCCCAGCCTCAAAAGCTCCTTACCAGTAATTAGTATTTCCCCTGGGAGTTGAGGAACACTCTCACTGAGATCCTGACTGAGTCCATCTTGAGATACCTGCAAGTGAAAGGGAAATCAGAGGTGTTGGTGTTATCTTGCACAGACGGTAACAAACAGAAATACGCTTTTTAAAGAAAAAATGGAAGTTTAGTATTTAAGAAAACTAGAGCAGAAAATTCAAACTGGGAAAAGGGAATCTGGGATGAAAATATAGCTGGCACTTTCTTAACTCACATGATGCCTTCTGTTTAATCCCTAGCAACAAAAGTTAGAAAAATAAAAGATTGATCTGGCTGCAATGTTTATCAGATGTGCTAACTCCTAGTCTGCATTAAAATAATATTACCAAAGTTTTAAATACTTTTTAAAGCTAACACACCTCAGTAGAATGACAGAACATTAATGAAGTTAGTGTGCTATATGGCCACAGCTTTTGTTCCTATGCAATTGCTGCAGAATCATATCACAGTGCCAGAGCATATGCTTTCTGACCTATTATTTTTATTAGGAATCTTATTCTAAGTAAGAGAAAGAGTAGTTTGTCACAGACCCCATCAGGTGTCTAGGAACCATTTTGGGAAATCCCCCCATTGACTTTATTCATCTTATCACTTCAGCAACTCTGACAGCCAGGAAAGCATTAATCATAAAACTCAGGGACTCCAGGTATGGTGACAGCCTTTGGCAAGCTGTGGCAGTATCATCACAAGTTTGAGGCTAGCCTGGGCCACATAACCTGACCCACTCTCAAAACCAACCAACCAACTATCCAATCCACTCACAATTTAAATTTCGGTATTTCAAAATAAAAATAGAATGCTATAAGATTAAAGGGCTGAAATAAAGTGATTTGTACATTAAAAAGAGTTATTACATTATGAACAATACTTAGTAAACGATTAAGAAAAGAATCTGCCAACCTCCCTCCCAGGTAATCAGGCAATGGGAATGAATATTTCACTCAACCAACAGGAAAGAACAGTAATGTAGCTTTAAAAAGCAATAAAAGGCAAAACTTGTCAGTAATAAAGAAATAAAAATAAAAAGATACCTGCCTTTCTGATTGGTCATCTTTATACACTTTGAGGTGAGAGAATAAATTGATCTTTCTGGTGAATCATCTTAAAATTTCATGGGGCCATGAATAAAACTTACTTAGAATTCACCCCCCTTTCAATTTATGATCCAAAAATTTCATTCTACTTTGAAGCATTTTATGTTCAAGTTGTACATATTTGGCTTTTGTAAGTCTTATCATCATAGTCATCAAATAATGCCCTATTTCTGAAGGTATAGTAACCTGCTTAGTCAGTCTTGGCCTTTCAACAGCTCCTTCAGACCAGAATATAAGGTCTGGCAGCAACTTATGAACAAAGCTTTAGGAAATCATTTACAAAGCAAAAATCATTTAACACATAATCTATTTAAATATCTCCTAGAACAAAGTGTCTCCATTGCCTTATGCTATATGAATACATGATGAAATTCATGGTTCAATAAGACCCAAACAATTGTCTGACACAAATATGAAGAGAGAAATGTAGAGATACAGACAAATGTAAAAACAACCTACCATTTTAATGGATTCATTCTCCAAGGCATATGAATTACATTTAGATGTTGATGCAGAAGCCATCCTGGAAACTACCAAGAAAGACAAAATTCTCTATTAATTGAACTATTTAAAACATGTGATTAAAGCTTTCAATATTTCAAGAGAACATAGTACTTAAGTTTGTAGATGCTATTTATATCTTAGGGCCCAACAGAATAAAAAATACAAATAGCTACCCAGAGCACAGGCAGTAAATATCCAATGAAGAAACACGTTCAATGCTGTATTTATTTTATTCTTGGTTTTTAGGTTTGAGAGGGAGAAGTTAGAGGTGTGCTATACATTTCCAAACTTTCACCTAAAAGTTAAGAGGGTACTGTGCCAGATACACACCTAGATGATAAATGACTATAAAGGGCCATGTGTGGTAGAAGCAATTTGTGCTCTAGCACTTGGGAGGCAGAATTAGGAGGACCATTAAATAAAAAGACTGTCTGCATTCATGAATGAGACTATGTCTCAAAAATTGCAAAATAGGGTTGGGAAACACAGAACAGGAAACAGGAGCTAAATAGTAAAAGGAAAATCCCATAGATGACATCATGATTATTCTAAGAAATTTTATTCATAGAGTTCAAGTTGCCAATTAAAAACAAGCAAACAAAAAATTTTAATGTTTACCAATACATTGCAGCATGAAATTTCTATACCACCTAATTTTTAAAGATAATTTACAAGCATCCAAGCAGAATTATTAAAGGGTGAATAGTTTCACTTAAACAATTCCCCATCAAAAATTATTTTCTCAAACTCTAATATAGAGCTATAGTCCTGAAAACAGCTTGGGAGACAAAACAAAAACAGACAGGGAGACCAATGGAATCAAATTGAAAACCCTCATATTAACCCACACACCTACGAACACCTGATCTTTGACAAAGAAGCTAAATTTATACAATGGAAAAAAGAAAACAGCTTTAACAAATGGTACTGGCATAACTGGATGCTGGCATGTAGAAGACTGAAGATAAATCCATGTCTATCGCCATGCACAAAACTTAAGTCAAAATGAATCAAAGACCTCAATATAAATCCAGCCACACTGAACCTCTTAGAAGAGAAGGTAAGTGGTACCCTCAAACAAATTGGTACAGGAGAGCGCTTCCTGAACATAACACCAGTAGCATAGACACTGAGACTGACAATTAATAAATGGGACCTCCTGAAACTGAGAAGCTTCTTTGAGGCAAAGGACACAGTCAACAAGACAAAACGGCAGCCCATCAAATGGGAAAAGATATTCATCAACCCCACATCTGACAGAGGGCTGATTTCCAAACTATACAAAGAACTCATTAAGCTAGTCACCAAAACACCAAATAATCCAATTAAAAAGTGGAATATAGAACTAAATCGAGAATTCTCAATAGAGGAATCTAAAATGGCTGAAAACACATAAGAAAGTGTTCAACATCCTTAGCTATCAGGGAAATGCAAATCAAAACAACAGTGAGATACCATCTTACTCCTGTCACAATGGCTAAAATCAAAAACACCAATGATAGCTTATGCTGGAGAGGATGTGGAGAAAGGGTAACACTCCTCCATTGCTGGTAGGAGTGCAAACTGGTACAGCCACTTTGGAAATCAGTATGGTGGTTCCTAGGGAAATGGGAATCAATCTACCACAAGATCCAGCAATTGCACTCTTAGGCATATACCCAAAGGATGCACATTCATACAACAAGGACATCTGTTCAACCATGTTCATAGCAGCATCATTTGTAATAGCCAGAACCTGGAAGCAACTTAGATGCCCCTCAACTGAAGAATGGATAGAGAAATTGTGGTCCATTTACACAATGAGTATTACTCAGATGAAAAAAAAAAAAACAATGGAATCTTGAAATTCATAGGCAAATGGATGGAACTAGAAGAAACCATCCTGAGTGAGGTTATCCAGTCTCAAAAAGACAAACATGGTATGTACTCATTCATATATGGATTTTAGACGTAGAGCAAAGGACTACCAGCCTACAATCCACACTGCCAGAGAAGCTAGTAAACAAGGAGAACCCTAAGAGAGACATACATGGTCTCCAGGAGATGGGGAATGGAACAAGATCTCCTGAGCTAATTGCGAACACGGGTGGAGGGGAGAGGGAGGTAGGAGAAAGAGAAGGGGAGAAGAGGAGAAGATGAGGGCAGAGGACATGAGGGAGCAGGAAGACTGAGTCAGGGGAAGAATAGAGGAGAGCAAGAAAAGAGATACCATAATAGAGGGAGCCGTTATAGGTTTAAAGAGAAATCTGGAACTAGGGAAATGTCCAGACAACTATAAGGTTGACCCCAACTAACAATCTAAGAAATAGTGGAGAGGCTACCTTCCCTTATAGTGAGATTGATGACTACCTTATATGCCATCCTAGAACCTTCATCCAGTGGATGATGGAAGCACAAGCAGAAACCCACAGCTAAACACTGAGCTGAACTCTGGAATCCAGTTTCAGAGAGGGAGGAGTGATGAGCAAAAGGGTCAAGACCAGGCTGATGAAACCCACAGAAACAGCTGACCTGAACAAGGGGGAGCCCATGGACCCCAGACTGATAGCTGAGAAACCAGCATAGGACTGGTCCAGACCCCTTGAACAAGGGTGTCAGTTAGGAGGCCTGGGCAGTCTATGGGGCCTATGGCAGTGGATCAGTATTTATCCCTAATACACAAATGGACTTTGGGAGACATCTCCACATGGAGGGATACTCTCTCAGCCTAGACACATGGGGGAGGGCCTAGGCCCTGTTCCAAATGATATGACCCTTTAAGAATGCCCCATGGAAGGCCTCACCCTCCCTAGGGAGCAGAAAGGGGATGGGATAGGGAGTCAGTAGGGGGCAGAGGAGGAGGGGAGGGAACTTACATTGGTATGTAAAACAAGCTTGTTTCTCATTTAAATTCAAAAGTATAAAAATGAAAAACATACCTGTTCTAGCCTCTGGAAGAAGCAACAGCAAATTTTTCATATGCTGATATTGATCTGAACATGTGAATAAAAAAGAATTGCTTTATCTACATTAAAAAGTCTAATGTGAAATAGAATTGAATGAAATCAAATTCATAGGAATTATTTAGTCAGTATTTTCTAGTGAAAGTATGTATTTCAGGTAAATAATGCATAATCCCTCAATTCAGCCATAGACAAAAGGGGTTAATATTCAGAACAACATGTGGTGGTTTGAAAGAAAATGGCCCCCCAAAGGGAATGGCACTATTAGGAGGTATGGCCTTGTTGGAGGAAGTGTGTCACTGTGGGATTGCGCTTTGATGTCTCTTAATCAAGCTTCCCTCAGTGTGACAGCCAGTAGACTTCCTGCTGCCTGCAAGAAGCAGCAGTCTCAGCTCCAGCACCAGGTCTGCCTGTACACCACCAAGGTCCCCATCATGATGGACTGAACCTCTGAAACTGTTCGTGAGCCACCCCAATCAAATGCTTTCCTTATACATGTTGTCGTGGTAATAGTGTCTCTTCACAGCAATAGAACCTAAGACAATACATCAAACATTTTTTAAAAAAATATTTATTGTTATTTGTGTACATAATGTGTATGTGTGGGCATGCATGCTATAGTGCATGTATATAGAGGTCCAAGAACAAGTCATGGAGTCAGTTCTGTCCTTCCACCTTTACCTGAGTTGTGGGAATCAAACTCAGATCATCTGGCTTTCAAGGCCACTTAAGTGCCTTTATATGATGGGCCATCTCACTGGCTGCACAAAACCATTTAAACCTAAGTATTTATTTAAACTTGTGAAGATTTTAGCAATGATGGAAAACAAGAAATGCTTGTTATTTTAGTTATCAATATTAAGGATAGACAGGGATGAAGTCACTAGCAGGTAAGCATATCTACTTCAAGGTGACTGTGGATATCTATGGAATCTTTTGGATCATGTTCCATTAAAAGAACTGTCAGAGGGTTGGGGATATAGCTCACTCAGTAAAATACTTGCCTTGAAATCATGATGACCCACCCAGAACCTGCATTTTTAAAAAGTTGGGTATGATATATGCTTGTAAATCCCACTCCTGGATACGCTGCCTTACTAGCCAGCAGCTTAACTTACTTTTGAGCTCTAGAAAAGTGAGAGACCCTGTCTAAAAACCCAAGGTAGACCACTCTGGAGGAATATGATCTCCACATACCATACACACATGTATTCACAAACTGCCAACCATTCTCTCTCTCTCTCTCTCTCTCTCTCTCTCTCTCTCTCTCTCTCTCTCTCTCTCTCTCACACACACACACACACACACACACACACACACACACACACACACACACACACACTAAAAAAGGAGCAGTCATTCCCTAACAAAGCACAGCATACCAACTCACTCTGGCACACCTTCACGGTGCTGGTCAGTGTCCTTAAGAAAATCCTGAAGAAGACAGGAAGCATATAAATAAAAACATCAAAATGAAGAGGTGGAGAGATACAGAAGGGAAGGAATCTTACATTATTAGGGCTGTCAGGTTGCACCCACAAGAGATCAACTTGACAAGGGCAAAGCTGGTGCCCATTTGGCTCATGGTTGTGTCCTGGTACACAATGGCATTATTAACACTCTAGTGAGAGAATGACTGATTGTGTGGAAAATACACACCATCATAAGACATGATGAGGGGGCTAACTTCAATACTGATTTACCAAATCCCACAACAGTGGAACAATGAAGTATTATTGAATCATAAAGATGAACTCTTAACCCAGATATCATGATGGCACAAATCAAACTCCCAGCAACTGGGAACTGCTAAACTAGGAGGGTCTGTTTAGCCCAGTAGTTTGAGACCAGGCTAGGCAATAGAGGAAGGAGGGGAGGTAAGAGGAAGCAAAAAAACAAGTGCTAATAGAGAAAAGATGGAAAAGAAAAAGTGAATTTGGTGGTAGCTTAATTAAAAAGGAATTACACTCTAACTTTAAAAAAGATCAGCAAGTAACTGCCAAATAAATTAAATTCAGACAAAATATTACATTGTGCTTTGCAAGACTACTCTAACCTTATGCTCATATACCACAAAATATTTACTCTTAGACATAATAGCAGAATGGGGAAGATGAACTTGAAAAGGCTGATCAGATGTACCTACCCTGAAATTATTCATCTGACTAAATAGGATTATTTAAGGGGACAGAGAAGGTTCTTCAGTAAGTAGTTTTTAGTAGTAAGATGCTTGAATATCTAATAGGTAAGTGTTTTCAAACTGAAGTTATTATTGCTAATTCAATAAAGATATTTAAAATCCAGGGCTGTACAGACCACTTACTGCCAACCTGCCTGCTCATGTATTCTTTTAATATTAGCACTTGCGAGGTGGAAGCAGGGGGATCAAGGGTTCAAGCCCAGCCTGGACTACATCAGACTGAAACACACAGAGACACAGAAAGAGAGAGAGAAAGAAGGAGAGACAGAGACAGATAGACACAGAGAGGAGAGAGACAGAGACTTACCATCTTTAACACTTGTAAACATTTCAGTCTAAAATAAATGAAGAAAGCCATCTCCACCTCCCCTTTTAAGATAAAAAGTCACTATATGATTCAAGGCTTTCATTAGCTAGGCATGGTATTGCACTCCTATAGCCCTAACACTTTGACTGAGTCAGTTTACAATCAAGCTAGTCTGGGACACACACACACACACACACACACACACACACACACACACACACACACACACTCTTACCTGTCTCACCTAACCAATACTATGGTGTGACCCAGAATGCACAAGGATCTGGGCTCAATCCCCAGAGGCACACACACACACACACACACACACACAAAAAAAAAAAAAAAAAAAAAAAAAAAAAAAAAAAAAAAAAAAAAAAAAAAACAGGTAAAGTTTTTATCTCAAATTGTGAAACTCATCACAATTTCTGAACATTTCAAAGAGAAGTCTCATGCCCAGCCATCATCACTCTGCACTCACAATGCTGAAGCCCTTCAGCAGCCAGATAGATTGCTTTCTATATCTACAGATCTGCCTACTCTGGGCCCTCATATACATAGCATCATATAACATGGTCTTTATATCTAAAGCCTTCTCTTTGGGAATTACAGCAGACACTATTACTGTTAAAAGCTGAATCAAACACAATTCTCTGAGATTCAAGAGCCTGGGTGATGATAAGGGTCAGTTCCACAGTAAGCCTGGCTTTAAATTTTCATCAGTGAGCCTCTGTGTCAAATGTGGTGGCTGATCCCCACTGTCTGCAGAAGCTGCAACACTGAGACACCATGAGCTACATTTTGGAGCTGGCGCCATACAAATCCACCTCTGCAATTGAGGAACTATTTGACCTTGGGCAGGTTATTTAATTTCTCTGAGCTCTTGTCACTATTTTATCACTGTTGGGCAAAATGAGTTAACTCAAGAGAAGAACTACTCTATGTATCTGGTAATAATTATCAGCATTTTAATTATGAAAGGCTAATTATTCACTGTGGTTAACACAATCAATTCTACAAATAAGCTCTTGCCTTAGAAATACCAGGGAGAAAGCAATCTATTACATGGACAGTGTTTGGCTACTGATAACTGAATTATAAACTTTTAAACTGCACTTGCCCACAATGACTGGAACAGGAAGCAATGTGCCATTGTAAAAGATGCCCTAAACAGATCAAGTACCCAGGAGGCATTTACAGAAGCAGCTGCTCGCTTGGTTTACAAAGCATTCTTCCCAAAGCCCCAAGAAATATAATTTTAATCCTTTTTATTTAAAAAAGTCATTGAAGGGGCTGGAGAGATGGTTCAGTGGTTAAGAGCACTGACTGCTCTTGCAAATGACCCAGGTTCTGGTCCCAATACCCACATGAGGCAGTTTACAAATAGTTCCAGGGTTTCAGATGCCCTCTAGCCTCTGTGGGCACCCGTATACATATAGTGCACACCAATTCATTCAGCTTTACACCCAAACACATAAATAAAAATAAATATTTGTTTAAAGAGTTCTTTAAAATCATTGCTTTTTTACTATCTTGGCTATAATTCAAAAACTGAAAATTCTATACTCAAAGATATGATTTTTATTCCCTGCCCAAGATACTTTTGTGATGATTCAAATAAATTCCCTTCCTGTTGAAAAGGATACAGGGACTAGAGAGAGGTTAAGTTACTGGGTTGAGTCATTGGCATGGCCAACTAGCCTAGGTCCTCCTAACAGCACAGGGTACTTTTCATCTGGCGAAAAGTCTTCCAAGTACTCTCTTGAAGCAAACTAAATGAAGTGTGTTACTGGTTCTAATATCAGTGAAAGAGTTTAGAAGATAAGTTAACAAAAAAAGTTAAGAGAGCTCACTCACCCAGCTCACCAGTCTCCAGGGCCTCTAACATCCTCAAATAAAAGTACATAAAGGTGGTATTTGCCAAATAAAGCTTAGTTTTAAGCACAACATAGACTTCACCATCTCTTTGGAAATTCAAGATAATCTCAATGGGTCTTCCACTCTCCTTGCTTCTGTCTCTCATTCTAGCACTTAGCACCTTTCACACAGTCATTGTGGTTACTGCCCACCTTCTCAAAAGGATTAGAACCCTCCAAGCAAGAGGAGCCCCATTTGCAGGATAGGATTCTAGTATTTATTTGTTTTATTTACTCCTGTATTTACAGCACCTGCAACAATGACTAGCATCTAATAGGTACTTAATAGGTTATGTGTTAAATGAATTAACTGGTCAATAATGACTTGGACAAGGATTTTAACACCATTTCACTTAAGCCAGGAACCCATGAAAGGTTATTCAAATAAATTAAAAGGTACAATAAAGTCCCTGGCTCATCGGGATATTCCCTACACAATACTCTGGGCAGCAGAGCTGAAGTGCTCACTTATACTACTCTGAAACAATTTGCACCAAAGAACTGAGACAGTTTTATCCTCTTCTGTAGGCTCTCCCATGAAACAAACAATTTAAGCCACCCAAACCTTTTCTCCCACACATTGTTTTCCAGACCAAGAAACTATTTTAAAACCTTACAGAGTATACAAAACACCTGGACAAGATAACAGACAATTTACAAAAAGTAAATAGGTCTCAAAGAAGCACATTTTGCCCTGGATTTCACACGGTCTTTGCCAGCACAATCTAAACACCAAGGGGTGGGAGTTCCATCTCCACTGACAACTGATTTGCAATCCATGGCCCTTGCTGAGCTTTCTTGTGTACAAACAGAACAGTGAGAAAGAGCATGATGCTTTCTCCTTTGATGACCCCTAATGTGATTTATTACTTTGCCTTGGCATCTAAATGAATTTAGAGGTGCTTTCTCTCCACCAGTCCAAATGGCTGGATGGAACTATCCAGTCTTAGAAGACATTTCCAAAGCCTGTCAGCCAACAAGGAGTCATGAACAGGCAGCCTGATTAGAATTTCTGATTTTTGAAGATCATTGTTTTTGCTTGGAAATTTATTTTGAAAACAAATATCATGAAATTTAGGCACTGGAGTACAATATTATTAGAATCAATATTTTTTGTTATAAAACAAACTGTAAAAATCCCTTTGCTAGCTTAAGATGAGAATTGTAGATGGTATCTATCTAAAGACAATTTTTCCCTATCTCTTTGTGTGTTCCTGTGTGTGAATGTTTGTGGAGACCAGAACACAACCTTAGATGTCATTTATCAGCTACCATCTACCTTGTTTTCTAAGACAGGGTCTCTCATTGGCCTGGAGCCAGCCAAGTAGGCTAGCAAGCCCCAGGGATCTGTCTCTACCTCTGTTGTGCTGATATTATAAGTATATGTTAGCCACCTGCCTTTTCAACATGGGCTTCAGAGATTGAAGTCATACTTTGACAACAAGCACTGAGACCTCGCTATATCATTCCTTATATACTTCTTTCTCATCTGTTCCCTGACCCCACCATATGCCCTCTCTCTGCTGGTTTTCTCCCTTCCCCTAGTCAGTCCCCCTTTCGGAAACACCAACATACTGCCTTAACTCTAGTCTAAAATGAAAGAAAAGGGCTGTGATGTTCAATAGTGAATTTTTCATCCAAACTCCTCCCCCTCATTTCCAACCTGGCCTCTTCAGAAGCATCAAGCCTAATGAGGACCATTCTCTAGTCAGTATCTGAGTGCTAATAAATGCACAGTGTATAAGAGCTCCAATTATTCACACTTCTCACATGACTTTGACCATGGGCCACTTAGGCAAGAAAATGAAAACAGACTTCACAATGTCTTCAATGAAACTACTAGCTGGACACAAAAGAAAAGTTCAATGCTTCCAGGCATTTTGAGCCCATTGTGACTATCAATTTAAATTGTACATTTGCTTATTTGGAAGAAGTGATACCCCAGCCCGCATGAAAAGAACTATGTGAAACAGTATGAGTCTGTTTCATTTTTATCCATTTTCCTTTGACCAGGGATGGCAAACTGTTCCTGTAAAGGCTCAGATAGTAATTATGCAGGGTCTGTAAACCACACATCTCAATTGCAAGCACCAAGTTTAACAATGTAGCACCAAAATACTATCACAAGAACTACACATTTCAATACAATTTCATTTACAGAAGAAAATATGCTACTTCATGCTTTAAACTATTAAGTTCTTTCCAAATGAAATGCCTCAGCCCAAATAAATAACCACATCCCTTTAAACTGCAAAATAAACTATTAGCCCTACTTTTCATTTTGTCAAAGATGCCACTATGTCCACCTTCAAATCGGTGTGATATGGTTGAAAAATTCTGTACTCAAGAATTTGAGTTTGCAATCCCAGCTCTGTCACTTAGTAATAATAGCCGTGCATATTCTATTGCATAGAGTGCAGTTCCCTGTAAAACAGGCATGACACCACTTGCCCTGGTTGAAGGTGAGGAGGATCGTGAAAATGGTATCACAACAAATGACATAACACACCTGTTCCCTCCTCCAACTAGAGGTTTCCCAAGAACTCTTAAGTCATTCCTCAAACTAGGTATTGAGAGAAATTCTTTCTCCCTGGAGAGACTCAAACAATTGTCTATCCCATCTTTCTAGGGCACCACCAAAAAGCCAAAGTACAATTCAATGAAAACCGAACTTGTGGATTAGGCTTAGTGAGTGAATATGGATGAAGGGTTACTTACAGTAGCAGGAGTGATCCCAAAGCAGCTTCTCCACCCAAAAGTCTCACCCTGACATGGGTGATAACTTCTCCACAGCTGTATTGATGAAGTCTCCCCTTCAGTTAACCTTTGGTCCTCTACATGCTCTAGCACCTCCCAGTCAGGAACTCATTTGTAATTAGAACAGAATAGTTTTCCACTAGCTGGGAGATGCAGAAGGGAATGGGTGAGATCAGGTGGGGGTCCAATGACCCTCCCCACATTCTTCAATAGGGGGATGTCAAAAATCAATGGGCCCAATCTTGAGTAGTCATAGTTTCTCTGATGAAGATGACGACTCATATGATAATCTAATCTCAGCAAACAGCTAATTGTCTAAATAGACATATGTAACTCATGTGTTAGATCAATTTATCTTGACTACTTCAAATCTCATTACTAAAAGTTATCTGGTTTAATGAGAGCTTTAGAAATTGTAAATTGCTAAGTCATTTTTAAATTTGAAATTCACTCTTCTTATCATAAGAATTCAGCTCAAAAATGCATCTACTTTTTGTAGCTTTAAATGTTGCAAAGGTCTTTAGCTGAAACCAATTCAGAGGCAGCTGAAAGGCAGTCTGAATCATTTTTTTTTCCAGGAGCCTGTGACAGACTTTGAACAAATAGATCCATTTACTCTATTTCTTGGTCTCCTCATGACAAATAGCACATCTTCAAGATAGTTGACTAGCTTTAGTGGCATGAGCTGTTAGTCATGGAACATGGAACTTTAGATATCATAAGCTGAAACTGGTACGGCAAATAAACTATTTAAAAGTCAACAACTACGAAGTTACTTTTTTTATTGGACAAAGGCAACATAGTGCTAGGGCAGAAATTTAAGTAGACCATTAGAATCACCAATGGATCTTGTAACAGTCAAATACTTGACAGTAAACAAAGTTTTAAAATAGGAGTAAGATCAAGTTCCCATTCACCTGCCAATTCCAATACTCATGAAACCAGCTAATCTACTCCACAACAAAACAAAATATTTTGCTGAATTATTTTTTGCAGCAAGAACTATTCTCCAAAAGTACATGTTAAATTTATAAGTAGAAGACATTTCTAAGCAAAAAGTTTAAATGGCAATTGCTAAGGAGTAAAAACAAGTACAGCTATAACTATTACAGTAATGGAGAATGCTACTTTTCAGCATTTACATTAAACTTCATTATATTCCACAAACCTTCTCAGCTGCAGGCTAAGGGACCCTCGGAGAAAAGACCAGAAATTGGGCAGTAATGGCAGACTCTTCCAAGCAGAAGTAGTGGGGAGGGATAGACGCTTTGGAGCACATGTGCAATTTGTAGAAATAAATAAAAGGAAAGCTCTTTGGGTGGAACAGGCCATTGAAACCAGTTCTTCTAGGTGCTTTCACTCAAAGGTAGAAGCAAGAGTTTTTCTCAGGCTCTTCTCACACACATGTACACTTCCCTTCTTTATATACTGCATGTGTTTCTAATATTTCAAATCTCACATAGTACTGGACCTCCAGTGGCTTTCTGGGTCTCCTGTTAGATTTCTAGAGCTTCCTAAAGGCTATGTTTTCTGTCCCTGGCACACTCTGGGCAGACAGAACCCAGTAAAGAACATTGTCCTCGAAAATTTCCATGACTTTGGAGAAGTTTAACTTCAGCCCCTTAAAGGTACTTCCTGGGATGGATTTGCATGATTATAATCGCTATGCATAGTTTTGTGATCTCATAAATATGCATCTACTGGCAAATATTATGTTGGTTTTAATGTGATTCTGCTCTTTGCTTTTGTCATACAGGCTGCTGGGAGCATCAGAAACACAGATACAGTCTCAGGGCTCTACTTATTTCTGATGCTGAATAGTGATAACAGGAGTTTTCTCCACAGACCTTTGATTAGTGTCTATGTTTCACTACTACAAACAGTGCTGTTCTAAGCATTCTTAAAAATGTCTCCTATATCTGGCACAATGTGTAAGAACTACATTGGCAGGTTTTCCTATACTTTTTTTTTGGTCTAGCAACAAATTAGTTTAAAAGTCAAATTAAACTGAGACGATAGGTAACAGATGATAATGCAGGCAAACCCACAACTTTAATCATAAGCCCAGGCTTGTCAACACTCGTCCAAGAATTTGGATAATGTATTCCTTATCTAGGGATTCTATGACAAAAACCCACAGAATGGATGGCTTAGAATAGCAGCTAGGGATTCTCTCCCAGTTTTGAGGGTGTCAGCTAAGACATGAGCCCTCTGAAACGCCTAGCTAGCACTCGGTGGTGACGACAGTCCTTGGCATTCATGGGCTTGTGGAAGCACCATGTCAACTACAGTCTTCTACCTGTGTATCTCTGCTTTGCTCCACTGTTCTCTGCTAATGGCACCCTTCTTGATAGATGAAGGAGCGTCCCTTTTGATCTAGCTTCATCTTTAACTACATCTCTAATGGCACTATTTACATGTAAGGCCACATTCTGAAGTACTAGGAGTTAAAACTTCTCTGGGGAGAGCATACCACACAGGCAGGACATCACCCATGGAAATGAACAGTTTACAAAGGATCATGTCAGCATATAGTTACATTCAGAAGAGTTTAGTTCTCCCAACTATAAGCATTCCATGAACAGTTATTAAATTAACTAGTACTGAAATATTGATATGCATACATAGAATGATGAAGTCATAGGGGGTGATTATTCCTGAGACCTCTATTCAGCATATGTAATTACTTAATCTTGTTTCCAGAGAGTTGAAAAAGAGCCAATTTACACCAATCAGCTACTCTGCATCACAATGGGAAATTAAAAAATGACTTGGGAGACTGGAGAGATAGTTCTCTCTCTCTCTCTCTCTCTCTCTCTCTCTCTCTCTCTCTGTGTGTGTGTGTGTTACTATCTGTTTAGGACCTAGGTTTGATTCTGGGCACCCACATGGTGACTCACAACCACCTGCCACTCCAGTTTCATGGTATCTAATGCCCTCTTCTGACCTCTGTGTGCACCATGCACATTAGTGCCACAAATAAAATAGGTCTTCAAGAAGTTAATTGGGAGAGAGTGGGCAAATACAAGTTGGATGGTAGCAAAAACAATGAGTGGGTATATGAGAAAATGAAAATCATTTGGGAATAAATACAGCCAGCCTGAAGCCAAGGTAACCCATCTGCTTGTGGACAATGATCATTTACTGACTGCCACGCTATCAGCCATTCTTCTAAGCACATTTGAAGTCATTTACTTTCCATGAACAACCCCCATTTGGCAAGTAATACAAGTAACTTCATATGACAACAGAGAAATATAAAGAACAACAACTTGTTCACCAAAGACTGTAGAAGTCAAACTGAGGCAGCTTAGCCGTCTTAGTCAATAACCAGTTCCCAGTAGATGAGCAAATGAAAAATAAGGATATAATGCTCTCTTATTAAATAGTTAACAACAAAGAAGGGGATTAGGAGGGGATTCTACACATAAAAATTTAAAAATTTGACAGTCAGAAAGAAGTGCAGCCTTCATTTTAGAGGAGAGTAAACAAGTGGAGATTCCCTCCACTAAACCTTTGAAATTGCCTTTAGAGATGCTGAGGCATAAGGATGGCTGTTATTTCCATGCAAGCCTTGTCTATCTAGCAAATCCCAGGCCAGCTAGGGCTATATGATGATACTCTGGCTCAAAACAAAATTGCCTTCAGAGATTAATGCTACACAAGATGCCATATTATAAAACTTAGCTGTATCTTAAATATTTAACCAGAAACAATGCTCCCACAACACTAGTGCCCAGTCCACTTAATACATATGCCTCACAGTGATTATAGCCTAGAGCCAAATGCTGACTTCTCAGTCAAATATAGACACCACTGACAATATTTTTTAAATGCACCCTAGTCTCCAAAGTTAATTCCAAAGAATACTTCCAGACCAGGCAGAAAAAGTGTGAATTGGTGCTTCCCGACCCTCCTGTATAGGAGGAACATAAGGAATGCAATTGTTGAAAATGGTGGGCTTGATCCATCTTTTATTTCTCAATTTTTTATTTAAATTAGAAACAAGATTGTTTTACATGTCAATCCCAGTTCCCTCTCCCTCCCCTCCTCCCCTGCCCCCCACCTAGCACGATACCTATCCCATCCCCTTTCTGCTCCCCAGGGATGGTGAGGCCTTCCATGGGGAGGATCTTCACAGTCTGTCATCTCCTTTGGGATAGGGCCTAGGCCTGCCCCTCCCCCGTGTGTCTAGGCTGAGGGAGTATCCCTCTATGTGGAATGGGCTCCCAAAGTCCATTTCTATGCTAGGGATAAGTACTGATCTACTACAAGAGGCCCCATGGATTTCTGAGGTCTCCTCACTGACCCCCACGTTCATGTGGTCTGGATCAGTCCCATGCTGGTTTCCCAGCTTTCTGGCTGGGGTCATGACTTCCCCTTGTTCAGGCAGGTCAGCTGTTTCTGTGGGTTTCACCAGCCTGGCATGGACCCCTTAGATCATTACTCCTCCCTCTCTGCAACTGGACTCCAGTTCAGTTCAGTTTTTAGCTGTGGGTGTCTGCCTCTGCTTCCATCAGCTGCTGGATGAAGGCTCTAGGATGGCATATAAGTTAGTCATCAGTCTTACTATCAAGGGAGGGCATTTAAGGTAGCCTCACCTCTGTTGCTTAGATTGTTAGTTGGTGTCATCCTTGTAGATCTCTGGACATTTCCCTAGTGCCTGATTTCTCTTTAAACCTATAATGGCTCGATCTATTATGGTATCTCTTATCTTGCTCTCCTTTATTCTTCCCCCACCCCTCCCCCAACTCAAACTTTCTGCTCCCTCATGTCCTCCTCACCCCTTCTCTTCTCCCCTTCTCTTTCTCCTAGCTTCCTCTGCCCTCCCCTCATGCTCCCAATTTGCTCAGGAAATCTTGACCCTTTCCCCCTCTCCAGGGGACCATGTGTGTCTCTCTTAGGGTCCTCCTTGTTTCCTAGCTTCTCTTCCACAAGATCCAGCAATTGCACTCTTAGGCATATGCCCAAAAGAAGCACATTCATACAACAAGGACACTGTTCAACTTTGTTCATAGCAGCATTATTTGTAATAGCAGCATTATTTGTAATTGAACCTGGAAGCAACCATGATGCCTCTCAATGGAAGAATGGATAGAGAAAATGTAGTACATTTACACAATGGAGTACTACTAAGCAGAAAAAAAAAACAATGGAATTGGAAATTCACAGGCAAATGGATAGAACTAGAAGAAACCATTCTGAGTGAGGTAACCCAGTCTCAAAAAGGCAAACACGGTATGCACTCACTCATATATGGATTTTAGACATAGAGCAAAGGATTACCAGCCTACAATCCACACCACCAGAGACGTTGGGCTTGATCCATCTTAAATAGTCTGAATTTATAAGAGCAAGTTGACCTTGGAAGCTAGCAAAAAGCAGAAGTAGCAACAGTCACTTGCCAAATAGGCCACACTAAAAAAGTGTCCAAAGGAATCCCCAAAAGCTGGCTTAATTAATATCTTTGAAAACTTACAAAGATAAAGGCTTGGCGACCCACGGAGTATGGACAACAGTCATTTCCTAGTTGGGCAGTTACCTATTATGCCAGCCATAAATGCAAGCCACCTGTCACAGAACAAAGTGAAAGGGCTGAGTATTTCTGGACCTTGACATCACTGAAAGAGAAGTTCTCATGGATGTGAAAGAAATAATCCAAGAAAAGGGCAATAAATACAAAAAGGGAAGATGATAAAGAGGAACCAAAACCACTGTTAACAGAATGGAAATGACAGAATGAATAAATGTCAGTTCAAAAACAAAGATACCTATTGAATCTGACAACTTACATACCTTTTGAACAAGCAATAAGGGCTGCTTCTTAGATGGATAAAAAGATTTCCCAGGTTCCAGATGCAAATTCTGACAGTAATACTAAGAATAAAATTAGGGTGTGATGATCGGGGAACGGGTATGGGCGTTGTTATAGTCGATTAGGCTATCCCTTTTATCTTCTTGAAGACCATATTGGCATCTACAAACATAATTCAACAACAAATCATGATTTTAAAAAGTGTCCCACAAAGAAGAAATGCTATCACTGGGAACCTACAGATGATACAAAAATAATGAAAAATAGAAAGCTTTGCAACAATGTGAATAAGGCAAAAACAGTCAGTCTTACCATGTGAAGTTACAATTTTTAGAAATTCTAACAAGTTCAAAAAGACAAGAAAATGATGGCTATAACACAAAAGGAAGCAATAAAACTGTACTTGTAAGCTAGCCACAATAGAACAGACCTGTAACCCTTGCACTCAGGAGTCAGAGGCAGGTGGATATCTGTGAGTAGAAAAGTGGACCAATCTACAAAGTGAGTTCCAGGCCTGTCTCAAAAATAAAAACAAAAACCACACACAAAAATATCAAAACCTGTATTTGTAGAAAGCCCAACAATGTCTTGCCAAAATACAGTTTCCACAAATCAAATGAAAACATGAGCCCACACAAAGTTGCAATGATTGGTCGTAGTTCAGTCCTGAACTGAATAACCCAAATGGTTATCAATTAGTGAACTATAGAATACTACTCAGCAATAAAAGGTAGGAGTTACTGACATACACAACTTAAACATGAGTATAAAATGCAGAACAAAGCAGACAATTACCAACAACAGATTAACCTAGCATCCAAGTGTCAAAGAGCTATTAGCATTCACCTCACATTCTATGGTTGTGAAGTCAGGAATCGGTATTGAAAACTGCTGGCAAATATTTTCAGATTTTAAAAACATACTTTTAGAAACCTCATAGATGAGCAAATGATTTCAATGAAAATTATAATATGCTAGAACATACTATTGATGAAACTACTATGTTTTGACACACCCAAACAATGGAATAAATTCAAAGAGAGGAGAAAATAAAAAGAGTGATTTCTGAACTAGATTTTATGTGGAAAAAGCAAAGGCTGTATAGTGTGTGAAAGAAACAGGAGGATGCAAATATATATGTTTATGTTTGCTCAGGCTTTCAAAAGAAGAGAACTCAGAAGGCTGACAATCTGCAGTGGAAGAAGTAGAAACAAGTTTCCTGAGGAAGGGATGGAAGCAAGCATTTTCTGAATGCATCTTGCTGTGAATATGATCTTAAAATAATTTAAGTTTCAACCATTTAAATATTAATCAAAATTAAATTGAAAAAACAGAGTAAGTATAATCATATTATCAGGTTGGTTCACAACTAACAAACTTGATCAAATTAACCAAGAAAAACGTAAAGCTGGGTGTGGTGGCACACACTTGTCACCCCAGGTGGCAGGCAGAATATCAAGAGAAGGCCATCCTTTGCTAAGTAGTGATCATGAGGCCTATGTGACCTAATGAGATGATGGCATAAAGGTGGGGGGGCAGATAGATAAACAGTCAAATAGAGACAATTGAAAATCTTCCAGGCCCAGATGGCTCTACCCTGAGTTCTACTAACATTCAAGAAAGTGGTAAGCTCCAACTTTACACAGACAGAAAGGGAAGGTCCTAAGTCACTTTATAAGGCTAGCATCACAGCATTAAACTAGATAAAACCTGAAGCTGGCCGGGCATTGGTGGTGCATGCCTTTAATCCCAGCACTCGGGAGGCAGAGGCAAGTGGATCTCTGTGAGTTCGAGGCCAGCCTGGTATACAGAGTGAGTGCCAGGATGGGCTCCAAAACTGCACAGAGAAACCCCGCCTCGAAAAACCAAAAATAAATAAATAAATAAAACTGAAGCTGAAACTCAATGACAAATACAGACACTAAAATACTACCAACTGAATGGAGCAATAAGCAAGAGCATGTGCACATTGCGTCTATCCCAACAACAGGAATCAGCAAATGCTGCAGTTCAACTAGAAAATCTCTTAGAATAGCTCGCCACATCAACAAATTAAAAGGCTGTGTGAGTCTATGTCTGATTACCCTCTAAGCACAAAGGGGGTTGGTTAAAATTCAACTTCTGGACAGGCTCCAAAGCTACACAGAGAAACCCTGTCTTGAAAAAAAAAATTCAACTTCTGTTTAGAACTCCCAAAATGTGTGTTAGCAGCACATCTGCATGAAACTGAAGGTAAAGTCAATCTTTGATGATGAAACATTGAAAACAACACAACTTCTCAAACATGGAGCCTGGGCTCTGGCCCAGACCTGCTGAATCAGAAGCTCCAGGCACAGAGCCAGGGAACTGGTGCTGTGCAGAAACTCCTCAGGTGATTTTGGTGCTGCTGGCTAATCTAAGTATTACCTACACGGCAGCAGCCTGGGCATTGCCCAGGAGTTGGCTGCAAATGAGAAGACTGTACTGTATTCTCGTGCCTCATCCTACACCCACCAAGGCACAGTTGGTCCTGGAAGTGCAGGTGACTCTTGACAGTGTATTTGGAGACGTGTTCCTAAAGCAGGTATTCTCAGTGGAGCTGCATAATACAATGACCACAAGACTTTTCAAAAATGTCCATGCTGGTCTAACCCCAGATTAATGAACCTGGAAGTACATGGGTGCAGCTCAGGCAGCTGATATTTAAAATGCCCCAGGTGGTTTTAATGAGCAGCCAGCCTAGTAAAGCACCAGTCTGCAAGTCTGCAGTCTTCCTAAGGTGAAGAAATTTCTATTTAGGGACTTGGCACCTTCTCTTAAGAGACAGGGAAAGAACGGACACACACACACACACACACACACACACACACACACCAAAAGCATGTATTCAACAACAGCTTGCTTGCTTTATTGTCCTCCTCCCCATCTCTTCCCTCCTTCCATGAATAATTTATTGGAGATAGAATCTCACTGTAATGTCCAGGGTAGGTTGAATTCCAGGTTCAATCTCCTGAACACTGAGATTACCGGTATGTACCACCACACCCATGCTGAACTGTCTTCTTCATACTAATACAAAGAGACCCCATAGTCAGGTGAGCTCCACAGTTGTGACTCCTACAGTCACAATCCCCTAGATCAGGTCCCAAAGCTGCTGCCTGAAAGCTCGCTGTAGACCTTAACATTTCTGAAAGAAGCTTGGCACTTATATTAATAATTTCACCCTCAAAGGAGATATTATGTAAAAGCAATGTGCTAAAGGCTTGGCAAAGATTAAGGCTAACATCAATATAAGTTATTACTGAGGAAGCTGGTTGGGCACTAAAATCCAACCTGATGAAATCATCAGCAAATCAAAGCCAAAAGGTATCTCTCAACGCCCTACTGTCCCACACTTTAGCAACTGGCACAAGCAGCATGCACCATGTAGCTAGTCAAAATGGAGATGTCCTATAGCAAAATATACAAGTGATTTCCAAGTCTAGTAAAAAAAAATGATTCATTAATTATTAAGGTATTTATATGTAAAAATGATGCTATTTTAAATATACTCATATTTTACATTTAATCTGTTACAGAAAATATGTTAAAATTTATTTTGCCTGTGTATTTTACAATTTAACACTCTCTATTGGTTAGTGTTGTTTCAAAGACTTGGGAAGCCAGGGTATGACCAGACATTCTATCAACCACCTCAGACTTTATTTATATAATAGGCACTCAGGAGACACCTGAAAATGCAGGTTCGGCAAGGGTTCTTCACTGACCTGAGATTCAGCATCAGTTACAAGCTCTCAGGAGCAGCTGCTGAGGGTGAAAGGTGAGGGGGGATGCCCTTCTGTATGCTGTTAATACATGTTTCTCTACTTGGTTGATGAATAAAACACCGATTGGCCAGTAGCCAGGCAGAAAGTATAGGAGGGGCTACCAAACAAGGAGAATTCTTAGGAGAGGATGCAGAGAAGAGCTGCCAGAGAGAGATGCCATATAACAGGTCTGGGCATTTGCTGGTAAGCCAAAACTACATGGAGATACGTAGATTAATAGAAATGGGTCCATAGTTATGAGAGAGCTAGTCAATAAGATACCTGAGCCATTTGCCAAACCGTTTATAATTAATATACATCTCAGTGTGTTTTGGCGGGATCGGACTGAAGAGTGGCAGGCAGGACTAGGCAGAACAGAAATCTCCATCCACATAAGGGTATCCAGGAAATCTTTATCAACAATGGGAAATTGTTTGATGAAAGAGAAATGATGGGAATCTCTGAAGAAATTACTAGAGTTGGTAACAGGAAGAAAGGAAATGTCCTATAGGTTTAGAGTCAGCCTCCTCTTTATACCTGATATTAGCTGAAAAGCCAAAAAGAAGACATCATCCTCTATAGAGGATGTTACAGCAGGGAGCCCAGAGGTGGAGGACATTTCCAATAAGCCTGTTTGAGGGAGGGTGGGACACATGCTTTCTCACATCCCCCAACCACTGCCCTTCACAAGGAACATCTCGGAACCAGGAAACTCTAAAATTACATGGATGCTGCTAGTCAAACAGTAAGTGTGAAGGGCCTACTCTCCTGAGGTCTCCCTGAAGTTAAAAGCAAACTCCTGCAGGTTGTTACCCTTGAACAGCACTAACTAGGAGGTACACTATGAGTCATAGCCAGGGGTCACTGTCATATACCCGAAGTTCTTAATTGAGTAAAACAGCTGGGATCACTTCTTGGCAATACTGAAATCAAGTGAAGTCCCTTTTCTTCTAAATCCCCACCCAAGCAATCTCAGGGCCATAAAGAAATATAAAGGTCAACAAAGGGAATTTAAAGCACTATCACCCAACGCTAGGAATGTCCTTATAACTCACCTCTGCCCCAGTCACTCCCACAAAGAGGAAAGGATGACACTGATAGAGCAGTGTATTCCATTACAAGGCTCAGGAAACAAAGTGCTTCCTTCTCACCAAAAGTTCAAGGATGTAACATCAAAATCTAACCATTAACACATGCTAAAGGAAAGGCACCAATCTATGCTGTCCAAGTCTGTACAATGGGATGAGAGCTGAATATCTGATGAACAAGTTAATTTTATTTTTACTTTTAATTATCACTGTTCAACTTCCTTTAGCCCTTTCCTATTCCAAACATATTTGCAAACAAAAGTGAGCCTAAACTCATGACAGAGTCTAAATATCAAGAAGCTAGGAAGAAAGGGGTGGCAAAGCAATGCATAAAATCTTTCCCAACACTCCATTCAGACTCTTATTGATCCACTATCAAAACCCAAGCAGAAGGGCTAGGCTCAGGCTCTGCTTCTTAACACGGTTAAGGAACATGATCTGTAGGCATACAGCAGAATGATTCAAACAGACATTTTCAAACAAATCTAAGTTGACACTCCTCTGATTGAAGTCAACAATACTTACAAAGTGCCTACTATGAGCTCTGGGGCAGGTTCAGTTTCATAGACATTGTATAAACCATCTTGGACCTCAGCACTCCTTAGATAAAACAAAACAAAAACAGCAAAAAATGGCAACATGCAGGAGTTATCTGTCAAGTACAGCCAAGAAAACACAATACTAAACTATTAGAAGTATAAAATGTAGCAAAGTTCCTTGTGGAGTCATCTGGAGATACTGAGAAACAAAGCCAGGTGCCATACAAAAGGAACTCAGACCCTGTCATTCACAATTGGGCCTGTTGATTACAGATAGGGTGAGTGACAATGATTTTGGGAACCATCCCATCTTTGGATCTCTACACAAGATCATGATGACTTTCCATCCTCACATGAAATCATGGGCATCCACTCTAGTCCCACTCAACAGCTGAGGCCTGGTCTTGATTGGGAAAAGGAAAGCCTTCCATATTTCGAGCTCAAAGATGATCCGTAGGCCGTAATGCTAAGATTTCTTTATTCAGATAAACACCAGCCCAAACACAAGCCAGAGCGTGCCCAGAGGCTGCAAGCTAGGGTGGCCAGAGAGAGAAGGGTTCCACGTGTTCGTGGCCTCTTAAGAATTGTCTTCATGTCATCTTCGACCTCCCCTGACCACACCCTCATGGGCGTGGCCAGGCATACCTTTAGGGGCTACTAGGAGGTGGGGCTACAGTGTCTCCCTACACTTCCATGCCTATACACTTGGAATAGAGGTGGTAAAACTCCATGACACAGGAGTCACCTTGGTACTGTTATTTAACTATTGGCTACACAGTACTACTGTTTTAGGAATGAATGGAGTGGAAACTCAAAAGGGATACTGATGTTCCAGGTCCATTAGAGTATCAGAATAAAATACTGCAGGCATCAAAGCTGACAAAACAGGGAGTTGAGGCAGAGGCCACACCCACAGCTCCAGGGCAGGGGACAGCCAAGAACAGGAAGGCAGGTAGCCTCTTAACACCAGTTCTCCAAATACCAAGGGCTTATGTAATACTTTAGTGCAATAATAATAATAATGCTGCACGGTTTACAAAGGGTTCTAATGCACATTTGTGTCCCATTAGGTCTCTGGAAGTTTAGCAGGGCAGTTCTTAATTACCCCATCTTCCAAACAGATGACCCACCAGCAACCCAGTAACAAGGTTAAAATAACTTGTCCAGTGTTGCACAGTTTAAGAGAAACTGGCACCTCAACCTGTGTCTAGAATCCAAATGCAAGGAGCTCTCCACTATCTCACATGGACCAAAGGCTCATTCACCATTCACCATTCCTTGGTCCTCTGGAAGAAACAGCAAGAGGCACTGTGTACAACGCCAACTATGTAGAGATGCTTCCATATTCTTGAAAGGAATGAGACTGGTGTGGTGTTTTGTGTGGAAAGGGTTCTTAAAGCTCTGCCAATGAAAGACCATCTTCTAACTACAAAGCATTGCAATTGGAAGGCCCTTCCTGCTCTGCTACTCTTTGTGGTAACAAGCAGAATATAACTCCAAGTGAAACTTCCCTCCACATGGCAAAGGGAATTTAATACCTCAAGACGTGCAGACATGACTACCACTGCCATCTGCAATTAAAGGCTCACACAAAAAAGGAAAGCAAAGCTTTGTCTAGAAAAATCTAACTTACTGGATTTCCAATGGTTTATTAGAACATTGCTATTCTCATTTTTCACAAAGAGAAGTGTTCAAAGCTAGGTGTGGTGGCACATATATGTAATTCAAAGAGGCGGAAGCAAGAAGATTGTCCTGACTTTGAGGCCAGATAGGGCTATATAGTGAGG
This sequence comes from Cricetulus griseus, assembly GCF_003668045.3. NCBI lineage: Eukaryota > Metazoa > Chordata > Mammalia > Rodentia > Cricetidae > Cricetulus > Cricetulus griseus. Next base: position 4,421,776 of record NC_048604.1, read on the forward strand.
GCCTCTTTCAAAACAACAAAACAGAACATAACAGAAAGGAGTTCCAAGCAAGTCAACAACAGTTAACTTCCCTTGGATGCTTATTATGTGCAAGACTGTTTGAAGCACTTTGAGAAACAATTATTATTTTGATTTCTTAGATACAGAAACAGACATGGAGGTAAGAAGCTTGCCTACATTCACTATGGCTTCTAGACTTCTCAATCCTGAGTCCATACCTTCGAGGCAAATGACAGTCCCTGCCTCTCTGAAATCTGCTAAAAAAGGAATAAATGAACTAAAAAACAGGAAATAAGGAAAGTAGAACTTCCAAGAGGTCATAAACACAATGAGGAAATGAAGAATAATGAATGACACCCATTAAGCTATTGTAAAGTTGGATAATCTTTAGAAATATCCAGAAAGTGCAGACTTTGTAATCATCTGACCACTGATTAAAAGTGTCACCTAGGGAGCCTTTAAGAGTCTCTACTTTTCTCTTTGTTTTTGAGCCCTCAATAAAAGCTGGAACTATGTGTTTTCAATGGTTTGTAAAGCAACTACATTTTATTAGTCCTCTTATTTTGAAGCAATATTACAGTACTTTTTGTAAAATTAATCATTTTCAGAAATCATTAAGATTGTTTTGAAAACACTGAACATACATAATATTAAAAGTGGTGGCACTGAATAAATTACTTTTACAGTGACTTTTTGTCAATTTCTTTCATTAATGAGTGCTCCTATTCCTAGGGTCTTGGGTGCTTTTTTACTCTACGATTATTTCAAAGTGAGCTAGCATCTCTACAAGCCAGGTAACACACAGAGATGATCATTTCAGATAACAGGTTCAGAGTACAAGCCTGCACACAAGAACAGAAATCCTTACACAGACAGTGACCAGAAATCACAAGGTAAGTATGACTTCAGTAGAGACTTCTACACTTAACAGTGATCTATCTAACTAGGGAGACAGAAATTCACATGAAAACCATTACTCTAAGTGTTTGAAATTACAATGTGTACCAAATGGGAAAATACAATGAAAAATGAAGCTGTGATGAACTTATCTAAGAGGCACTTGTGGAAGAAATGATGACTCCATAGAATGTATCTCTTGGATTCAGATATATTTCATTTTCAATGTGTTTGTTTTATTGGAGTTACAACTAACAAAATCTAGAAACTCAAAGTGATGACAAAGGCACTCTCAATTGTGCCAGCCTTTTTTACTGCCATTGTTCACTTTCAGACATTTTTTACAACTTGCCTCTGCTAATAAAGACTTCACTGCTTTTTTTCTTTGTCTGACACCCTCTATATCAAGTCCATAAAGCCTTAACTGTGTTTGCCTGTTGTTTTCCTGGTGCTTAGGCCAGACACTGCAGTTACACCATAGGCAATGTTTAATGAATGAATGGAACCTCTGACAACTTAAGGAATATAAGAACTTTGAGGAGACCAATCATACAATGTGAATACTAGACTCTATAATCCCACATAATTGTTAGCTACTTTGGAACACTTCACAAGCCTGCTCCACTACTACAGATAGGGCCAGCAGTTTGAATGTCCTCCAATGTATGGGATCTACTACAAGCTAGATCTGATCCTGTAAAATGCCTGAAGTCGTTTGGAGTCAAATTTGGCAAATACACAGATGGATGAAAAGTTGGCTAATAAACTAACTAGTTTTAAAGAAAATTCAAGAAGGGTTTACCCGTAGTAAAACTTCAGTACTGTAAGGTGGATACTTCACAGCAGAACTGAGCTGTGGCAGAAGGAACCCAGACTAGCCAGACACCAAGGAACCCCCAGAGACTTGGCTTGTCACATTAGTTTTGCCATAGGTTGCCTAAAGTCCGTGCCACACTAACATCTTGTGGGCCTCACTTCCCCCATTCAGGAAACTGAACTACCTGAACATCAGTGCTAATATGCTCTGGTTCTAAAAGATCTGGTTCAGAAACCAGCTACAACCCACTTGTTTCATACCTCAAACGCGTCCATCAAGCCCGCAATACATTTTTTTTTTTCAGGAGATTCACTATTTTTGCTTAAGCAAATACTAAAATTAGTTTTCACTTCCTGAGCGCAAAGGACAGTAAAGGGAGGCAACCAGGCCAACAGCACTTGCTAGTGACTGTTCACACTTCCGACTGCATATCGGGGAACTAAATGTTCCTTGTGAGATCTTCTCTCAACTGTTGCAAAAGCAGATAAACCCCCTTGTAGCACAAAAAGCACTGGCCTAGAGCGATGAAGAAGAGTTTATGGCCAGTGACAAGAGTGCCAACACTTGGCGGGTCCAGGGGGAATTCGGAGGGTGTCCGCGCCGTGCTCAGGGCCAGGGTAAGGAGCAGTCGCCGGGAAGGCAGGGCGGCAGCCCCGTGGGCTCGCCACCCTGGGACAAGGAAGCAAAGAACAGGCAGTGGTTTCGACGATCCGCAGACCTCCCCGATTCAGCCCCAACCTTTGCTAGCCATCACCTGGGGACCTCGGGCAAGGAGAACAGAAAAGCCAGAGAAAGGCACCTGCCGGCAGCTCCCGGGCCTCAACCCTGCATTGCAAGGATAGCCAAGGCTCTCCAGAGAACCCCACCCCCACTCCTGCAGGGGCAGCCAGGCCCCTGGAGGCTCGTCAGCCTAGGGAGTCCCTACTTCCTACTATAGACCCTCCCATCCTGGGTCCCCACAGCGCCCGGCTCCTTGCCAGGCCAGCCAAGAGCGCTCACCCACCTCAGGCTCAAGGAGCCACCGGAGTTGCTGCTCAGCTCTGGAGCCCCGCTCCGCCCCTTCCACGCTCGCCCCGCCCCCTCCACGCTCGCCCCGCCCCGGAGCCCTCCCGGGCCTCAGGGGGCTGTTGCCTTTCCTCCTCCCAGTTCTGATTGGCTGCAGTTGGACATGTGATATGGGGGTGGTAGGAAGGTGCTGGGTGACCTAAGTAGTCTCTTCTAGCTTTTCATCGGTGAGGCTGCTGGGAAACCCAGTTTGATGGGTCCAGAGCGTAGAGGCATCTGGGAATTGTAGTTGGTAATTGTTGCTGGGAATGGGCAGGGCCAAGATGCCAAGGTCCACCCCTGTAGGAAAGTTGGAGTCAGTGCGTAGCAGAAGCCACTGGGGAGCTTAGTCCCAGTACTTTGGTACTATGTCTGTCTAAAAAAAGGGGAGGGGGGAACCTAGAGGGAAAACTGTTGTAGATTAAATTATAATAGATGTCACGTAGTTGAGTACATGAAGTTGAAACATACCACTGCTTCTGGTACAATATTTGCAATTCATAAGCCCACAGCATAGCTGGGGGTGTAGCTCATGCTGTGCCAGCACCTTCCCAAGAGCACTACTGAACCAGTAAAAGGAAACAGGTCAAAATGACTTCTGCTTTCTGAGGTTTTGGTCAGATGATCATTGAAACAGTAAACAGAAAGTGAAAGCAGGGAGGGGTACAAATTTAAGAAGACAGTACTGCTTCATCAAATAAACACAATCTGGCTCATAGAAGGATGTACATAATGTCTGTTGATTTTGTGTTGCATATTCATTTTACATGAGAACTTTAAGTAAACAGGGGTTACTTCACCATGATCTTTTTCTCTTCTTCAATTGATAAGTTCTTAAGCATCTAAAAGCAACTCTTTTGCCTACCATAATTCAAATGTGTACACATATATTCACATATTATACAGTATCTCACCTCATCTTTAGCTTCACTTCCTGTAGTTTCAGTTATTCCCTGTAGTCCAAAAGTATGAAATGAAAAATTACAGAAATCCACAACCGATAGTTTTAAATTTAAATTTCACACTATTGTGAGGTGATGAAATATCTCACTATTCAGCCCCATCCTAGCCGAGATGGGACTCATCCCATTTCTGGGACATTCATGCTGTCTATAGACCTCCTACCTACCAGTCACTTGCTTGTTGTCTTAGTTGTCTGACTGACATGTATTCAAGTAGCCTTCCATTTAGTAATGGCTTCAAAGCCCAAGAGTACTAGAATTTTATTCTATTTTATTTATACCTATTGTTATTCACTTTTTACTGTTCTTAGTTCACTAATTGTACTTATTCACTGGACTATATTAATACATACTTGGCACTGTTTATGGTTTCAAGCACCTACTGTGAGATCCTGGGAGCTATATTCCTCAGGGTTTAAAGGGGCTTCTCTCTGTGTGTGTGTGTGTGTGTGTGTGTGTGTGTGTGTGTGTGTGTGTGTGCGTGTGTAAGAGAGAGAGAGAGAGAGAGAGAGAGAGAGAGAGAGAGAGAGAGAGAGAGAAACTTCTGAGATAATAAACAAAACCTTTGTGAATCTAATTCATTTGTTAGACACCACTTCTGGCAGTCTGCTTCACTCTCTGCCCTCCAAGTTGACAGGATCTTTCTTTTCTCTGGATATTCCAGGTTTTCTTTTCTTCTAGCCCTTTCCACTTTTACATTTTTTTTTCTGGACTCGCCAAACTCCTGGACAGAGAGCAGAATAGCCCTTGTTTCTGGGCCAGGCAGACTTAGAAGCTTCCCCCAGAGTGCTTTTCATTGTACTGATGTCATCATTTGCTTGAATGTCTGCTCTGCCAGCTCCCCTCCCCAGACTATAAAGTTCTTTGAATTACATTCACATTTGTGCTGTATTTCAAAGCATGCTCATTAAATTTGCATGCTGGAGAGGCTCCCTGGTGGCTACAGAATAACTGGATTCTCAATGTCTGTCAATCTTGGGGCAGAGGGGTAGAGGAAAATGAGGATGGGGGGAGGCAAAGCAACAGCTTGCATGGAAACTTGTATACATTAAGCATGCTTTAAGTGTCCAAGACTGAGGCTAAAGCCTTTTGCTCAAGCTGAAAGTCAGGGGTGAAGAAGCTACAGGTGGTCCTTATCCTAAGGAGGTCCTCACCAGAGATGTCTTCAGAGTCCTTCTGGGTCCTGCCCCAGCCTACTATCATCTGTGGACCAACCAGAAAGGGGCAATAGAGAAGAATTTCCCCTAGGCTAGAAAATAGACACAGTGCCCTAATAGTGTGTGTTCTTCATGCCTGTCTCATAGTGTGATGGAGATCCTAGGAACACACAGATTTGACAGCAATTTGAAAGTTATAAATGTGTGTAACAGAGGAATTGCCACTGCACTGTGATACCTTAGTGAAGCAACTGTATAATTCAACAAGTCCTACATTCCTTCAGGGTGTGTGTGTGTGTGTGTGTGTGTGTGTGTGTGTGTGTGTGTGTATAAACCATCCTTCAGTTTTCCCTGCACTTTACACACAGATATAGATATACACATATTTTACCCAAGGCAGGAGGTTTGTGGGGAGATGGCTGTCAATAGATGGGCAATAGATGGAACATGAAGCTAACTCTCCAACAACCTTTTAGAGCTGCACACCCTATACCTAGTGTACTTCTGTCTGTGTCTCCCACTGCCACCTGGCTTCCTGAAATTCTTGCTTTTTCTAAGACTTGGACTGAGTGACTTCTTCCTTCTGGGTGTTACTATATTCGATGAAGTTGGGAAAGAGAGGTAGGCAGAGCCAGGAGAGGTGTGTGAAAGAGCTTGCTTGGGCTTCCGTCTCCCATTTCTCACTCCCTGACCCCCATGGTCCAAGATTAGGAAAGGTGGAGAAAAGGAAATTGCATCTTTGTGAAAGAAGGAAGAGGCTGAAGAAAGACTGAGCAAGAATGTCCCTGTGAGGCACAGGGCCCTAGCATGATGTACTTGGAATTAGAAAATGGTTTGGATTCCAGCAATTTTATAGGCAAGCCGCTGGCTATGGAAAGCCATTTCACCTTTCAAAACACTTCTTCCTCTGTTAAAATGATCCTAGAACATGTTTGTGGATTGTTGCATGTTTGCATATCCAGGTAAAATAAAAATATATCCAGGAGGTAGTATTTTTAAGTCACCAGGATGACCATGAAAAGAGATGAGAGAGTGGGCCTCAGGGTGCCAGTGTTCAAATCCTAGTTCATCTGTGCAAATACTGTTCTATAAACGTCCATTTTTTTTCAATCTGCGAAATGACGGTATTCCTCTGCTGAGGTCTTAGGCATGTGTCAACATACCAAGTATTCAGTTTAAATTGTTGGCTACATAGAGAGTATGAAGCCAGACTCAGCTATGTGAGACCCTGTATCAATATATATTGAAACCATTATTGTGCTACCTAAAAAAAATTTAGTAAGAACAAAAATACTAAAATTCCCATCAAATTTCCCATTGCTAATAAATGGCTAAATCAATGATGATATATGCACATAGTGGAATATTACTTAGCAATAGAAATGAAGAAAGTCATAATATATGCTACAATGTGAATAATTCACAAAATACCATGTTAAGTAAAATAAACTCTGTAAAATTAGTAGAAACTATGCTATTCCATTTATATTATAGTTTTTTATGGTACTGAGGATCAAAATCAGAGTCTCATCAAGCTCAGCAAGTGCTCAGCCACTGAGCTATACTCCCAACTACTACAGCTAGAAAAAGATGAAACTATAGTGATTGCAGTCAGATTTGTAGTTGTTTGGGGTCACCAGTCAAACTGAGGAATGGGAGAAAACTGTTTCCAAGGGTAGCAACAGGAAAAGTTTAGGGAATGATAGAAATGTACTCTGTCTTGATTGTGTTGGTAATTATGAAACTATACAGTTGCCCAAACTCCAACTATAAACTTGACTTGCCTGAGTGCATTTCAGTGTAGATAAATTGAATTCCAAGAAAATTGAGGTTAATGTGAAGGAGCCTGGAAAAACAAAGGACATAAAGGATTGCCCTGAACACTTAGCAAGGATGTGCTGTACCATGAGCCCATGAGCGCAATGAAGAGGTGCTGGTATGACTCACTTGTAGATGAGAGTGCTACTGCTGCTGCTTGATGCTGTTTCTCACACTCTGCTTTTCTCACAGAACTAAAAGATGAGATGCGGCCTCCTGCGGGGGGCGGGGGAGGGGTGGCTGGTCAGTAAGCTCTATTTTCCCAGGTGCTAAATGGAGATTTAAAGCAAGTAATTGGGTGTGAAAATAATCACATGGAGACAAATCTAGGTTCTTTGTTCCCATGGATCCTTGCACACAGGGTTATGACATCACACTGTTTCCCAGGAAACATCACTAGGTACGGTGTTCACAGTGCAGGATGGGAGGTACAGTGGGGGATATGACTCTGAGGTCCAGTCCAGAAAGGAGCATGGTAAAAATGAAATTGCTCTGAAGTTCAGCAGAAAATCAAAGCCAAAGTCACAAGATCTCACTACTCTCTGCACTTCCAATCTTGAGGTGTTTCGTTCTTCTTTTTGTCATCAGTGCTGTTGATCAAATCTAAAAGCTCGCATATACTAGCCTAGTGCACTAGAGCTACAGCCCCAGTCCCCAGTCCTTTGTTTCATGAGGCAGGAACTCGATATGTACCTCACACTGGCTTTGAACTTGAAATCTTCCTGTCTCTGTCTTCTAAGTGCAGGGATTACAGGCATGCTCCATCTCACATAGCTAATTTTTTTGCGTATCTCAGTTTCTTACATTATTTTTTGAGTAAGCACTTTGAAGAAAAAGAGTCAAACATGTTTTACCCCAAACAGATTACTGAAAGAGCGTTCTCTTTTTATCTTACTGTTGCTCATAGTGGCAAGAGTACTGACTGTACCACTCAAACACATAATGAAAACTGGAAAAAATAAAACATGAAAAAAAATCTGTCAGTGAACAGTCAATGAATCTGAATGAAAGTGTGTTAAATTTAGTAAAACAACAAAACACTTATGGAAAACCGTGTACAGTGAGAACATTATGCTATTCTTGACAGAAAAATTTAGACACAAATGTGTGAAAGATGCCACAAGTTTATAGATGAAAAGGCTCAATATTATTAATACATCAATACTACCCAAAGTGATCTATAAATTCATTGCAATCCCTAGCAAAATTCAAATGATTTCTGCAGAAATGGAAAACTTGCAGAATTCATATAACCATCAATAGATCCAAAAATGCAAAACAATCTTCCTTAATTAAAAACTTATTACATAGCTACAAGTCAAAACAATGTGTGGCTGACAAAATGACTCACTAGGTGCTTACCACTAAGCTTGACAACCCAATTTCAATCCCAGGAACCCACATAGTGGGAGGAGAGAATCAACTCCGGAAAGTTGTTCTCTGACCTCCACATGAGTGCTATGGCACGTGTATATGACAGCATGCACATGCACACATAAATAGTTATAATAAGTTTTAAATTCAAAAAAGAAAAGCAAGTGTCAATGAGTATGAGGAGAAATTAAAACTCTCCTGTCCCACTGATGAAAATGCAAAAGATCACTGCTGCTATAGAAAGCACTGTGCAGACTGGTTGCACAACAGTGTGAATGTGCTTGAGACTAGTAAGTAATTAGTACACTTAGAATGATTACAATGACCCACTTTTTTTATTACTTTATTATTTACATTCCAATCCAAGTTTCCCCTCCCTCCTCTCCTCCCACTCCCCCCACACCTCCCATCTGCTCTTTGGAGAAGGTAAGTCCTCCCCTACAAGTCTACTAAGTCTGTCCCATCATCTACTTGAGGCAGGACCAAGACACCTCTCCACCCCCACACCCCTGTGTCTAGGCTGGGAAAGGTGTCTCTCCATATAGAATGGGCTCCACTAAGTCAGTTTGTGCATTAGTGTTAGGTCTTGGACCCACTGCCAGTGCCTCATACATTGTCCCAGTCACACCATTGCCACCTATATTAAGGGAGTCTAGTTCGGTCTTATGCAGGTTCCACATTTGTCAGGTCTGAGTCAGTGATCTCTCACTAGCTCGGGTCAGCTGATTCTGTGGGTTTCCCCATCGTGTTCTTGCCTCCTTTTTTCATATTATCTCTCCTCCTTCACTTTGATTGTACTCCAGGAGCTTGGTTGATTGGTTAGTTGTGGATGTCTGCATCTGCTTCCATCTGTTTCTGGAAGACAGTTCTAACTTCTCTGGGGTTGTGGGGTAGCTTTTGTCTTATGTCTGGTATCCACTTATGAGTGAATAATACTATATTTGTCTTCCTGGTTTGGGGGTTACCCCACTCAGGATGTTTTTTTCTAGTTCTGTCCTCAATGGCCCGTTTTCTTATTGCATATGTTTTACCAGAATTAGAACAACAGGAGTAAGCTGTTCCAACTAAGTGGAACAGGGAGAACAAAACTCAGACTCTACGACAATGTTCTCTGTGCCTTGTCTCTGATATGAAAGTACTTTTCAAGGTCAGGTTTAATCTAGGACAGAGGTTCCATGTCTTACTTCAGAAAGAAAGCCTTGAGGTTGGGGGTTAGCTCAATTGGTAGACTGCTTGCCTAGCATTCGCTACGTGTAGATTTGATTCCCATTGCCACATAAAGCAGGCATGGTGATGTATATTTATAATCCCAGAACTTGGAAGGTGAAGATAAAAAGATCATGAATTCAAAATCATTCTTGGCTACATAGCAAGTTTGAGGCATATTAGACATTGCTTCAAAGAACAAATAGGACTAGCAAGATGGTTGAGCTGATAAGGGTGCTAGCTGCAAAGCCTGACTACCAGGGTTTGATCCCCAGAGCATGGGACAGAAGGAGAGAAATGATCCCTGTAAAGGGTCCTCTGACTTCTACATGCATTCCTGGCATTCCCTACCTCCCCCCCCCAAATATGTAATATGGAACAAGGTTAAAAAAGAAAGCAGGCTTCACATAGGCAACCAGTACTAACTAAGAGCAACTGGAAACACGGGAGATACAGGGACACATACTGTGGACTTACACACCCGGAATCCCAATACTTGGCAGGCTGAGACAGGAGGATGGCAATTTGAAGCCAGTCTAGGCTGACTTCATATCAAGAGCCTGTCTTACAAAAGAAACCAAAACAAAAAGAGTACAGTCTTTCCTGACAGAATGCTTCCCGACTGCTTCCTGCCAGAACTTCATGAGAACTATGTCCCTGGGGATCCTTTTGTTCCCTGGGCAATGTCTCCCTTCAGTGAACAAGCCTTCCCTGAAGCAGAGCAGCAAGATGAGACAGGATTGCTCTATAAACTACTTCCTGAGGACCCCATCTTTATGTGGACAGCTGGGGGAAAGCCCATTGAAAGAGTGTGAGGGAGATGCTCCTTTCCCACCTACACCCTCAGGGAATCTCTTCAAATAGACCATTGACCAATGGAGAACACATACACCCCCACAAAGATGCCTCTCAACTCTATGAGTCTCCAAGTGGGACACTCCAGGAGTAGCTATTTTTGAACAGCATAGAATCTTGGTCCGTTTCCCAACTCCTTCCTCTCTTTCTGTTTGCCCTTAGGAAGCAACATGTAAAGCCTCTGGCAGCAGCATTACCAATGACAGCTGTAGACCTCCCATTGCCAACAGAGTGCCAGTAGAGCCTGGGACATGTCAGAGAAATACATGAAAAACTGCTGGGTCCAAGCCCCCGAACTCTCCACCCCTTTCCTTACCCCGCTCCCATTACAGATCTTTCACAAATAGTGCCTTTCAACTGCCTTTTGGTGACATCATTTCTAAAGCAGAAGATGGTGACACACATCTGTGATTCCAGCACTTCAGGAGGGTTGCTGTGAAATCGAGACCACCATGCACTAACAACAGGTACCAGGCAAGCAAATTCTACAAAGCAAGACATTATCTTAGTAATGATGATGATGATGATGAGCTATTGATTGAGTACTATGAAATTTACCCATGTTAAGTATACAGTTTAATACTATATTCACAGAACCATATAAACATCTATTTCCAGAAAATTTCATAACCCACTAACACAACCCCAGATATATATATCTGTACATGATATGTGTGTGTACATGAGTATGTTTCTTTGTGGGTGTTTTGTGTGTCTGCAGATGCATGTGGAGGGGGATGGGTATACATATCTATGCACAGGCCAATGGAACATAGAGTACAACCTTAGGTTTCATTCCTCAGGTGCATCCAACTTGTTTATTTTCTTTAATTACTTCTCTGACAGTTTCATATAACATGCTTTCATATTTATCACCCTCTTCCAACCCTGTTCCCTACTCACCCAACATTGTGTCTTATTTTCTTAAATCATTCAAGGCCAGTTTATGCTGCCTAAATATTCTTGGATGTGTGATCTTCCACTGGAGAGTGGTCAACCTACCATGTAGATGCATGGATCAAGATTCACTGGACTAGGCTCAACATAGGTTAATATAATTTTAATAGGGACAAGGCACTTACACAAGAAACAGATGACTGCAAGTTTCCCGTCCAAGGATCCACACAGGCTGCCCTCCGAGACCCGACCAGAACCAAGAGAGAAAGAATCAATCAATCCGACCTCAGACCTAATCCTACTCTTTGTCACATCTGCACCAGAGTGCTACAGGTGCAAGGTGTGTGTGTGTGTGTGTGTGTGTGTGTGTGTGTGTGTGTGTGTGTGTGTGTATGTATGTGTGTGTGAATATCTCACTACACTACCAAGCTTTATACTCCTAGAGAAAACGTTCTCCCCTCTCTCTGTCTCTCTCAGCAGTTAGAAATTGCCAATAGCTCCATATCTAGAGGTGGGATTGTGTGTCCAACTTCCCTCTCCATGCTGGACTTTGGCCTGGCTTGGGCTTGCACAGGTTTTGTGCTAAACATTGTGAGTTCGTAAGTGTAGCTGCCTTGCTGTGTCCAGAAGATAATGTTTACTTGTGGTGATCCATTGCTGCTGGCTCTTACAGTCTTGGCAAGCCTTCTTCCTCAATGATCCTTGAGCTTGGGGACAGGGCATGGGGGAAGAGATGTTGTATATAGGTTTCCTTCAGGACTGAGCATTCTGCATTCTTTTTTTTTTTTTTTTTGAGACAGAGCCTAATCTGGCTGACCAATGAGTCCCAGGAATCCACCTATCTCTGCCTTCTCAAAACGGGAATTTGAAGTGTCCATTGCCACACCTGACAGTTTGTTTGTTTAACATGTGTTCTGGACATTGAATCCTGATCCTCATGAAAATTCTGAAGAAGCGGTGCCTTCAGCATTTGAGCAATTGAGCCATATCCTTAGCCCCTTATTTTTTTACTTATAGCAATTGGAATGGGTGAGAACTTGTTTTTGACTTGCATGTCCCAGAAGCTAATTAGCAAGTTTTTATTTACTTACTAGCTGTTTGTTTCATATATTTGGAGAAAAACCTAGTAAAATAATTTCCCATTTTATTAAACTGGTTAGTTTTTCTTTCAATTATTGAATTATAAGAATTATTTTTATAAACAAGTCCATTATTAGATTTTACTATTTGTAAAATCTCCAACTCCATTCTATGGTTATATTTTCACTTTCTGGATGCTTTCTGTTAAATCACAAGAATTTTCTCATTTTTCCGAAGTTCAATTATCTACTTTATTATTTTTATCTGTGTTTTAATGTCAAGCTTTAAAAAAATCATTGTCAAATACAAGGTCATGAATATTTGTTTTCTCCTAGGAATTATACATTCTTAGCTCTTACATGTAGATATATAATGTACCTTGAGTTCTTTTATAATGTACCTTGTGTCTTATATGAGAGGCAGGGTGTCTGTGGTGGTTTGAAAGAAAATGGCCCCCAAAGGGAGTGACACTATTAGGAGGTGCGATCTTGTTGGAGTAGATGTGGTCTTATTGGAGGAAGTGTATCACTGTGGAGGCAGAATTTGAGGTCTCATATATGCTCAAGTCATGCTGTGTCTCAGTTTACTTCCTGTTGCCTACACAAGATGTAGCCTTCCAGCTACCTCACAAGCACCATGTCTGCTTCCATGGCACCATGTCCCACCATAATGATAACGGACTGACTTCCTATTTTACATATGGATATTCGATATACCAGAATCATTTGATGAAACAATGGTGTTTTGTATTAAATAATATTTCACTTTTGTCACAATGTGACTGAAGATAAATATAGGGATTGATTTTTAGATTCTCATTAGTCTATAATGACTGTCCTAATGCCAGTGCAATACTTAACATCCTCTGAGTTTTTGAGACAGCATACATATCCAGTGTTTTCAAGTTCCCAAAGCAGTTTAAAGCTCTTCATAACCCTCCCACAAACACATTAATAGGGAAGAAACCTAATGCCTCATAAGTTCTAGGAAAGTGCTTTTTCATTTAATGGCATCCCTAGCCTTTCTTTCTACTCTTTCATTTTGAGATGAATTTCACTAAATTGTTCAGGGTGGCTGTAGGCCAGGCAAGCCTCCTGCTTCAACTTCTTAAGTAGCTGAAATTATAGCCTGTGATATCAGCTGAGCTACTTATGTTCCTTCTTATCTGTTCTATGCTATAGCCTTTGCAGGTAGATTAATGAAGTGGCTATTGTGGTTTAAATGAGAATGTCCTGTATGGGCTCAGATGTCTGAATACTTGGTCCATGGTTGGTGTGATGTTTTGAGAGTGCTTAAGATGTGTGGCCTTGCTGGAGGAAGTATGTCAAGGCATTAAGGTTTCAAAAGCCAGGCACCATTCCCATTTCTCTGCTTTCTGCTTATGTTTCAAGATGTGAGCCTTCAGCCTTCTGCACCAGCTTCCAGTGATTCCCCACATGACAGACTTCTATACTTTTGGAATTAGAAGCCAGATAAATCTTTCATTTTATAAATTTAGTGATGGTGTTTTATCACAGTATTAGAAAAGTAACTAATACAGTGGCCATACTTCTTTCATAAGTGAGGAAAAGCAAGCTCAGAGAGGCTGTGAGAATCTTAAGGTAATTATGTTGTGATAAATATCATTGAGACCAGAGCCATGGCTTCTGAGCTGTAGACCCAAGCTACTTCCTAAATAGAACAGCTATCTCTTTAAAAGAGACAATGATTATGAATGAGTCCTTGGGATGAAACCACAGTGAAGCAAACAACATAAGAGAAAGAAGATCCTCCAAGTATGACTTTGTATATATACTTAATAGACTATTGTTCAGCCATAAGACCAAGTGTAATCTTGTCATTGTGGAAATAAGAGAGAACTGGAGGCCATCATGTCAAATGATAAGGCTACACACAGACAAATACTGAATGATTGTACTCATCCATAGCATCTAAAATAGGTGAGCTCAGAGAAGTAGAGAGTAGATTATATGGAGTGGAGGAACTACTGGTCAAAAATCAGCATACCAATATCTGGGGAAATGTTTGAGATGAAGATATTTGACCATTTTAGATAAAAGTGGCTACCAGCATTTGCCTATCCTAACAAGTGCATAGAGGTTTTTGATGCTCAACATAACTGATATAAATATAAATTTTCACAAACCACTGGGTGCTAAATCTGCCCGAGAAGTTATTAGTCATGCATTTCTCTACCAACTGTTGTCTGAAATCATGTGGACCTGAGGTAGAAATGGGTCATTTCAAACCCGTCCCACATGCTATAACTATTGTTGGGCAACACACTCCTGTAATGACATGACCTCTCCACCTGGGGAAAAGAGCCACTCCAACAGCTGTTAATGTCCCAGCTGTGCTTTTGTGCATGAAAACCTCAGTATCACATAGTATCCTTTCAGGGAGGAAAGTAAATATAGTAGTATTATTTTTACTTCTAATATTGTTCAGCCAGTGAGTTATATTTCTGTGGTTGTTCTTTGAGACAGAGTCTTGCCCAGACTGGCTTCAAACTTTTTGATCCTCCTGCCTCAGTCTCCACTGCTAAGGTTATGAGTATGTGCCACATACTCATCTTTTCATTCTTCAATTAAACTAAATTAAAAACAACCCAGTCATTGTTTACCCTTGATGTCCTCGACACAGTATCTGGTGCTACAGGGGCACAGGGTTAAGACAAAGACAAGATAATCAAGTCCGGGCTGATTTACAAGGGCAAATTGAGATGAAGTTTTTTCACATTTATCTTTATTCACTAAATAGACATTTACTGTAACCTGTACCACCTATGTAAGACACAAGTAATGAATGAACACAATGGATACAGACTTTGCCAACTATCTCATTACAGCCCAGGCTTTAAGCCATAAAAGGAGAAGAACCCAAGTGCAGATGACAAGTAATCAGAACCCTGACCTATGGAAGAAGTGAAGGGATATTCCTCAAAGCAGGCATAGTTGAGGTGATGTGACAGATGCTCTAAACTGGCAATGTCCAAGTTGCTATGGAACACAGAATGCACTGATAAAGTCCCTAGTAATGATTCCTGGAATGGGCTTTCACTAACAGCAAGAACATCAGCAAATAGAAAAGGAGAAGGGTCACTCTAAACTGGAGCCAGCACAGACTAAATTTATGTTGATCACAGAATATGTCCAAACAAGGACATCTTTATCAGTACAACAGAGGGAAGCCGATGCTGTCCCTCATTCACTTGAACTTATGATCTCCTATAAAGTCTTGGAATGGTATGGGCAGGAAAGCATATAGGTCAAAGGGCACTGAGAAAGTTGGGCTGGAGTGGGAAAGGTAATACAAGGGAGTAGAAGGCACGTGCTTGAATTTCCTGGGACTACCATAACAAAGCACTAGAAGTTGAGTGGCTTAAGACATAGAAATGAATTATTTTGCAGTTTTAGAAGCTTGGAGTTGAAGTAAGGGTATTAGTAGTGCCATTGTCCTTCCCAATCTCCTTCTTGTAGTTTATATGAGTTTTTTTTTAATGTTATGATGGCTGGACCCCTACCTTCACACAGTAATGTCCTTGTGTGAGCGTGTGAGTCTGGGTTTAAATTTCCCTCTTGTTGTGAAAGCACCTGCCATTTAATTATGACCTTACATTCACTTGGACATTGGGAAATAACCTATTTTCAAAGAAAGTCAAATTCACAGGTACCAGGGTTAAGATTTCTGTATATTTTGGTAGAATGCAATTCAATCCTTAACAATGACATAGAAGGCAGTTATAGCTGGGAAATAATGATACACTGAAGGTTTTAGGGACCTGCTACCAGCTGCTAAGCCAAAGTAAGTATAGCAAGACCTGTTTTGAAAGGTTAAACCCAACAGCCCAGCATTTCAATAAAAATAAAGTACAGTTACACACAAACAGTGATTTTTTTTCTTTTCACAGTTACGAAAACACCCTTAAAAAAAACTGTATTATACTTTCCTTTTGCAAATCAAAGAGAGTAAAATATGCATCCTGTAAACAATGGGTTCCTGTGAGTTGAGAGGTTATTTCCACACTTTGAAGCCATTTTCCCAACCCCATATTGTAAGATAACAATTGCTTTCTGTCTTAGAGTCCATGTGTGAGCTGACTTTCAACAAGCACGTGTATGATACAGTAAAACGCTGTCTAATTGAATGAAGTCGATTCTAGGGGTGGCTGCCAATGCTTGGGTACTCTGTGTGATGTATCCCCAACACGTAGCAATATTGTTTGGCTTCAATTCTGCTATGCAACAAGGTTTTGCATGTGAAAACTCTAAGGTGCAGTAACACCCCCAGGAAGTGCTCTGGGATTCCCCAGGGCTGTGTGCCCATGGCAGGTTTCTCTTAGCTAAGTAAAAGCAAGTCTGTTTGACTGTTAGATGGGGTTCATCGTGCTCATTCACCCAGCAACTGTTTAATCTACTATATATCTGCAACTTCAAAATGGCTTTGAGTGGTAGCAATGGAAGACATTTTGAAGCCCAATTTTTCCAACTAACAC
This sequence comes from Cricetulus griseus, assembly GCF_003668045.3. NCBI lineage: Eukaryota > Metazoa > Chordata > Mammalia > Rodentia > Cricetidae > Cricetulus > Cricetulus griseus. The sequence goes on from NC_048604.1 coordinate 4,438,378, forward strand.
TATCCTGATGCATAATAATGGTATTAGCTCATTTTCAGTTGCTGTAATAAAATATCTTATTAATAAAATAGCTTATGTACTTTACAAAGGAAAGCGTTGGTTATCTAGGCATGGTGGTACACGTCTGTAATCCAAGCACTGAGGAGATATAGGCAGGAGGATCAGGAGTCCAAGGCCAGCTAGTTCAAGGTTGGCTGTAAGCATGCTATCAGAAGTCTGGACAATGGAGGGGAAGGTTACTCTTTTTTCCTCCTCTTCCTTTCTCAAGACCAAGGTGTTTCATCCACAATGATTTCATCAATAACTCTGGCCATCCACCTATGGGAAACAAACCAAGCCAGGCTAGGCAGCACAGGTTTTGTGGACAAACGTTAGTAAAAGCAACACCTCTCCATGTCCTCTAATGTATATTCTGAGCTCCTTAGGTCTCTAGAGGCCTATGGGACTGGAGAACAGTCAAGAGTTGTGGTCACTCCAAGGATGGGAACTATTGGGGGGCTATGGAACCCCTTTTGATAACTCCATGTCAGCATGAAGAAGGGTAATTGTATGAACAAAGTGCCTTTTCTCAAATTCTACCCCTGCTGGTTTTTGAGCTATTTGTTGGCCCTATCTTGCCAAGGCTGCCCATTTTCTGGACACTTTAGTTTACCTTCCCACATATAACCCTATTGACTACTTACAGTTTCCCTGAAAAAAATCAGACAATTGTTTTATTTTCAGAGTTGAGGAAATGAAGGTACAGAGATGTGTGGAGAATTTACCAACATCCCATGGCTTTCAAGTAACTCAGAAATTTGAACCTAGGGCCATTGGACTACAGAGCCTTTCTGGTTGCTCCTTGCCCACTATGTCCTATTTTCAGATGTGTTTTGCAGACACCCTGCAATACCAGCCCATATTCAGCAACTGCTTGCCCTTTGTCTGCATTCATTACAGTTTCCCAGGCCTCCAATTCCTACAGGAAACTAAAACATTGAAAAGAAAATATTGGCCCCACACTCCCTGGTGCTGCCTGTCAAAGGAGGGCATTATACCTTAAAAGGATTTCCTTAAGTGCCCCCAACTTTTATATAGCTGTACTAAGGGGCTGAGATTGTAGCTCAATTGTTAGAGTGCTTGCCTAGCCTGCACAAAGCCTTGGGAGCATGGTGGCGCATGCTACTTCTAATTCCAGTGCTTGGGAGATGGAGACAGGAGGGTAAAAGTTATCCTTGGCTACATAGAAAGCTCCACACCAGCCTGGGCTACATGAGATCCGGAGTAAAACTAACTTTCAAAAATAAATTCTGAGCAGGTAGTGCTCACCTTTAATCCCAGCACTAGGGAGACAGAGGCAGGGTGGATCTCTGTGAGTACAAGGTCAGACTGGTCTACAGAGAGACTTCTAGGACAGCTAGGGCTGTTACACAGAGAAACACTGTCTCTAAAAAACAAAATAAATAATTAAATTCTGATTTGGTGATTCTAGGTATTAGAGAGCTAGTAGATATGGGATGTGGAGTCTTAACTGTGGTGTGCATATGCTCAGGCCTCAGTAGAGATGCTCTGGTGTAAGTGAGTTTACAATGCTAGCTATTCAGTTTATGTTTCTCAGGAAAGGTTGACAGAGTTTCTTCCAAGATGTGATGAGGTGTGGTAACTCCAGACTGTGGCATCTGTAGCTGTTCCTAAGGGTCACACTTGCTTTTCTGGAGCCTTGAGTTTCTGTATCAACTGAACCTCTTCAGGCTTTGTCCCTCTGCTGATCCCTGGTCGGGCTCTAGATCCTGCCCCTCTCTGCTTTCCCTAGGATTCTTTACTGCTTCATCTACGTGGGGAGACACACAGTCAGCCATAGCTTGCCCACACTGTGATACATTCCACCACTTCTGAGAGTTCTCAGGCTCTTATACTCTTTCCATATAGATTCCTGAGCCTTGAGGGGAGGAATGTAATGCAGTTGTGCCATTTAGGGCTGAGAATTTCTCAGTCTCTTGTTCCCTGCATACTGACAAGTTGTGGGTTTCTGTATTAATTGCCATCTGCTGTAAAATGCTTCTCTGATGACGGTACAGCAATAACTAATTAGGAATTATTTTAGTGCTGTATCATTTAGCAGTGTAATGATAATAGGGTTTCCCTTAAACTGTGGGTTCTCATAGAGCAGACCTTAAAAACAATTTTTAAAAGTGGTTGGTTATTCCCATAGCATTTGTACCACTCTTGCACTGGTCGGCTTATCTTGCTAGGCAAGTCCTTATTATGGCAAGGTTTTACAGCTGGGTGAGGCCGATGAATACTTTTCTCCTCTAGTAGCATGAGTAGCTTCTTCTAGCACTATGAACACTAGTCAGGAGGGACAAAGATTCCAGTTGAGTAACGCCTAAATTTCTTTCTATTTTTGAGACAGATTTTGCTGTGCAGCCTGGGCTAGCACCAAACTCTCAGCAATCCTCTTGCTCCTCCTGAGCCATGGAATTACAGACATGCATTTCTACACCTGGCCTTGAGCCCTTTTGGACTCTCTGCTTTTATCACACAGGTTTACCCCTTCGTTGGGCTTGAGTAAAGAACAGGTTGGATACCAATTGCTAACCAAGGAATTACAGATACCTTTTATCTGAGAAAACCTGGTAAATAGGGCACCACTGTTCCCAATTTAGTTCACCTCAGCCTATTGCCATATTTATATTCAAAGCTTCCATAATTAAAAAATAAAAACACAGCATTCTAAGTTACATTTGAATACCATACAAACAAAGACACTTTTAAGCATAAGGATGTCCTGTGCAATGTTTGCACTGTACTTCTATCTTAGCTGACTTCCTGGTTGTAATTCAGATGTAACTGGGCCTCGTCTGTTTAATCTAGCACCTATCTTCCCACACTCAGCTTAATGATTCCTGGGACAGACAGCAAGTTAAAGCCCAGCTCGACAAGAGACCAATGAACTGACAGATCTGGTGGTGGCAGATTGGAGAAGATGCTAAGCACTTTTCTAATCTCATACTCTGTAGAATGCTCAGATAATGTAGTCCTCCATGTTCACACCCATGCTCAGGGCACAACCTTTACTGGCTTCCACTATAGTTATGGGTTTTCATATCTTACTCCCTATGGAACTTTAAGCTTCTCAAATGCTGGGGCTGGGAGTGATAAATCCTCAGTCTTTACCATGTGGATGATATGAATGGACAGAAGTTTAAAATGTTTATTTTCTTGTTTGTGTGTTGGTTTTATTTATTTGTTTATTTGAGACAGAATTTCATGATCTTGAACTCACTAGGTAGCCCAGGATTACCTTGAACTTCTGATACTCTTGCCTTTAGTTCCTGAATGCTGGGATAGCAGGTGTGCATTACCATAATCAAATTTTATGCACTAATACGGGTCAAACTCAGGGCTTAATTCATGCTAAGTAAACACTCTACTAATTGAGCTTCATACTCAAAAATATCTTAGTGAACACACACACACACACACATAAATAAATAAGTGAGTGCTTCCGATTGTGTAAGTTCAAAGGGTGCTGATTTGTGGAAGGAAGACCTGGCCTGGCCTTGCTTTATGCATTAGAAAGGTGGGTCCCTGCCAGTATGGAGCTGTTTTGCTCTTGCTTTCAGAGGACATGTGGGGCATAAATCAGCAGTTGCATATGCAGTTGACCAATATACTATTATATTTACCACAATAATCCCTTTTCCTACCTCCATTAGCATTTCAGAGACTATTCATCCCATTCAGGTCCTCAACTTCCACTGCAGTGCTGGACTGGGTGGACAGCGAGTAGGGGAAAAGCAAGGCAGGCAGCAGGAGAGAGTTTCATTCTCTGTCAGAGGTGGCTACAAGGTTGGCTGACTGAGAGGAGAAAGGAGCTCACTTAAAAGGGAAGCAAGCTGTGACCTAGGCTTACAGCCAAATGGAGCAAGTGACTGGGTTGGGCAAGGAAGGGAAGGTGTAACTGTGAAGAAGTCTGGGACAGGGGCAGGGCCAGGGAAGTGGCTAGAGTCCAGGTTCACTCCAACACCACTATATGGACAGGATGGGAGGGACACTGAACCGGAGCTGGGAATGGGGAGGGGTAGGGACAGTGAGAACTTCAGTAACCCCAAACACAGCAGGGGCTCTGTGACCAGCTGGGGAAGTTGTTAGATACAGACTCAAGGGACAGAATGGCCTAGGAGTCTCCAGTGCCACTTAAATACTAAAGGATTTGAGAGCTCCCTGATGACCCCTGCTTGAGAGGGAAAGGTCCAGGATCAATGCCCTGCCCCTGGAACTCATCTGGCATAAACCACAGCATTGGAGATCCTAACTTTTGGTTGGCTGCCATGTGGGAGACCAAAGGGTAATGACTTCAAGAAACTTGATTGGGACTTCCCAGTACAGAGGAAACAGTCCAACTAAGGTGACTTTTGGGATGGAAATTTATTTTGCTTAGGTTGCCACCAACAAATGATTGTGTTTCTCTTTTTCCAGGAGGACTGATGAACAGCCACCAGCCCCAAGGGCTACCCTTGTGTTGTGACAGGTACAAGCTTCCTCAGCACATCCCCTGTCCTAGATGCCTGGAGTCAGAAAAGATGATTAGTGAGGGAACCCAGGGCCATTCACCATCTAGACACAGTCGTTTCATCACTCACCCACACCCAGCCTACAGCCTCACTGACTGAAAATTGAAAATGCTAAGGAAGTGTTTGTTGCTGAAGAAGAATAGGTGAACAAATGAAGCAGATGGTACTGGGAGATGTCTGATTCTTTTAGGAACATATCTTCCAAGCATAGGTCCTGCATGTAAGGCCATACCAGAGGAAGCTTTGTCTTCTACTGACAAAATGAGGTGACTTCAAGTCAAGGCGCTACAGGGCCTACTTTGGGGTGATGTCTAAACAATTCTGATAAAACAAACCTCCTACTTGGCCAGATGCCCATTTCTTCCAGCACCATGGGGCTGTGGCATGGCTGCTGTGCTGGTCCCACACTCAGCTAGTTCTACCCCATTCTACCTCACCTTGCTGCCTCACAGCTTCTTCAGTTCTGCAAAAGTAGATGTTAGGGTCTCCACATTTAGGCTGTCTCCTGCTTCCTTACAGCAATGACAGTGAACTCCTCCATCACCCAGATGACCCCAATGTTTGTGTTGAGTTTAAACTCTGGACACTTCCGTTTCCTGGAGTCTGAGAAACCTGGGTTGAAAACCTGTTGTAGAATAACCCCTTACTCTCCCTCATCAGATCACCTGTGATTGACTGCTTGCAAGCAGCCCACCAGTTCCAGCTCACTGAGGGATTCCTTCAAAGAAGGAGGGGTAGGCTCACAGGACCCTTACCTGAGATTGCAGATACTCCTTCTGTGCCTGCTGATCAAGAGATGCTCGAGTATATAGACTGGGGAAGGTTAACCAAAGGGAAGGACTCCGTCTATGCAGCTATTAGGAAGTCATCATCCATGTTGGAGGAAAACTTTCTGGAGGTGTGGCTATCTGCTTAGTGGTCATCCATGCTATCGTAATTAACCCTTCATCCACACTCTGTGAGTAAGCCCAATAAAATAATTGGTCCCCCAAACTGGATTTTGGTGGAATTGTGTTTTGTTTGGGAGACTCCATAAGAGGGGGGGAAATGCTTATTTATATCTCCCCAGGTAAAGAGTTCCTATAGCAAACTCACATGCCTTTCTAGGTATTCTATTAATTACTTCTCTTTTGCTGTGATAGAGTATCATGACAAAAAGCACCTTAAGGAAGAGTTTCTTTGGCTTACAGTTTCAGAGGGATAGAGTCCATTATGTTGGAAAAAGTAAGACAACAGTTATCGAAAACATGGAGGCAGGAGCAGGAAGCTGGATGATCACATTTTTATCTATACATCAGAAGCAGAGTGAAAACAGAAAGTTGGGCCAGCCTATAAAACCTTAAAGATTGACCCCAGTGATGAACTTTCTCAAATAAGTTTTCACCTCCTAAATATTCCATAACCTTCCCACACGGTACCAACAAGGACTAAATGCTCTAATAAATGAGCTTGTGAGGGACATTTCTTATTGAAACTACCACACTTTTATGTTATGTTTGAGTTGCTTTGTTGGCATCTCTAAAATGGGAAGATCCAAATGGCACTAGAGTAACTGAAGCCTGTGTACAATGATACATACTAAGTGTCTGGCACAAAAGTGATTCCTACCTAGCAAAGGCAGATTTCCTGCTCCGGGAGGATAGTGGCTGTATTTTCTTTACTTACTACTGTGTCCCTGCTTGATGTTCTATAGCTAGCCTGGTGAACAGTGGACAATAGGAAACCCTGGTAAATGAGCTGCTGTTGGGGGGCTATGCTTGACTAGGAGTGTTCCCCAAACTTGTCAGGGCTGAGCTCAAAGTGTTCAGATGGTTCCGAGGGAAAGGTGCAGGGACTGATAATCTGAGAGGTGGTTTGGCAAGTACCCACCACCAAGACCAATTGTTTTCAGACCTGATGTCGAGAGAGATCCATCTTTTCAGCTGCCTTCCTGGCCAAGCACTGAGAATATCCTGTGTGCCTGACTGCCTCCTTGTTTCAGCACTGTCCACAAGATGGCTGTTTCCAGCAATCTGAGCAGAGTTGGCTGAACTCAGACAGGCTTTACCCCCTCCCCTGTGATTTGCCTAGTAACCCACATTTGTGGCCAAACATTGGTCTAACTATCCATGTCTTGGCTGGTACTAGTGTTTTCAATGTTAGCAAATACAGATACAGGATACCAGTTCAATATATATGTCTGCTAAACAACAAATAGTTTTTTTAGTATAAGCATGCTTCATGAAATCTTTGGAACATACACACACTACAGGACTATCCATTGTTTATCTAAAAAAAGAAATATAATGAATCTTCTGCTTTTTCTCTGGCAAGCCTAGCTGGAGCTTGTCCAGCTGCTAGAGACTGAAAGGGAATACACCCTGGGTGTGGAGTAGGAGAAACTGCTGCCACCAAAACCATTTTGAATTGTCAAAACAATGGCATTAATGATTGTTTTCCTTTGCATTTCAAACAAGCATTCCACATCACTCAAAAGAAAACTGAGAGGTGGAGTCCAAATATGCTCTGATTCTCTTCAGTGCCCCTGGGAGTACTTGGTGTCCACTACTCTGCATCCTATTTGGTGAGATATGTAGTGGCCATTTGCCTCTCCAGAAGGTACTGTTTTGCTGGGCAACTTGTATGCTCCCAGTTGAAAGACTACTTAGGTATGTGAGCTGAGCTTCAGAGCAAGGAAGGAAAAGTTAAGATAGCTAATACCTCTAGTCTCTAAATTTTCACAGTAACCCCAAATAGACCAAGTTACTATTATAATTTTAAAATTGGGGAAACTGAAGCCCAGACAGAGAAAAGTCTTGAAAAGTGGAACTGATCTCCAAACTTTATTCTCAAAGATCCAGCTCCCAAACACCATCCCCACTCTGTTCTGTGGGTCTTGTGCCAGAAGTGTTGCTCTCTTCTTGCTCTGGGCCTCAGTTTTCCCATTCATTCATTGAAGAGGTGATCCCTGGAAGCTATGCACTCATGACCTCTCCCTTTTTTTCTTCCCTCAGCTAATGCTGACCAATTCTTCATGACCAGCTCAGGGGTCATGTGATCTTTCTTCCCTGCTATCAGGGCTCAGGGAAAATTCAGCACCTCCTTATGGGTTCCCTATCCTTCTTAGAGTGGTATTTTTGCTACTTTCAGTACATCTGTCTCCCCTACTTGGTTGGAAAATTTTTGTGTCCCACTCTGTTGCATCCTGTCAACCCACAGTGCTTTTCTCCCATCTCTTTGAATCCCTCACTCATTACTTCCAAGCCTAGACTTCAATGTCACTTCCCTTAGAGGCCTTTGTTGACCTCTCTGAGTAAAACTGACCCCTAAAGTGATGCATTAAAATGAAATTCACAGAATACAAAATCAACTATTTAAAACATACAACGTGTTGGCATTTTACAAAGCTGTGCAGTTATCACTTTGATCTAGTTCCAAGACATTTTTATCTTATGAGATCCACACCGATTAAGCAGGCACTCCATATTCCTTCCTTCTTCAGTCTCTGGCACCCTCCAACTTGCCCTCTGTTTCTATGGAAATTACACATAAATGAATTCATGTAATAGACTGTCTTGTCTCTGGCTTTTTCTGCTTAGTGTAATACTTTAAAGGACCAATCAAGTTGGATTAGGCACCAATGCTTCATTTCTTTTTCTAGCTGAATATTATTCTGTTGTATAGATAGACCATATTTTGTCCATTCATCAGTTGCTAGAGATTGGACTTTTTTTGGTTTTTTGAGACAGGGTTTCTCTGTGGCTTTGGAGGCTGTCCTGGAACTAGCTCTTGTAGACCAGGCTGGTCTCGAACTCACAGAGATCCACCTGCCTCTGCCTCCCGAGTGCTGGGATTAAAAGCGTGTGCCACCAGTGCCTGGCGAGATTGGACTTTTTTAACCTCTTGCCTGTTCTACTATTAATGTTACTGATATGAACGTGGGTAGAAAAGTTCTGGTATGAACATGACTTTTCAATTATTTTGGATATATACCTAGGAGGTGAATGGTCACATCAAATGATGACTCAGTTTCCATCTTATTGAATGACCACCAAAACATTTTCTACTGTGGCTGCACACTTTTCCTTTCTTATCAGAAATTCACTGTCGTTGCAATCACTATGCACTTTTCTATGTTATTTGCCATTCTTAACACAGTCAAGTAGGTGAACTTTGGTACCACACTGTGGCATTCTTTTTTTGAGGGGGTAGGCTTCTTCCTTTAATGATGGCACATTCAAGTGTTCCTGATGGCTCATGAAGTCAGAGGTCTCACACGGAGACCAAGCTGATGTCGGAATAAACATATTCTCACTGAATGTATCTTTGGCTCCCAGGCCAGCGCTTGCTACAGTGAAGGTCCCTGGTGGGTATGTGTTACATGTTTTTGGTTCAGTGGCCCTAAGACACAGCCCAGCCCCAGAGGGTGAAAGGTTATCAGGATCATCCAAATGGTAGGACCCCAGCCACATGGGCTCAGCTTCAGCAAAGCAGACCTTTTCCCAAGAGATCCAGGAAGGGGATCTGCCAAAGGCAAGGGGACTTGGTGTCAGTGGCGTTCAAGCACTGCTTTCCTTTCCTTGATTCTCCCTATTGAAGCCTGTTGGGAAGCTTCACCTAGTAAACCCCTTTAGATCTGGAGACCAGACTCTGGTAACTGAACCTCTTCAGATGTTGCTTCTGGAAATTGCACACAGCCCCAGAGGTGAGGAAATCCATCCACTACCTGTTGGGGAAAAAGAAAGCTTGATGAGAACATGTGGTTGTTGGGTTTCTATCCTGTCTTCCGTGATTCTTTTAGGATGGGCCATTGTAGGACTTGAAAGCTGCAGATCCTTAGTCTCTGCTCCTTGACATCAGTCATGGGAATTGGCACACATTCAACACGTTTTTTTTTTTCAGGACAACCCTCAGAGAAGTCTTTAATGTTTACTCAAAAAGTTAAGCATAGAAATTCCACATGGCCCAGAAATTCCACCCCAAAGAATAAACTCCAAAGAATTGAAGCACATGTTCAGTTCAAACCATTAATGTCCATAACAGTACTATTTACAACTACCAAGGTGTAGAAACAAAACAGATGAATAACAAACAGATGAATGGAGAAAATATGCTATTGCCATGCATCAGACAGCAATAGAAAGCCTTGCTGCAATGATATATAATGTGGATTCTGTGCTAGTTAGTTTTTGCTAACTTGGCACAAGATACAGTCACCTGGGAAGAGGGAACCTCAACTGGGGAATTACTTCCATCAGTTTGGCCTGTGGCAAAGTCTTGGGGGGAAGGGTATTTTTCTGATTAATGATTGATTTTGGAGAGCCCTGAACACTGTAGATGGTGTCATCCCTGGGTCCTAGATATCATAAGAAAGCAAACTGAGCAAGCAAGCTAGCCATTTTGATCAAGCTGGTAAAGCAGTGTTCCTTCATGGCTTCTGCTTCATTTCCTGCCTCCCACTTCCTATTTTGAGCTCCTGCCTTGGCCATCATCAGTCATGGGCCTCGATGTGGAAGTATAACCTAAATAAATCTTTTTCATCCTGAGTTGTTTTTGGTTAGTGTTTTATCACAGAAACAGTAAAGCAAACTAGAGCAATGGATGACACTCATAACAGCATCCCATCTAACAGAATCTAAATATAAAAAGTCACATTATAATTCCACTTACAGGAAATGTCCAGAATGGGAAATCTACAGAAGTAGAAAGCAGATTAGTGGTTGCCAAGGGTTTGAGGGTGAAGTGCTAGGTAGCTACTAGGTGGGTGCATGGTGTCCTTTTGGGTGATGGAACTGTTTCAGAACCAAGTAGATATGTTTATTGCACAGTGCTGTATTTGTACTAAATGCCATCAAATTACACACTTTAAATGGTTAGTTTCACTCTATGAGAATTTACTTCTCTTTTAAAAGAAAGTCCTCTGTACCTAATACCCATTTAGGCCTCAGGATTAAAAGTCCTCATTAGTGATCAGTTTCAGGCAAAGGCAAAATAAGGTAGGTAGGTCCATGCCAGGAATTACTGGGCTTTGGCACAAGTGTCCACTCAGTTCACATAAGACACCAATGTTCTGTTCCAGTACCTTCCATTATCATTTACCCTTTTGAGATGAGTAGCCAAATCAGCAGCATTGTTTGTATCCATCCTGAGCCAGTCTCCAGAGATGATGTAATGAGACATTCCTATGTTCTTTCACATCTGGATGGCCTCTGAGAGACCTCTAGGGCTGCACTGAGCCCAAGTGTGGTGTGGTTGCCACTTACTTTGGCTATGAAAGGCAGCAATTGACAGCTCTTTTGGAATATGGGCTTCTTAACTTAAGAAAGGACTCTCTTCTTTAGATCTGCAGTGTGGAGAGTTGTTCATAAGCTTGGTTTTGTCTGGGATGTGATATTCAGGTAAACCATGCTTCTACAATCAGTCTGGATGTTTGCTAAGGCTTCTGTAAACTGCTTAAGACCTCAAAAAGAGCAACTAGGCTTTAGGGGGCAACCTCAATCCCAGAGAAAGTCTCAGAGCTTCACGCTTGCCCTGAAAACACTTTCATTATGAACCTGATCCCAGAAGAATCTTCGGGACAGCCTTGAAACTAAAGTCTCACAAAGGTAGATTGCTGCTTCTGCTCACAGTCACATAGGCTTCATGTTTTCAAAAGTCATTTTGGAAGCATATAGAAACTAATTCATAATTTCCAGAGTCTTTGATCACACCTCTTGATTTTAGAGAGGGCTCTGTAATGCACATATTCAAATGCACCCGGTTCTGCTTCAAGGTCTCTTGGGTCTTTCAGTGGCTTTCTGTACCAAACACAAGCACCTAAGCACACCTTATAGAACATTTGTGCATTTCTGGTCTCCTCTACTGGCTCCAGAATTGTTGCCTTAAGCTCCCTTATCAAATGAGGCTGAAAATGTTTCAATCAGGACCTTCTTGGAGAAGCAGGACCTGGCCTCATGCTCTGGAGCTCAAAGGACAGTGAGGCACGTGTTTCTGGGAAACACTATAAGCTGCTCAGGATTCCAGGCCCTTGACCATCAGGTCGGCATCCCAAGACAGAACAGATATGGTCTGGTTTTGTTCTGCACTGCCCATGGTAGGCTAGTGGGAGTACTCCTGAATTTGCAGCATCTTAGAATTGTACGCAGAGTCTGTCACATTGCTGATGAGCCAATCTTGACAAGTCTTTCTTGATCTTAAAAAGAAGTGTGTGTGTGTGTGTGTGTGTGTGTGTGTGTGTGTGTGTGTACACTTGTGGGCATGCGTGTTCCATGGTGCGCATGTAGAACTGGTTCTCCTTCTACCATGTAGGTTCTAGGGATTGAATTTAGGTTGATGGCAACAAATAACTTTACCTGACAAGCTGTTTCTCTGCCCACCCCCCTCCTTCCCGATCTTTATCATGCTTTTCTGGCCTTTGTCAATCACGTATGTTTGCAATGTCTTTGTAAGTCACTCCAACCCCTTTTGTAGAAAGGGTAGGTAGCACAGTCTACCCTCAAACTTGCCAGCGACCTTCCTGCCTTAGTCTCCTGAGTACTGACAATCCAGGTTGTGTGCCAAACCCAGAGCTTATGTTTACTTAAAAATTATATTTCATATGGAAACTTATGGACTAACAACAGGAAATCCAAAGATATAGTAGAGCTAACTACTGCCTTACTGCCTCCCACAGTGTTCATAAAAATCTTGATACCCACTGTGTCACTAATATGGCTGCAGATGTCCATTGTGACCATATGATTTCTCATTTAATTGCACTGGAGGAGAGAGCCAGGAAAGGTCTCAATGGAACCATAAATGGTTCTCTTTCTTATTCTCGGATCAGTGACAGAAGGAAATGCCACACATTGTTCATCTTAAACCTAGGTTCCTGCATTTTATTAGGACCTGTGTGTCACCAGGCAGTTCCTTCTCAACCCCCATGCTTTGTCTGCCACAGCATTACTGTTAATATGTACTCAGTGAGGATTCATTGCTGTCAGTTCTGGGAGGTCAGGAGATGCTTTGGATCCTCTGCAGCCTCAAAGATGGAACCAGAAGAGTTGCTATGTATTATTGTTGAACAGTGTGGAGAATGAGGAAATGAGTGGGTACAACTGGCCTGAGTAGGATGGGAAAAGGGATAAGAGTGGGGTTGGTAAAAGCCACTGGCAATAATTAAAATTTAAACTTAAAAAGGAAAGTTATGAACTCCTCATATTATAATGAGACAAACAAACATATGGTAGATTCATCTATTACCAAATGCCCAAGATTTTTATCCTCTTCTTACTGACACTCATAGAGTGAAACTGTTCTTCTTGTGGATCTTGATGGACCTTTATCTATCCCAACTCTTCTGATACTGAATAATCATAACTGTCCCATGAAAGCAAAGACCTCAGACATAGCCTCTGTTCTACAATGTAGTACCTGCACACAGTAAATGTCCAGCACATATTTTTCATGTGAATAAATGGATGTTTGGATGTGTAAATGGATGGATAGATGGATGGATGGGAATTGGGGCAATAATGAGAAGTTTGGGAGATGGTGGGAAAAGTTGTAGGAGTGAGTCTTATGATAGGAAGAGATAGAGTTTCCTGCCTGTAAAGATCTGGTGGAAGCAGGGTGTGCCTGTGTGTGAGCACCAAAGCAGTCCAAAGTCCTAGAACCTTTGTCCTAGTGGGCAGCCCTGATCAGTGGCTGGAGGCCAGACAATCTGGGCTCACAGTAGTCCTAATCCATCTTCCCTCCCTTCTTCACCCTCCATGCCTGCCTGTCCTTGTCTCACCTTCTAGATTTAGCATGCAGTGGTGCCCTTACTCTGGTTATTAATAATAGTCAAGGGTCATGCTAATTAGTACTTGCTCCAGGAACTCTTTCTTAGTGCCAGGCCGTGGATCTCCTTTCAAACACAGCTGCCTAGGAATTATACTCATGCCTGGAGGGTCTTTGGATGGGGGTACAGGCAGTGAAGCCCAACCTAAAGGATTGTGGCTCTCTATATACCAAGTGGGACAGGACTTAGTTGAAGCCAGAGGTAGGGTGCGATGTAGTCCTCTTTTAAAGGAAGACTTAGGTGAGGTCCCAATAGAAGAATGAATCACAACGGAACAGCTCCGGCTTGGATCTGGGGACTAGAGCCTTGCCTTCTTACCTTCCCATACCTTGTTCAGCAGACTTGGCAGCCTGTACTTGAATTACAACTTTCTCACTTAGTAGCCTGGTCCCTGAGCAAGTCATCTTGGCTCTCAGAGCCTCACTTGTCTCATTTATAACATAAGTGGGGTTATGAGCAAGAGCCCTCAGCTATGTATGAGATGGTTGGGCATGAGTGACCCATGCATAGGAAACTCTTGCCATTTCCTTGATAATTGAACACTGCTCAGGTATGCTTCTGCTTCCTGAGGAGTCATTTAGAATGTAAACCCTCTCTTTCTGAAGCTTTTCCCCACTTTCTGTCAACCTCCCCTTTACTGCCCCAGTTATCCATTCATCCATCATCCATCCATCATCCATCCATCCATCCATCCATCCATCCATCCATCCATCCATCCATCCATTATGAGGTTTTCACCTTCATAAAGCAGTTATGATAATTTATTGTCAGAATAGCTAGGTTCGGCCCCCCTCTCCAAGTACTACAAGATAATCTATTCCTATCTCTCTAGGAGCTATTCAACATAGATGGAAGACAGTCCCCATACCCCATTCATTTGTGTAGAAGAGGCTCCAGGGAACTCCCAAATGCTTCTGGGAGTAAATGAGCAATACAAGGCCAGTTTCCTGCTCATTCTCCTTGCCAGGTTCTTCCTAGGCTTTTCTCGGGGTCACAATGGGTAGGCCTCAGTCAGCTGGATACCTTCCATCTACCTTGAACCTAAAATGTCTCTAATATCAGCAGTCACTAAAAACAATGTGAAGAGAATATGGAAGTTACAGAAACTACTTATTACAATGTGACTTGTAGCTTTTGCTTTCTGAGTCACCTCTAGTTCACTAGCTTCCTCTGCCATAAGCATAGACATGGGTGGAGAGGCACATCCCAACAAAGGGACAGCTGTACTCATATCCTTGAATCTGAGCTAAGAAAGCCTGACCATGACAAATAGGGTTCATATGCTCACAAGTGCTTACTTTAGGATTCTAGCTAGACCTGCCAGCTTTGTGGAGGTGCTTTTAGATCTCTATCTATTAGGGGCAGTGAATTCTCCAATCAACATTTCAGCCAGTCATGGTGGCTCACATCTATAATCCCAGTTCTTCTGGAGGAGGATGAAGGAAGATTAAAACTTCAAGGCCAGCCTGAGCAATTTAGTGAGATCTTGTCTCAAAGTAAAAAGAAGGTTGGAGCAGTAGTTTAGTGCTGTAGCACTTGTATGCACAAGGTCCTAGGCTCCACTTTTATCACCACAATAAAAACAGGAAAAAAGAAAATTTGAGACTTCATCTGAGATGCATCTCCTTGCCTGATTTGATTTCTTCAATTTCTCAGGCCTCATTACTTTCTAAAAGCAATGCCTCCCAGCGCTGTGCTTTCTTCCGTTGCTAGGCATGCTCTCCTAATCTTGTAGCCTCATAGTTCTTTGAGTTTGCCCTGGCCATGACACTTACCATCCTGAAATACCTTTTCACTCACAACCTAGAGACTACTTCTTGTCATTTCTCACAAGTCTTGGCCACACAACAAATTCTCCAAGGATTGAATGAGTTAGTAAACTTCCATCAAGGCTATCAAAATTATAGAGGCTGGAGACATGGTTCAGTGGGTAAGAGTGCTTTCTGTATAATCTTGACCCAAGTTTGAATCCATAGCACCCATGTAAAATTCCAGAAAAGGTTGCTGGGCATGGTGACATCCTTTTAATCCCAGAAGGTAGAGGTAGGAGGATCTCTGTGAGTTTAAGGCCAGCAGCTGATATACAAAGTGAGTTCCAGGACAGCCAGGGCTATTACACGGAGAAACCCTGTCTTGAAAAACCAAAACAAACAAACAAAAAGAATCTAATGATCCCAGATGTGAGTCCAGGGAAGGTTGTGAACGCCTGTAACTGCATTGTTGGTGTTCAACATGGGTGGATCCCTGGAGCTTGCTGGCAGGCCAGCCTAGCTGAAACTGAGTTTCCAGTTTAATGGAAGACTCTCTCTCTCTCTCTCTCTCTCTCTCTCTCTCTCTCTCTCTCTCTCTCTCTCTCTCTCTCCTCTCCCTCTCCTCTCCTTCTCCCTCTCCCTCTCCCCCTTCCTCTCCCTCTCCCTCTCCCCCCTCTCTTAAAGATGGCCTTTCTATTACTATTGTGTGTTTAAGTACAATGCACACATGACTTGGTGAATGTGTGATGTGAGGATGTCAGAGGACGACTTACATTAGTAGTTCTCTCCTTTCACCACGGGATTTGGGATTTGAACTCCAGTTGTCAGACTTGCAGAACAAGTGCTTTTACTTGTTCAGCCATTTAACTGGCCTTAGAGACAATGTCTTAAATGAATAAGATGGATGTCCTTCTGTGGCTTCCATATGCATACAAATGTAACAATGACAACAAAAATGGAATATCAAGGTCAGCATAGATGAATCATACCAAAATTCTCAATGTTCACAGCCCTGGTATCCCAAGTGGTAGTAGACAGGGCTCATTGTCAGGCATTGGGAGAGTTGCAGGCTGGGCTGTTACCTAGCAGGGGTTTGTAAGGCTTTGTGCCCTCTTATGGGCAGGAAGCACATGCAGGGCCTGCCAGTATTGACATAGGGTCAGTTGGAAGAAGCAGTGCCAAGTCTGAGGTAGTTGTGGGTATGAGGCGGAGTAGTTTGAGCCCTCGGATCAGTGCGCTCCAGGCACCCCTTGCTCCCTGGGGGAGGGGAAGTGGCAAGTATGTATTAGTGATAATGGCATCCTGATAGAGAGCTAGGCCTCTGTAAGCTGGAATCTGTACAGCCTTTGACTCTTCTTCCTGGAGGGTCAATTTTACTCTAATTTTTGGGAAAGGCTAAGTTACATGAAAATTATTTTATTATGCCTAAACAAACTTGGATATATATATATATATATATATATATATATATATATATATTTGGCTGTTAACAACCAATTTATTATTTCTTTTTTTTTTTCTTTCCCTTTTTTATTATTAATTCAAGTTAGGGAACAGGCTTGTTTCACATGTAAGTCCCCTCTCCCTCCCCTCACCCCATCCCTCCTCCCCCACCTCCAACCTACCCCCCACCCCATCCACCCACCACTCCCCAGGCAGGGTAGGGCCCCCAACAGGGGCTCCACAAAGTCCACCAAATCTTCCTGTGCTGGGCCTAGGCCCCTCCCCATGTGTCCAGAGACAGAGCGCATCCCTTCACGTGGGATGGGCTCTCGAAGTCCCCCACACACACCAGGGAAAAATGCCAGTCCACCTCCAGAGGCTCCCAGAGTGCAGGGGCCTCCCCATTGGCATCCATGATCAGGGGGCTGGATTAGTCCCACACTAGCCTCCCAGACAGCATCTGGGGTCGATATGCTTTCCCTTTTTCAGACCAACTGTTTCTGTGGGTTTCTCCAACCTGGTACAGACCCCTTCGTTCTTCATTCCTCCCTCTCTTCAACTAGGTTCCAGATTTCAGCTCAGTGTGTATCTGTGGATGTCTGTGTCTGCTTCCATCAGCCACTGGATGAGGACTCTAGGATAGCATAAAGAGTAGTCATCAATCTCATTTTAGGGGAAGGGCTTTTAAATTATCCTCTCCTCCACTGCCCGGACTGTCAGATCGTGTCATCCTTGTAGGTCTCTCGAGATTTCCCTAGTTCCAGATCTCTTCTCGGACCTATAGTGGCTCCCTCTGATATGGTATCTCTCATCCTGCTCTCTCTCCTCTATTCTTCCCCCAACTCAGTATCTCTGCTCCTCCATTTCTTCTTCTTGTGCTCTTATTGTGGCAGCACCCTCTCCCTTACCCTCATGCTCTCAATTAGCTCGGGAGTTCATGCCACTTCCCATTCCTGGGGACCATTTATCCCTTAGAGTCATTCATGATTCCTAGTAGGTATATTGTATATTTTGATGAACATTTAAAATGGGGTTTTAAGCTAGAACAGTGGTTCTCAATCTTCCTAATGCTGCGACCCTTTACCACAGTTCCTCATGTTGTGGTGACCCCAAACCATAAAGTTATTTTAGTCTTCATAACTGTAATTTTGCTACTGTTAAGAACTGTAATATAAATATTTTTGGAGATAGAGGTTTGCCAAACAGGTTGTGACCCACAGGTCAAGAACTGCTGAGCTAGAGTATAAAGATTCAAGGGGCAACTTTGGTCATGGAGATGTAGCTCAGTGATATATGGTACTTGCGTAGAGTAGACAAGAGGCTGGGTACAATTTCAGTACTAACAAACAAAGCAAGGAACAAAATCAAAAGAAGACAAAAGGACCGGTCCTTAAGGTTTGCATCTCATTCTTCCCAGTGGCAAGAAGACCCTGTTGAAGAAGTTGACTTGTTGGCTAGTGGATCAGATATTCCCTAGTCTCCCTTATACCCTCCTCCCCACACAGGAAAGCAGGCCAGCTATTGAACTTCATGAACCAAGCCATACACAATTTTCCTCCAGCTTCCTGTCAACTACAACAGAAATTCGGAAGCCTCTGGGTTTTTATGGAAGAGTGGCCCCAGGAGAACTGTGATGTGGACACTGTGTGCTGATGTTGTCAGTCTCAGAGAAACACCCTTATCCTCCCTCCATAGCCATTTCAACT
This sequence comes from Cricetulus griseus, assembly GCF_003668045.3. Taxonomy (NCBI): domain Eukaryota; kingdom Metazoa; phylum Chordata; class Mammalia; order Rodentia; family Cricetidae; genus Cricetulus; species Cricetulus griseus. The sequence continues at coordinate 4,456,634 of NC_048604.1, forward strand.
TCTGGGTCAACATTCCCAGCCTGGCCACTGCATGACCTAAAGAGATGGTCTGACTGTAAGGGACAGTCTGTTCCTTTGAGTTGGCCTAGCTCTGGAGTCCGGTGATGTTCATCTTCTGTGGCTGCTGCAACCAAGTACCATAAACTGGGGGCTTAACCACAGACTTGCATTGGCTCCCGGTTCTGAAATGAAGATTTGGCAGGGTAGGTTCACTCCAAGGGCTGGGCAGAAATCTGTTCCATGATTCTGCCCTAGCTTTCTGGTAATGTTTGCTGTTTTCCAGTTTAGGCAGTATAACTGTAAGCCACACATGGTATTGTCCCTGTGTCTCTTGCTATTTAGAATGACACCAGTCATATCATACCCTGTATATATAGCACCCACCCTGTTCCCTTGATTTTGTTCTAACTTAAATGATTTTATATGGAAGATCCTATTTCTAAATAAATTCATGTTCTGAGATATTGGAGGAGGGGTTGAACATCATCATATATGTTTAGGGAGCTAAAGTTCAACTAATAGCAGAAATGGAAAGAAAATAGATTCAAGTTTATGGGATGCCACAAGGCTAATTTTTATTAAAACATGCTGGTGTTTTTCAAATTGTGCCACTAGGCCTGCCTGGTTGAACATAGCCAGGTGCATGCAGACTCTCATTTTGCTTTCCGTCAATGCCGTGGGAAATGAAATCTTGAACAATTGTCTCTGGTGCCATCCACCCAGGGCATCTTTGCTCAGGATCACTTATTGCTGTTTCATATGCCTCTGTCTGCTTTCCTGTAAGTTTCCTTCTCAGACTCTTGGTCAAATCCAAAGTAGTTTTGAGCTATGAGTGATAACCTCAGTTCTGTAGCCTTTTTCCAAGTAGGAAGCTTAAGAGTTCCCATACAGAGGCGCTCCATGACTTTTTCTGAAGAAGCCCAGTGTGCCCTTAGTGACACCCAGAGTCTGTTCCCCATGGCACATTTACCACATTTCATTGTCCCACCCACTTGTAACATTCCCTGAACTGAGAAAGATTTCCTTCTGCTCATGTGTCTGGGTTTGTCAGCAGTCTCCAGATTGTGTCTTGAAGGAGGATTGCTTTGGGGACCACGTGGAGCCTCATTTGGCATAGGCATGTCAGTCATAGCCCAGAGTTTCTATTATTGCCATTTCTGCATGCTAACTGAATACTTATTTTAGACTCCTCTTAGGAAAGCACGCTCCCATTTAATTCCTTTCAGCCCCACATTCACACTGTACTAACCTATTTATATTTAACAGTTTGATTACTGAAGTGCCTTGATTAGAATAGTCAATTCTGTAACAAGAAATAGCCTTCCCAGGAATACAGAATCTAGCCAAGTGTCTGGATGTCACAAAAACATCTAGACCCCCTTGTTCCAGCCACATCCTCCTGTACCATAGAATAATAGTGGGTGGTAGGTGTGCCAATCCCTAGATCTAGCCATGGAAATGAATGAAATTGATTTTGGTCGTATTCTTCTGAGTATTTGGGATGAGAGACATGGCTGCTCCAGGTACAAGTTTTGTTCCTATTTGTAGTGATCTTTGTAGTATGAGGCACACTTAAGGACAATCAGCAGCATCATGCAATGATAAGATGCTAATGGCTGACACTCATTGAGCATTTACCACGTTCCAGCTGTTTTCCCTACAGTAGGAGATCTCACTTGATCCTTGAAGCCACTCTCTGGAACCAGTCTTTTTTTTTTAAGATTTATTTTTATAGCCATAGGTGATCAAACTGCAGAGAATAAGTGTCAGTGGTGTCACACCCTATCCCAAAGGCTCAGGGACTATCATAGAAGAAAGGTAGAAAGGTTGTAAAAGCTATAGGTCCAGGGAGGACTTGGGTAAATTTTGTTTGGCATGGTAGGAACACTGTACTCACGAATTCACAGCATCTGGGGTTGCCTGGATAAGACTTGCACAATATCACAGAAGTTAACATTCTATCATGGAGGGGTGAATAGCTCAGTAGTCTCAACCCCCTAACTTAACAGTTTGTGTCTTCTGGGGGGGTAGTCAGTTTTCTTCAAGGATATGACCCCTGCTACGTTGCCCATTCCCCGGTGGATGGACCCACATCTAGGAGTATATGGGAAGCATATACTAGAGCTGATGATGTCAAATAACAAAATAAGACATGATGTTAGTGGGTGGGGTGGATCTGGGAGGAGTTAATGGGAGGAGTTGGGGTACATGCAATAAAAACACATTATATGAAATTTTCAAAGAGTTAAACATTTAAAAAGAAGTATATATTCTTAAAAGTTTAAAAGTGATTTGTCTTTATTTTAAAATTGTTATATTCTCTGTGTAGGTATATGCATGGGAGTGCAAGTTGAGGCTGATCTTATTAATGTACTTTAGCCATCCGTAGATGGAGGATGGCAGGAAGTAAGTGCTCTGAGATGCATCAGTTAGTAAGTAGCAGCTGTGAGGCTTAAACCTACAACCACAAAACAGAAGCACTTCCCTGAGCAAAAGGTTTCCACTAGAAGGAAAGGAGGATTTAACTAAATCACTAATGCACAAGGAAGGAGTGAAAGTTGCCAAAGTTCGTAGAGCAGACAATAAATATAGCCAGCAGAATTTTATTAGTTACCACTGTTGGAGAGGGCTTGTTGAAGGCCCCCGGGGGACCACTTTTGTAGGGGAACATTTTGGGTAAAATCCACCCTGCTAATGAACCCCTCACTATTGCTCTTTTGAGTACCCCTTCAGTAGCAACTATCAGAGATGGCAGCAGACTGGGAACTGAGTGGTGGAAGCAAAGAAGAATGTAGCCTGTGGCAGAGGTCAGCTTCTGACCCACCATTTCACATTATGCTTTATCTCTACCAGGAGCGGAGGGCCAGCTGTCTCCTTCCTGCTATGAATGCATCATAGATCATTGTATCTCCCAAGCCCTCCTGGGTCTCTCCTGCAGCCAGGATCTGAGTTCCTGATAAGCACAGCAGATCTCTTCCCTGCCCTGGACCACAAATGCATGGTATGACGATGAAAATCCAGGATTGGGCTTCTGAGGAAGGAGCATCATAGTCAAAGTTCTCACTGCCCTTTTCTTTGTGACCCTTTCTTAGCTGATATTCATATTTCTTTTAATTTATTATCATGCTAAAATATGCATAAGAAGAGCCTACCATTTTAACTATTAAAAGGTATCCAGTTTAGTGACATTTAGTACATTCTCAACATTATATGATATCACTACTATCTAAGCACAGGTTACTTACATCACCACCACTACCCCTTGCCCACCCGAAAGGAGATGTCACAACCATTAGCTTTGTTTCTTCTATACCTTCTACTCCCCAACATTGGTAACTGCCAATCTGCTTTAAATCTGTTTGGTTTTGCTTCTTATGGGTATTTTATATAAGTGGAATCATATAATGGGTGTGCTTTTATGTCTGCCTTTTCCCATGTAGTAGGTTGTTTTCAAGGCTCATCCACATTGTAGCATGTACCACTACGTCATTCCACTTTATGGATAAATAATGTTTCAATTCATGGATATGATATGTTTGTACATTTATCCATTCATCCATTCATCTATTCATCGTATTTGGGTTGTTCCCTCCTTTTCACTATTGTGAATAAAAATGCTGCTAGTATTTTTGTTTAAGATTTGTTTAGATACTATTTGCAGTTCCCTGTGTATATGGCTGCAAGAGAAACTGCTGGATCATATGGCTGTTCTACATTAATTTTTTGAGGAGCTACTGAATGGTTTCCTATAGTGGCTTCACCATTTTGCATTTTTGCTATTGAAGTACAAGTGTTCTGATGTCTCTGCATCCTTGACAACACTTACTATTTTCTCTTTTATCTTTTTCTTTCCCAATAACTACTCTAATGGTTTTGAGGTGGCATCTCACTGTGGTTTTGATTTGCATTTCTTTAATATGTTGAGTATCTTTTTCTGTGCTTAGCACATTTGCATATCTACTTTGGAGTAATGACTAATCAAGTCCTTTGTCCATTTGCTGATTGGGTTGTTTGTGTTTTATTATGGCATTATTCCTTCTCTTTTGAGCCATGTCTGAGAGCAGAAACAGGGACTGCCTCTTTCAAAATGATGCCATTTGTTAGGGAGTTTGCCTGAGGAAATTACCTGCCCTGATCCTGGATGCTATAACCACACAAGGATATATCTTCTGCCCTATGAAAACCGCTGAGAAAGTTGAAGGAGAGGCTATTAGCTTCCAATGATGTCTGAATATTTATGTATCTTTCAAATAATTTCTCAAACCCTTGAAAATTACCCTATGTTTACTCAAGGATAAAAGTCATGCCCAATCTTTATGCTGGGTGCAGTTGTTCACCTATCAACCTATTTCTGTGTATGTAATATATGCTGGGACCCATTTTCACACAGTAGGGAACATTGGTGGGAAAAGAAAAGCACAAATATTTACCCTCACTTAGTTTTTTATGTCTAATTTATTAATTGAGACAGGGTCTCAACTATGTATCTCATAGCCTGGGATGGCGCAGAAGTCACAATCTTCCTGCTTCAGACTCCCAAGTGCATGGATTACATGTATGTGTCACTATACCTAGTTCTTATAGATTTTACATGCTGGAAGGGAGATGAACAATAAACTGGTAATAAATAAAACTCCCAAGTGGAAAATGAATGTGCTGGGATATGGTAGAAAATAAATAGGTTAAATGGTTAGAAAAGCCCTTGACAAGATACAAGGCAAACAAATATGAATGTCATGAAGAATGCAGTGGTGTGAGGGCGTAGAAGAGCATCCTAGGTAAAGGGACCATTAGGCTTGGAAGTCCTTTGTGCAAATGAGCATGGCACTAAAAGAAACAAAACTGCAAGCCCAAAAGCCTAGATCATGCTGGCGGTGATAGCTGGGCAGATTAAGTAGAATGAACAAGGCTTGAGTCCATGGAGTTTCATAAATCATATTGATCTTTCTAGAGAGGCAAGTTTGGATTCAGTCATTGGTTGAATGTTGACCTTGTTTCCCCAAAATAGATCTACTCAGAACCTGTGAATGTGACCTTATTTAGAGAAACTGTGTTTGGAAATGCTATGGGGCCAATGATCTTGAAAGAACATTCTGGATTGCTTGGGTGCATCTATGTCCAAAAGGGCTTGAATGGTTGCTCAACAAATAGAAAGAGACCACAAATGTCAGTGCAAACTACTATACCCAGCAAAATTTTCAGTCACAATAGATGGAGATAGATATTCAATGATAAAACCAAAATTTAAGTAGTATCTACCTACAAATCCAGCTCTACAGAAGGTGCTAGAAGGGAGACTTCAATTGGAAGATGTTGAACACACACAAGAAACACAAGAAATAAATGATCCTAAACTAGCAAATTAAAAGAGAGGAAAAATAACTGATACCACAACAACAAAATAATAGAAATCAACAAGCACTGGTCATTGATATCTCTCAATATCAATGGCCTCAATTACCTAATAAAAAGACACAGACTAACAGAATGGACTTTAAAACAGGATCCATCCTTCTGCTGCAACCAAGAAATACACCTTAACATCAAGGATAGATATTACCTCAGGGTAAAAGATTGAAAAAGATATTCCAATAAAATGTTCTTTAGAAACAAGGGGGCGGGCAGCCATCGTGTATCTGACAAACCAAAACTGATCAGAAGAGAAAGGGAAAGACCAGTGTGTGTCACACTGTGTATATGTATTTCTTTTATTTTTCTCTTTGGGTATTTTTATTGTTTGCTTTTTTTGTACCATTCTGATCTAATTTAATTTTAACTTATTTGGTTTTTATTATTATTTGTAGATGCCTGTTTGCATTTTAATGAGAAAGTGAATTAAAGGGTGTGGATTTGGGCAGGTTGGGAGAAATTGGGGGAGGAAAAACTGTAACTAGAATATGTTGTATTAAAGAAACCTATTTCGACAAAAAACAAACAAGCAAATGAAATAAAAAACAAATGAACAAACAAAAAACAACAAATGAACAAACAAAAAAGGAGTTCGTTTCTCAGGGCTGGCTATTGGACAGCCACAGCAGTCTGGTAGCATGGCTTAGAGTCATGCATTCATGGTTAAGAGCATAGGCTTTGAACTTTTACCTTTTGAATTAGACCTTCCTAGTTGAGGGATTTTGATCAACTCCTTTAAGCTTCTCAGGATAATACCACCAGAAAGCAACTCAGATCCAAGGCCTTCACCCTTCCTGCACCAAGTGGTTCTGTATTTGTTGGAGAAAATGTAGATTATTAAGAAGAAAACATAATATGTCTGATACAAGGATGTTGTTTGGGAAAGTATGATTTGTGGGTTTTTCCATCTGCTGTCCACTCATTTATAGCTCCTGAAGCCTGCAGTTGAGAGATAATTGAATGTTCCCTGCAACCTTTGGGTAACTTGTCCCTGGAACCTGTCAGGACCTTTTGTAGTAGTGCCTGGAGGCCTGCCCAGTCTAGTTCAGGGCTGTGAAACAAGGGTTTTGAAGAGAAGCTTCCTTTGTCAGGCTCTGTGGGATTCTCCTTTCACTTTCTCAGGAAGGCTGGTTATGGGCAGGGACACCCAGCTTTTTAATGTTGCAGTTTATCAGGCATCCATTTAAAATACTCAGCTTGGGGCCCTATGCACACACAAACCAGCATATATACCTTGACTGGTATTAAGGAAGACTTCGGGGAGCAGGGGAGACACTTTGATGCAAAGACAAACTGACTTCCATCTCTCAGGTGATGGTTCCAAATAATGATGGTGAACTCAAAAGAAAAAGTACATCGATGTCCCAACCATGGCGGACACATTCCCCAATCCATCAGAGAGAGTGACAGACATTATTAATCTCTTTTGGTGACTTGGGGATATGTCTGCCATGTTTTCACAGCCTTGCATATTCCAGAAGGATCACAGAATGCTGATTGATTTCAGTGTGAAGCAGAACCCCAATTGTTCAAGGGAGAAGCCCTTCTAGAAACTCTCTGGAGTCTCTGATGTTCCAAGGATGCCTTTTATTTGCTAATATGTGATGTCTAGTTGGGATATATTGTCCCAGGGGCCAACTGAAGATTGGTAAGCAGCATCTATACTTTGTTATGTGTTCTACTGTGCAGCCTTTAAGGGAAGTCTGGATTTCTGAGACCATCTCAAATGGAGGCAGAAGTTACAAGAGGATCTTCCATCTGCCCTCTCCCAGATAATCAGGATGCACACACCATGGATCCCAGCAATACTGCTGTAACTGTGGATGTGGTAGGCTGGTTTTAAGGTGCCTTAAGCTACTGAAGTTTTGGGGCTAGTTGTACAACTCCTTCACATTAGGATAGAGCAAGACAGATAACACCCCCATCTTAGATTGTCAGTACCAAGGCATGTTTGGCAGACAATTTGGAAGAGCCCGTGCCCATTCCCCATCCACTTGCCTCACCCATCCTGACACAGATGGTGCAATTCCTTGGGGATCTTTTATCTCCTGTGACTTGGGATAGTGAACCATGGAAAGAGGAGAATGACTTCAAGATTCCTTGTGCAGCCCAGTATTTGCATTTTGACAGTTTGTTTAGTATATATTATTTATACATAATAGTGGGTTTTATCACTAAATTATTATCATATTAATCCTGCATCACCTTCTCGTGTGCCTCTCCCACTCCCACTGATCCCCTTCCTCTTTCCGCCTAGCTCCTTTTCCATTTTCATACCTTGCCTTTTTGGCTACTGAATGAGTTTCATTAGAGTTATTTACTGGACTCTGGGTGAGAGATTATTTAATGGGAGCATAGACACATTTCCAGTGTCTATACTGTCTCTCACAACTATTTAATTGCCTAAGATCCTCAGGAAGAGGTATGACCTCATGAGCCTCCCCCCCTGCCATAATTGAATATGGGTGGATCTAGTCTTATTCAGCTCTCGTGCAGGCAATCACAGCTGCTGAGAGTTTGACATAAATGCACACATGCATGTATGCATATGTGAGGATACACATGTACATATATTCAATTATCTATATGTTTGCATATATAGATATACCATTTATTTATAATAAGGGAAGGCTATGAAATTGTGAGGGATGGCTCATCAAGTTCAATACTGACATTTGCGTGTCGATACAGAACTTCTTCTTCAGGGAGAATTTGGTCCTTGTTTCTAAGTCTTTTCCCTTCAGTGTTGGAGATCAAACCTAAGACATTATGCATCCCAGGAAAGCATTCTGCCACTGAGCTGCAGCTGCATTTTCAGCCCTGTTCTTAAGTTCTCTCTACTGATGGATAAGGCCCACATTCTTGAGGATTAATAATGTCTCTTACTTAAAATGAACATATTGTAGATCCCACTCATAACAACAAACTACTTTGACAATACCTAGATTAGTGCTTGATGGAATGACTAGTGGCAGAACCTGTTCCAGGTGACACATAAATTTGAGCATCACAGTAATCAAAGACTAATCTCATCTCAGTAGCTTTCAACGCTATTGTATTGTTGCAGACAATATTAAAACATCAAAGCTGTCTTTTTCCTTATATCCTTCCTGTGGTCATTTTAAACTTCAAGTTGTCTGGGGATGTTTTCAGAGAATAGAGCCTTGGGTATGTTGTGGGCAGAATATCACTGACAAGGAAATGTAAATGAGAAAAGCACATTAATAAATTTTTTACTAAGACATTTTGCTCGAGGGAGGACATCATGCCTTTCAAACTATGAGCTATCTCATTGGAGAAGGAAGAGGCAACTGATGACAGCAGTAAGCTGCCCTTGGAAGGAGCACATATACAGAGTGAGGCTTGGGACTTTGTCCTCAGGCATTATGGGCATAGACTGTTGGAAAACACCAGGAATGTTATGCCTAGGAGGTCAACATTGAGTAAAGGATGAGGACAAAGCAAAGGCCATGCTGTCCATATTGCGTGGCCCCATGTGAGCCTTGTAGGGAAAGGCTCGTGACTTAAGGAGACAGCTTTCAAATGAGCAATACTCAAGATAGGAGAGCAACTCAACTCCTCTTTTGCTATTTCTTCCAAATATAACCTTGATTTGTAAAGGATCTATATAGCATCTGAGAAAGATAATGTGTCACACAAGTACTTTAGCTTCCTTGTGTTCCTTTGAGGTTAAAGGGGGAGGTCAATGATACCACCTGTGCATAGGAAATTGGCTCTCCTTTCCAGAAAGGATACAGAAATATTTTAAACCACATGTTCAATGACACCTTCCTTAACCTACAGTAGCCTCCATCCTTTTATGGGCCTTATCCTTGGCTCAATGTCCCCTGTAGACCAAGGCTCCATTCTGATACTTTGAATCCTTGCAGGCTAGTCAGATGTGCTTGGACACTGCACTGAAAATCCTCTTTGAGGTGAACTTTCTCTGTCTGCCCAACTCCTGGGGCAGTACTGAAGCTTATATAACAGGACAGGGAGGATCAGCGAGCTGACCTTGAACATCCTGCCCCCAGTTGCCCAGTACTGAGACTATAGGCAGGTGTCACTGTTGTACCATTTCCCTCCAAATTAAAAACATTCCTTTCTGGAGACAGGAGGGAGGTTCATATGACTCTTACAGCCTGACAAGTCCTGGGGGGCCCAAACTGACAAGACTCACCAGGCCTCCCTAGAAGGCTCTAGAAATGGTGAACAATTGCTGAGAAAGGAGACTTTATAACTTAACAAGCTGCCTGCAAGTCATGAACAGACTTCTAGGCTAACAGTTTTTTGAGCATTGGCACTGAGGCTGAAGTGTGTTTTTTGGAAATTCAGTTGCTATCAAATAATCTGTGTTCCTGGAAGTATCCTCCATAAACTCATTGGTTTACCAAGCTGAACACTAGTACAATTGTTATGTTGGTCTATTGTCGGTTCCCTATCTGGCATAAGTAGACTTTGTGACTGGTCTCCCCAGGAAAAGTCGCATACAGTAGTCAGCACACCCAATTTATGCAGTCCTTGGTCTGGAACCCAGGGCTTTGTCCATGCTGGCCAAATATTCTACCAACTGAACTATATCTTAAGCTCTCCTTTTTAAATATTTGTTTAAAAATTTCTCTCTCTGTCTCTGTATCTCTGCTTCTCTCTCTCTCTCTCTCTCTCTCTCTCTCTCTCTCTCTCTCTCTCTCTGTGTGTGTGTGTGTGTGTGTGTGTGTGTGTGTGTGTTTGTGTGTGTGTGTGTGTGTGTGTGTGTGTGTGTGTAAGGCAACAGAGCTGCCTTCCCAGGAGGTTATAAGCTACTGCATATGATTGCTGAGAGCCAAACACTGGCTTCCTGGAACAACAGCAAGTATTCTTAACTGATGAACCATCTCTCCAGTCCCCTGCTTAGCTATCTTTAATTTTTAAGAATGCATTTGTTTTTTCTCTTTTCACAAAAGCTCTATAACATATTTTCATTTTTTTCCATTTGACAGATCAGGGCACTGAGGCACTGACAGGTTAAATGGTTTGCTGACCTGTACAATGTCCTATAGCTAACAAGAAGTGGAGCCATGGGTTGAGCCCAGGGGCTTTGGCGCCAGAGATCCAATGCTTAATGACTGCTCTATGTTGCCCCTTGGCTTATAGTCTGTCTTGAAGTCCCATGAGGCTCTGGGGTGGCCGGGTCTTTTGCTTGTGGCCTGAATTCATGCTTTCTGTGTCCTCCCACTACTTCTTACAGGCCAAGGCTGTCACTGGGCCAAGTCTGCTCTCTTTCCCCCCCAGAGGAGTTTTGCAGCCACCGACACTCAGAAGGAGGCAGGACTCTGGGCAGGCAGCATTTAGGTCAGCCAGAGATCTGGAGGACATCTTGAAAGATACACACATTTCTGTTCCTGACTGTGGGCTGAATTATTCAGCATTAGGACACTTACTTATCAACTATGAAACAAAGCCACCCAGAGAGCAGAAATGACAATGTTGCATACTTCCATGTGCCTCATGTCTTTCATGATCAAAGGATTTCACTTTTCTACAAACTGGGGATGAGTTGGCTGTGGTGGCCAGATACCCAGATATCACAATACAGCAGTTTGTACCTGTGATTATACATGTGGAAGACAAAGAGAAAAATCCACTTCAGAAGCAAAGAAAAAAAGTTAAAAACATCCACTGATGACCTGTTGGGGATTATTTCTAAAGTTTGATGCAGGGATGCTAGTTTTATGGCTTGAATCAGAATGACCACACCCTAGGAAAGACAAGCAAACATGCTTTTGAACTTTTGTTCCAATCCTTTGATTTTCAAGCTGAGTTGAGTGTGACAGATAAAAGGTTGTACACAGGATGTGGTCCTAGACACATCTCCTTCCGAAGCTGCCTGAGCCTGTTGTAAGAGAAGAGGGAGACGGTGTGGTGGCTCACCTTCCTGGAGACTCCTGTTAGGTTTCCTGGTTTTGACCTCAGTGCTTGGAGGGAGATGATGGGGTGGTTTGTGGGAGGAGCACCTGCTCCTTAGCAATGGAAGAAGGTCCTCAGGTATCTGGTATTCTTCAGAAGTTGCCAAGCACTGCATAGCTTCTGTCATACAGTCAGGGGAGGGGTGTAAGGCATGATACTGGGGTGCTGTTGATGGTGGTGGGAGTCTAGACTAGTCAATATTATTTGAGCTATTTGATGGGATGTTCCAGAATCCTCCAGGGTCTTTCATCCTACAAGTCTTGGTCTTAATTATCAACTTGATAGGATTTCGAATGACTTTGGACATCATGGAAGGGTGAGCATGACTAAGGACACAAACCTCTGCATATGTCTGTGAGAGTGCAGCCAGAAAGGTTTAACATTGGTGGAAAGACCTACCCTGAATGTGGGCAGCAAGAACTCATGAACATTTTTGTCTCTGCTTCTTAAAAATATTTATTTTAGATTGTATGTGGTTAGGTATGTTACCTGCATGATTGTCTTTGCTCCACATGTGTGCAGTGTTCGAGGAGGTTAGAAGGAGGAGGGATTCATGCCTGCTACTAGAAACCTAGCCAACTACTGTGGCAGGAGATGTCATGGACTCTAGAGGAGAGCCTACTACTGCCACTTTCTTAAATTAATCTAATTTCTAACTAACTGAATTCTAAACACGATGTCTACTTATGTGTGTGGGTCTCATACCTCATCAGAGAAAAAAAAGGCTTCTTTTTGAAGCAGATAGAGGCTATTTGTAGACCCACAATTGGTCAAAATGCATAGAGTAAGGACCATGTAGGAATCAGCTTCATTTGGTACACTACAATGCAACCCCTAAACCTTTGACTCAGAGGACATCATGGAAGAGCAGGCAGAAAGAATGCAGGAGCCAGGGAATCAAGATACTTGATGCTAGATAATGTCTTCTAGACATGACAGGGATGCTTCACTCATGAAATCTCAATAATGTGGTTATTGAAACAAGACCCATAATAACCATACCAGTTGATATGCCAAGGGGGATGGGAGGAATTTCACAAAACACCCTTAGATGAAGCATTACAGGCAATCAATGGTTGCTGAGAGAGGAAGAATCAGTTTTCTCCAGGGGCAAGGAATATCCTGATAGGTTATCCTATTCCACATGGTAAGCCCTAAACACAAGTACATATGAGTAACAGTAAATAGACTCAGTAGATGATTATGATTATGTGTATGTATATGTCCATAAAATAATATATGAAGAGGTCAAGAATTTGAGAGGGAGTAGGATGGATATAGGAGGAGTTGGGAAGATATAGGGAGGGGTTGAAATGATGGAAATACAGTACTCTTGTAGGAAATTCTCCTTAAAATTTAGAAGGTTTTATTAACATGTTAATTATACATACTAATAGGCTTCAATTATAACAGTTTCATACATGTACATAATATATATCCAATGTGGTCAGCTGTCTCATGCTGTCATCACCACATCCTCCTCCAAAACTGGGTCATATCTCCTTTTAAACTGTGAGCTAAAATAAATAAAACAGCAGTTTAAGAAAAAATGCTTTTGTCAGATATTTCATTGCAGCGATGAAAATACTAACTGGTCTATATCATTTGGTAGTGGATGAAGGCGCCCTAATGAACTGAGAATAAGAAGTGGAGGGGAGCACATTTCCTTGGAGACTTCAGAGTAGCCCATTGCCCTGGACAAAGGGATCCCAGGAGCTAAGAGGCATCACAGCTCCGTGGAAGGGTCACCCTCACTTCTACTGGGAAGTTAGAAAGTTGTTTTGACAAGAGGACTTATGAGGAACTGAGCAGGAGCCAGAATGTTCTGGGTTGGTGGTGAGAGGAAAAGGGAGGTGAGTGCTGGCACTCCTTGGAAAGGGAGGTAAAGAGCAAGAAATGGCGATATATATATATATATATATGTGTGTGTGTGTGTGTGTGTGTGTGTGTGTGTGTGTGTGTGTGTGTGTGTGTGTGTGTGTGTCCTTCCATCCTTTGGAGAAACCCTACAGAAGAGATTGTGGTGGTCTAGGTCAGAGGGAGAAATCATAGTAGCACTGTGGGAATACCATCTGTAAGAAGGAGTAACCACTGATTTAGGAGGAGTTCAGAGAGGGCAGGTGACAGAAAGTAATCAGAAAGCTGTTCTGTTTTGTGGCCCACACTTGCCCAGCATTGAGTTTGCCAGGGTAGGTGACCCTCTGAGAATGTGAGATGGAACAAGCACAGTGGATCAACCTCCACTTTTATTTTGAACAGCAGAGCTAAAAGAAGTATGATAACTATTGCCAATGAGGAGTTTTTGCAGACTAAGGAGGCATCTTGGGAAAGATTAGAGGGAGCTTTTTACAGGGCATGTAATCCAGCTTTGGGACTGGGAGGTTCTGAGGACTAGCTCATAGTACCATATGATAACCATATGCAATTATTACTGGACTTGAGTCTCATCACAACCAATAAAGTGCCAATGAGCTTTCTGCCACCCAAATTTTGCTTAGGAAAACAAAACAGCCAAGCCAGTAGCTCTTACTTCTACCTCAGGCCAAAATGGGTGATCCTGTCTCCATGAATCCTCAGAGTGCAATCTAGACTGCATTGCTCTTCACCAAACCTCAGACTGCAATCCTCTGAGTTCCTGTCTCCTCCCGCCTTATATTCTCCTCTCCACCCAGCCATATCACTCCTGTCTCCACCTCCCTAGATCTGGGATTAAAGGCGTGTGATCCCAGGTGCTGAGACCACCTTTGTGTGAACTGTTTCTTTTAGGACTGGATCGATTTCATGTAGTCAGTATGGCCTTGAAATAACAGAGATCTATCTACCTCTTAATCCTGAGTCCTGGCATTAAAGGTGTGGAACACCACTGCCTAGGTTCTATAGCTAACTATTGTGGCTGCTTTGCTATTTTGATGTCCAGTGTCTTTAATAAATCATAAGCAATATATCATCACAATGTTTTTTAAAGAGCTGAGTCTGGGACACTGGGGGTGAAGCTCCTCCTCTAGAGGAAGTGAGGCAGATCTCAGTCATGCCTTTCGATTAGTGGCCTGGACACAAAGGGAGGCAATGTTGACCTTTCCTTGTACTGTTGCTGAACTCTTCTGACTCCACATTTCCAAATGAACAGAGTTAGGCATGGTGCAAGCTAGACCAAATCAGGGGAAAGGACTTAGACCTTTGGGCACACTCCAAGTGTGCACAGCTGCTTGGACATACTACTGTGGTCTTAAGGCTGTCTATGAAGTACAGGTCTACTTCCTGAACAGTGGGACCAGGCGTGTCTCCATCTTAGGGTCAGGCCCTACCAAACCTCTATGTATGGGAGCCCTTTCTGCAAGAAGAACTGGATCTGTGGTTTGTCATCTGCAGTATCTTCCCCACTGCCTGGGGCCACCTCATCTATAATGGATGAAGAATAAGCTCATTTCTGTATGGAGCCACACTTAGCCCATATTGTAGGGCTGGAGAGTAAGTATGTGTTGCCACAAGGTGGAAGAATGGTGGTTGGGAGCCTCTGGGTCTCAGAGTGTTTCTTTCTCTTCACTCCTGCCCCCAGCCTGGAATTTCCAAAGTGGCTGCTTGGTACCTGTTTGTGCCTCTGTAAAATGAACAGCTGGGGTCAAACTGACTTGCTTCTGAGCCCTATTGATAAAAACATTCCACAGCACTCATGCACATGCTCGCACACACACACACACACACACACACACTCATGCACATGCTCGCACACACACACACACTCATGCACATGCTCGCACACACACACACACACACACACACACACACACACTCTGCTGCAGCATTTTGGTGATGCATAGGCTAGAAGCAGCTTCTGAGGGCACCAAAGTCATACCTGAATTGAGTTTGTGGGGATTAGAGGCTCCCTGAAAAAAATGAGAACACAGAGACACTTTTCTCCTGGCTATTTATTACAGAACAAAGGGAGAAAAATCAAAACAACAACAACAACAACAAAAAACGCACTGGCCCAAAACAGATGCCAGATTTCAAATGTAGAATCAAATACAAGGTGGCAATTAAAATGTGATTACACAAAATCTGGACACGGAGAAAAGTTTACAGGACAGTGGCTGTGTATTTTCTCTACCAGACGCTTAAATATACATGACAAGAATTGCAAGTAGAAACCATTAAAGACAAACCCCAAATCAACTATTAATGTTCACAGACTTTCCCCCCCAAACCACAGAGATTTACGTCAAAATGAGTGTCAAATGGTTTAAAGCAGACTTTAAAGCATCACTCTGTGATGGTGCACCAAAGCTATCTAAAGCTGGGTCTTTCTCTGCGTCTGTAGGTCACCATAGGTGACAAAGGGAAGGGAACGCTCTAGTTCCTCGAGGTGGCCAGCTCACACAGTGATCAGCTCAAAGCCCATTTCTGCACCTCTCCCAAAAAAACCTAAGGGATGCTCTTGGCCTTCCATGAGTGCCTCTGTGGGACATGTAATCATATCATGACTTTAGCTGTAAATGCTCATTAGGAAAGAATTAGCTGAGACTTAAAGGCTTACGAGAGATAGAGTCACAGAGGGTAGTACAGTTTGTAATGGAGTGAAAATTAATGACCAAGTGGCTTTCTATTTGGCATTTGTCAGTTTGCACAACACCCCTTGGTCACATCTACATCTCTCGTGGCATGACAACTTCAGTGACTCAGCCACCTGGTTTAACAAGGTATCACTGGAGCGAACAACACAGTCTGCGTATTTGGAACAATGTATAACAAACACAACTCTATTGAAACCAAAGCTGCCACTTTATTTACAAAGCCACAAAACCAAGTATAAATACTTCTGTCATTTATGATTAGGAAAACCATTTACAAAATTTTCAAATATGTACAAGTAGCTTGAAAAATCACCAGCTTTTTATTCATCAGGTAGATAGAGGGATGGGCAGGGATGACAGGATTCAGATTGTAACTAGGAACCTACTGTGGGTGTCTGGGGCCAGTTTCAAGTTGCCTGCAGATTCAGACCACTCCTTTGAGTGAGAACATGGGGCTTTCTGGAGCACCCTGCTTTGATTTATAGCTCCTCAGCACCCTGGGTGACTTGGTCAGCATTCTGGGCTGTGGCATTTTGGGCAGCAGCACGCTGTTCCAAAATGTCATCTATCAGCCTCAAGTTGCACACCCAGTCTTCAGCTGGGGCCACACTGGAGACTTCCAAAAGCTCTTCCATGAAATCCACCTCACTGCCTGCAGATGATGGTGAAATCAGACCATCTGTTGGGGACTGGGCCTGAGGCAAGACATTGTCCCGTGGCTCAGGGGCTGTGCCAGTTCTGATCAATGTACCTGGGGACTGGCTAGTGGCAACAATAGCAGCTGCATAGCTTGGTGGCTCTAGTCCCTGAACAGGACTCATGGGAGAGCAGCTGGCCATGCTCTGCTGGAGGGACTTGGTGCTTAGTACAGGCACTGGCCCCTGTGCTGGGCTCCTCACAAGGCTGTGATTGCCCAATAAGCTGAATCTGGGCCTGGCCAGAGCAGCAGGCACCTTCTGGCCAGGCCTGGCTCCTGGGGCCATCTGATTTGCTTGGGCCACAGCCTGCTGAGATGGAAATGCTAGGGCCGTTGCGGGTATACTTATGGGTGTCTTGGCAAAGACGATGGAGTTGCTATCAAAATGCTGTAGCATGCTATTATCTACTTGGCTCAGGGGTGATTCCTTTGAAACTGGTGTGGCTACAGCTGCAGCTGCCACTTCCAAGACTGCGTTACTGAACACTGGAGACTTGATTGGCACACTGGGGAGGCTGAGTTGGTAGGGAGTCAAGGGTTGGCTGCCCAGGGGGCTGACACAGAGCTTGGGCAGGGGCACTTCTGGGGGCATGGCCTTGGCTTTGGGACAGACAGAGCCAAGACTATTCAGGGGTTCCTGACCCGAGCCTGAGGAGATGGAAAATGGGAGGCCGGTGTTGACTTGCTGCTTCTTCAGAGTTGATGAGAAAATACCCATGTGATTTGTGGGTGGTAATATTGTTGGAATCAGATTGTCCTGAAGGAGTTCAGTTTTGGGTGGCATCATATGCTGGTTGGATGGGGATCTTGCCTTGATCTGGCTACACTTGGAGATGACTTGTTCTGGTACTGCTGTACAGAAAAATGCATAGGGATTAGTTCCAAAGGTGTCCAGAATTTGGGTTGTGGTTACTGGGCATGAGCTACAGGCACAATGTAGTCTTCACCCCCCACCCTTGGCTGTCTTTCTCCTAGGCCCTTCCAAGTCCCCTCATTCGGTTGCCAGTAGCCTGGAATTAAGGTCTTTTAAGAATATCCCATGTGATAGCCTACTTTCAAACTGCAGAGTGGCAGTGCTAAAAGCCCTCAAAATCACCTTTTTACAAAAGAAACACAGTGGTTACTCTAGCTGAGAATGACTTCTTAACAAGATGTTTCTCAATAACTAAGATGCCCTAATGTAGCTAGCATTTTCACTTTCGTTTTTTGAGGGAATGGTGGTCCTATTCTTGGCAGCCATGACTGGCATGTAGAATTGAGGAAAACACACAAAAAAAATCAGATGTTAGAAACAAGTCCACCATTGCTGTACCTAGTAGCCTCTGTGGGGCATGTTAGCAACTGGCTGCTGAGTGGTCTCCAGCAATTGCCCAATTGATGCTTGTGTTGAGATGCCTGGTACATTGTCTGGGTGACTAATGGCTCTTTTGGTGTGCTATAAGGTGCAATGAGGAAGAAATACAGCCCAGAAGCAGGTATGGGAAGGCCAGGAGGATGTTTGAGAGAAAGAAGTCCTGAAGACAGTGGCATTCTGGGAAGGTGGAAGGTGGAGTGTGGCCTTTGTCTGCACAGAAGGAAGGCACATGAAGTGTACCTGTTGGACACCCAAAGAAAAAGTAGGTGGAGAGCCAGTTAGCAGGAAAAAGATTTTGCTCAGAGTTTACACAAATTGCAGAAAATTTGTACTGGAAATGAGTGAAATGAACTTGGACTTTTATTAATGCCATTTTTATGGGGGAGAAAGGACTATTTGAATTGAAAAGCGTACTAACTAGACCTTAATAAATCATTCTCAATCAAAAAAAGAATATTCCATGCTCGCAGCAGACTCGACTCGACACAGTTTTCTCAACCTTCCTAATACTGTGCCATATATGGTGACCCCAACCATAAAATTATTTCATTGCTACTTCATAACCATCATTTTGCTACTGTTATGAGTTACAATGCAAATATCTTATATGCAGGATATCTGATATGCTACCCCTGTGAAAGAGTCCTTTGACACACAAAGGGGTCTGTACAAAGAGCAGATAATGCTGGACTTCAAATGCCAGCTGATTTGTCTGCCTCTTCATGTATATTGGAGGCTCTGTGAAGGTAGGAGCTGTGATTACATGTACTCTAATATTCTGGCACTATCTATCCCTCAACAGATGGTTCCTATTTTATAGAAGGAAGGGAGAAGTGGGGGGAGGGCCTGAGGAAGAAAGCACAGCCTCTAGGATAACAGAAGACAGGACTTGCCTTAGTTTCTCCACTTGATAAATGCAACACACAGGGGTGAGGAGTATTCTGTTCCCTTCAAAGTCCCATAGCCTAAGCAGCCTCAGCACCTAGACCAGAGGCTCACATGTATATGATCTGAACTGCAGTGAAGGCCCTTTCCTAAGACTGGAAACTCAGAAGCCTCACATCCTGGAACGTTCATGGTAGAGAGACAGGAGCGATGAAAGGTGAGACCCTCAGTGCTTTCGGCTGGGGATGAGTTTCTTTTAATTATTGGCACAGCTCACTGGGACCCATATGTACAGGACTTCTGCTAGAGTGGGAACTAAGGCAAGTGGTGGTATTGTACTTTGCTCTGGGTCAAGTAGAGAGTATCAATCCTGGCCTGGGTGATCTTCCATATAACTTATGCTTGACCCTATGAATAGATTTTCCCCCTTTTCTTGTGACCATGCCTAGGATCTTTCTGTAGAATGCAACAAGTTTTTCACCTATGTTATAGTCCAACCTCCTAAGGCTAATCCCCTGAGTCCTGTTTCTGCTGACTCCAGCCTGGCCAGGGGGGACACAGCCCTGGATGCTACCAGGTCAAAGGGCGCATGGTATTTTGCACAAGAATTGAGAAACATGGATGTTTAGGTAACATGGGCCTGAAATAAAGATGTAGGCCACCTGTGTGAGGGCCAGCCAGCAAGTGCTAAGCACTGTTTCTCCATGGATTACATGTCATTGCACTAGCTTGGAGAATTGTTTAACTCAGGTTGCCTTGGTGCATCTGCAAGCTCCATGAAGGTGAAGCTTGATTTTTCTGATAACTGCTAATAAATATGGATGACATATGATAGCTTTTACGTAGGATAGTAACCCTTAGTTATCTGTGGGGGGTGTGGGAGCACCCCATACACATACAACCAATATAGAAGGTAGAGTATCTCCAACTCCCTTTTTGTCCCCCCATACCTTCCAGATTAAGGCACTGAAACTCATTAGAAATAATTTTGAACATGTGTGCTGGAGGGGGGAAACACAGGGTCCCATGGGACTGGTTTTTCATGGAAAGTAGGGTAATGGTGAAGCACTTCTGTAAGCCCAACACTTGGGAGGCTGAAGCACAGGGACAGCTGGAGCATAAGAGTAGCCTCTACAGAGCAGACCCTATCTCCAGATAACAATGAGCAACAACCGAATAGGGGATTTAAGGGACCTGACTGTTTAATCACCCTCTTCAATTACAGTGATACTGGAACCATTATGGTCAGGCTTTCCATTGAGATGAATAGTGCTCTTAGATGCAGGTGAATTGCTCTCACTGTTAGATTCCTACCCTGGGCACCATTGATGTGGCTTTCAGACTTCTTCCTGTCCCTCTAACATGACATACAAAGACTGTAGAATCAGAAATGAACTGGAACTCCACCTCACTGTCTCCTTTAGGAACACTGAACTTTTTCTGCTTACCTTGAAATTGAGTCATCTGCTGGGCGATATGCGAATTCCGCTGCTTAGGGGTCATTGCCATAGGACCTGATCTCTGCTTCCCTTGCTAAACAGAAGATGGAAAGGCCATATTAGATTACAGATACCAAGAAATATCAGCCTTGGATTGCTGTGTAGGGACCTAGGACTTGGCTTTGGTGCAGCAAAAGCATGAGTGGACACATCAACACATACTCGCATGCAAGTCCCACCCTCCTGAGCAAGACCACACAAGTAGACATAAAAGAGTCTGCATCTGGGTTAAGGAAACCAACTGTAACAGCACAGGATAGGGCAGGAGAGACAGAGCTCAATAGCAAGAGAACACAGAAAAACAGTTAGGCATTTTGGATGTTTGTCTGTTCACGATGGGCCAGCAGTGAGATATGGTTGCTAAAAGAGCAAATGTAACATCAGGCTGCATTATTCAAAGCAGAGTATCTAGAAGGAGGGAGGTGACAGTCTTATATTACTCTGATTTGGCCAAACCGCAGTACTAACAGGTATCCGGGCATGCCACTCTGGGAGCTTGAGATAAAGGAGCTATATCCAGAGGATGGTAAACAATGGGGGATAGGGATAAATACTTTGAATTACCCAGTCAAGGGATGGATGGTGAGCTGGGGCTGCTAGGGCTAGAACAGAGCACATTCTGTGCTATTTGGTGATGATTGCCCAGCTTCTGCAAAACTGTCATGGAGTAAGTACTGAAGCCTGATTCAGATGGTCCTGGATGGTCAGATTGTCTAATGGATACACCATTCCATACCAAGGGTAGCCAGATAGTCACTGGCCACTTCCCTTCTTCCTGACTTGATGCAGTGTGGGGAGTAGAGGAAATTCCTGTTTTCGTCTCCAAGCGGGCTGGGTGTTCAGGGGGAGAAGCCCTACTTCAGGGCCACTGGCCCCACACTCAGTTTGGAATCAGCTCATGGGACCAAAGGCAAAAATGTAACCAGGCTACCAATGAAGCCTGAAGGCCAGACATAGTGATGACAGCTTGCTTTGAGCCCTTCATGTTGGCAGGGTCTGACGGTGACTGGAATGAAGGTGTAACTTGTCATAGGTCAGACCTCACCCTCTCTTACCACCTGCTACCACTTCTACCTCTCTCTCCTTCTCAAATAGTCTGTTGCCAGTATGCCAACCATCAAAGGCAGCTGCCAGGAAGCACACACCCTTAGGTCACTTGCTGGCTTTGTGACCCCAGATGCCAGAAGATTGCATCTTAGGATATGGGATGCACGTGTAGGGCCAGTTTCTCTAGCAACATGCTCTCAGAAGCCCTTCTCTGCACTTAGCAGGGCTGGTGTGGCAGTGGGTGGGGCGGAAGGCCTGTGCTTGGGAGTGTGCCTGGCTTACAAGCCTGGCAGCAGCTTTTGGCCTTAGTTCCTGCCAAGGCACAGAGGACAAACACATGGCACCTGGAAGACCACAGCATAAGCGATTTCCCCAGATTGGGCTTTGCTTTTCTACCCTGCCTTTAGGCTGCTTCCTGTGGAGCCCTTGCCTCCTCCAGTACTGGGGCTATCTGGATGAACTAGGGGGAGGGAGGTTCCTTCTCTGCTGACCAACGGAGCTGCCCTCTTCCTACTAAATCACCGGGTCTGGAGGGAGGTGGGGTGGGGTGGGGTGGATCTGTCTCACTGTCCTAAACACTTCACACCCACTGTTTCCTGTCACCAGGCCATAATCCAAAGGCAGTCTGGGGGATCACATGACCAGCCCAAACCACTCTGTCTCAATCCAGTTGAAGATTTTCTGGGTGGGTGACCATTTCCAAAGATGGCTCTTTCACTTCTCTTTTTCCTCCTAAGGATGTCAAAACAGATCTATAGTCTCCAGATTACTGATGTGACATGTGAGGCTCAAAAGAGATTAAATGACTGCCCACAGCAAATTGGCTAGCAAGTGCAATGCCTACTAACTGTGCACCCAGTACTGCATTCACTTTAACCTGCATGGCCACTGATGTCCAAGCTCACCTGCCTTCTACCCCTAAATGTCTGCCTCGTTAGTTTTCAAGTATCACAGTTGTCTTGAGGTAGGGGCAGGGGGCAGATGGATGCTAAGAGTGTGACCCAACAGAAATCAAGGTAGGGTAGAAAAGTGCAAAGGGACAGAGAATGGACAGGCAAAGTGTGTGCAGGGGCATGACAAACAGAAAGAAAGGCTGACTTGAGGCAGCAGTCAAAGGGTTGCATCCTAGACCACCTAGCCTACCAGATAAAATAGACCACTGCATACCTGAGCTAGGCTCAAAAGGATAAAGAGAGTTCAGGGAAGCTTTTGTCCAGGGAAGCACACATTCCAGAGTGCCCAAAGTGGCTGAGGGGAAATCTGGCCAGGGTTTAACAGTTTTGGGTTTGTCTGGATGCTGATAGCCAGCTCCATAGGACCCCCACCCCCCAAGTCTGAGTGTCCTCCATGGGCTGGCTCTTTGCCCTAGAGTGCATTGCTCCCACCAGGGTCCTGCAGTCCCTGGCAAAGGGAGCCAGGCATTCTCTCCAGGCCTCCAGAGGAGGCTGCTTCCTTTGTTTTGCAGACGAGGCTCCCATCCTTTGTTCTGAATCAATGTGCTCCAAAGATAAGCCCCAAGAAAACAGTTGTTGCCTTTTGACACTGACAATTAGAACGGTAGGAAAATGGAGAAAACAGGAAATGACAAATGGTTTTAGTGACCAGGAGGAAATGGTGGCTGAGAATTGCTGCTTGGTGACAGTACACTCTTAGAGTCCCTCTTGTGAAGGATAGCCCAGGTCTGGTGGCTTTTTCTAAGCACAGATGGAGGGGTCATTAAATGTCAAGTTTCCAGAGCTGCAATTGTCATACAAATCTTGTTGTATGGGACACTGATAGGCAGGCCTTGTGAGCACCTAAGACTGTTTCTTGCGCTGTGGCCAAGCTAGGAAGCCTAGCAGAAAGTCTCGACAGCTAAAGCCCCACAACTTCCTCTGTTGCACCCTTTCCCAGCTCCACTTAGCCACATTCACCAACAGGTCCTGCCTTTCTGGAAGCTTCATGCTGATATCCAAGAAGCTATTAATCGCCACTTGTCTCTTTTGGGACTCTAGTGCCTTGATTTATGTGCCAAGCAGGAGAGAGGCAAAAGGCCTGGGCTTCCACACACTGCCACTGCGTATTAGCAGCATAGGTTATGCCAAAAGTGAGCCTGTACTACATCAGCTTGAGCCAACATCTTAAAGTCTCTTGTAGCCCACAGTGCCACAGCCTTGGTCCTCTCTCTCATCCCCGAAGAGGGAAAATTAGGTGTTAACCAGATCAACAGTTACACAAAGGGACTCTTTAACTTGAGTAGGTAGGGCCATGGAAGCCAGCAGAAACTGGACATACATAGAGAAGGTCCCTGGTTTTTGGCCTGATCTGGACGAAGATTACCTACCCTGTGATTCTCTATCCTATAGAAAACAAGAGTACTGAAGGAGGGACGAAGCAGAGTATAGGAAGGGAAACAAGAGCTGAGAAAGAGGAGGAGGAGGGAAGATAGGATGCAGGAGAAGAGGCATAAAGATATTGGGAAGAAGGGAAAGAATGGTGGAGGAGAGGAAAAGGTGAGGGAAATAGATGAATAAAAAGGAGGAGGAAGGAGAAAAGGAAGGAAAGGGGAAAAACAGAGAAGAGAGGCTCATGTTTTTCCTACAAGGCACTTCCAACATGCTCTTGCAGCAGCTACTACCTTTTGAGTGTCCCCCCCCCCCCCCCCCCGGAAGCCTGCCCAGTAGGCTACAGAAGGCATTTAGCTATTTGTCCCAAAGGTTAATGAACTCTGGCATGGCTTATTACACCACAAGGAAAACTACTTTCTTTTGTAGACTTGGGAAGTCAGACTTGAAAGTAAGTCCCTGATGCTCATGACGCTGAGTTCTCCCAATCCTATCTGCCTGAGGACTATGTGGGAATATAAGGCTTACAGGGTAACTCAGCCAGTCCCTTTAGCAGTCTGTTGACGAATGTTTATAGCTGCTATGCTCAGGGCCAAGCTGTTTCCATTATGTCTCTTCCCTTGTGGAGCTTACACTAGACAGGGGAATTGGCAAGACACAAGTCAATCATCGGAGCTAGTTTGTCTTCTAAAGGAATGTTGGCAAGGTGAAGGAGCACCCAGTGAACAGGCATGAGCAGAGCCCTCAGGTCACACTATAACCAGATGGGCCATACCATTTCTTTATTAGGTAAGACCCAGGTTGGTATTGGCCTGCTGAGGTCATTCCTTGTCACTCTGCATAAATGACTACAAACTTCACTTACAGTACTGAACCTACCCTTAGAGTGTTTTGAAGCCAACCCTGGGGGCTTCACAAAATGTCATCAAAAGTGAAGGACAGAACTTTGTGTAGGTCATTTGTACCTTAGGGCTGTCTTTGCCCTTGACCAAGGCCTGTATAAGCACCCCCCCACCTGGTCTTGGTGGCTTCAGGGCTGGGTGATCAATCCCAGTCATGTTTGTTTTACATACTATGGATGATCCTCAGGGAGACTTGTGTTTCTTCTGTCCCTGCGGTACCTGAAATCTCTGGTTCACTGCCCCACTGCAGTGACCAGGGACTGAGAAGGAATGCAGTCATGTCCCTCAAAGTGGAGATCCCACTGTATGTTTGCCCCAGCATGAAAGCACTGGCCTTGGCACAGAGTTAGTAATGTTCAGAGTAAGAATTCTCCAGTCAAGCTAGCAGCAATCTTCTCATATGGCTTCTGTGGCCAAGAAAGAGCTGGGCAGGACCAGGTGAAAACATGCCACTCAGAGTGGACAGAGTCCACTGTTAATTCAGTTTCTTTGGGAGCTTTGGCTTGGGCAAGATTCTTCTGCTTTCAGCTGGAGAGGGGGTAGCTAAGGAGTGCTGTGACTCTGAGGGAGAGAAATCAATAGCCCTTGACTGGAAAGCACGACTTGTTCTTCCAGGCCAGGGCACGCAGGATAAAGAGAACAAAGCTGTGTGTACTAAAGCAGAATTTCCATTAAAGGCCAGAATCTCAGGAGGCCTTTCAGCTCGATGACCATCTTCTGCAGGTTTCTGTACAGATAGGGAAGACATCCTGTGGGCATTGATATTTCAGGCCTCAGAACAATAACTCTTTGGTTCAAATGAAATCTTCTGCCAAGGCTGGTATCCATCACCTTGCTCTCATGACCACTAATGGGACTCTGAGGCATGCCGAGTCATTCCTTCTAGACTCAAGAATTGAGAGAGAGGCTGAGCTAAACTCATAGATAGCTTTGGTAGGCTTGACATAGAACACTGAAACATATCCCCCTAGACTGCCTGTCTTTTAGTAGGGTGATCCAGCTGCCCACTTCTGGAGCAGGAGTCCTGAGTGAGGCCAAAGAATGGTATGGGATGTAGAGTCCATAGCAGATTACTGTCAGGAGACAGAGTTCCTGAATTCTCACTAGGAATCAGACAGGCAGGCACTGGGTAGGAGATTTGGAGGTGCAGCCTCCCAGCCTGGACACAAGGTCAGGCAGGCAAGCAGGCAAATAAGCAAATGGGGTGCTAGAAGGTGGGTGTCAATGTGAGAGATTGTTCTAAGCAATCTTCAACTCTTTCTAGAGGTAAGGTCAAGGTGCTTCAACTAATATTCTTGCTTGAGTTCTTCACGTTATCAAAGAATGCTAAGAAGAAAGAAATGTAGAAGGTACTAGAAATCCCTTATAGTTGTACAGAGCCCTATGGGTTGCAAAGGGCCTACTTTTCAGAGCTGTCACCTCCTGAGTTCCTCCCAAATCCCCATGAGGCAGGCTGGCAGGCTGAGCAGGGGAATGTGCCCCAGCTGACAGATGAGAAAAGCGAGGCACAGGGGGTGTGACTTACCTGCAGCATCGCAGCTAGGCAGTAGTGGAGCAGGCACCTGCCTCCAGGCCTTCGGATCCCAGCCGCCCCAGGGGGCTGCCTCTGAGGTGCTGTACGAGGAGGTGACTCGGGCCAGCTCATGAGCAAAGGAGCTGCCAGGCAGGAAGGACTCACTCCCCAGGGCCTGTCGGGATGGGGGCTGTCGCCCGAGGCTGACCTGGGGAGGCCTGGCTTCCCCAAGCTTGCAGGCTTTGTCTACATGAGTCTACAACAACCGATTGAACAATCCATCAGCTGTTTGGCCACAAAAGGCTTCTGACCGATTTTGTCACTGATCTGACCAACTAATGGGGTTCTTTGAGTGTTGTGGTAATACACATCAACTGGTTTGGGGAAACAAAACCAAATATCTTTGTACTCCTGGCTTTCTATGGATCAGTTGGAAGTTATGGTCTCCCTCCATAGCAAATGCACTTACTAGGTGACATTTATTCCTCCCTAGAGCACCAATGCTTCTTTATATATTTTGGTTGCTTTGGGGGAATACTTAATGCCCATAAAAGGATTTCATATGAGTGATGTCCTTCCTTAAGCAGTCACTTTCTTGTTGGAATCAGGAATAAAGCTAAGGCAGATAGCTTGGTTCATTGACAATGACTTTGACATATTTGGATCCCTCCCACCCTCAACCTGCCCTCACAACAGAACACACAACTTAACCATGGTTTGTAGGCATTAGTGTGTAGATATGCTGTAGTGAGTACAAAACCAGTCAAGTACGTGCCTCCTCTCAGCTAGTCCCTGAGCTGCAACCCTTACTGCACCAGACTTGGACAGGGCTTTTAAGGTTTTACAGCCAGTGTGGACATGAGTTCCTTTGCCATCTTGCTTTACAAAACAGGGTTTTTACCAGTTCTGAGTGTGTGAAATATATGACCCAGTTCCTTCAGACAGAAAATTAAAATAACCTTATCCTGATGCCCACATTAGCAAAGGCAAAAGTCAAATCGGTGGTCAGCAGAGCCTTGACACTCTGACAAGCATACACCTGTCTAGCAGCAGTTATGCCTCAACAGATTGGGAAAGTATGAATCATATTCTTTTTTCTTGTATCAAGCAGTATCTCTTGATTTTTACCTTTGAGCTGCAAGTGGTCCACTGTGTCCACCCAGAAGCCCAAGGGAAAGGGGAATATTCACTCCCTGAATCCAAGAAAAACATTTGGATGCATTCCACTCACTAAAAGAAACACTTAGTGATCACCTATGCATATATTATTTGAAATAACAATGAAAGCTACAGCAGTAAATTTATTGACCATTTGCTGTGCTCCTTGGACTAATTAACTCAAGGGTTTTAAACATTTGGTTTCTCTCTGTCCTGACAAATAGCTGTCTATGAGGTAGAGGTTATTACAGTGTTCACTTTTCAGATGAGGATATGGAGACCCAGAGAGATTAACTAAGTTGCCCAAAGTCACACAGCTACTTAGTACCAAAGCAAGATGTGTACATGGGTTTGCTTCATTCCCAAATCCGCAAGCAGCATGTACTGAGTTACTAAGTTGTGATATGGAAAATAAGCTTTGAAGCGGGAACGTGTTAGAGGGAAAGTACAGATGAGGTGCTCCTGGGAGGCTGCAAACATTCTAAGAAGGAACGGCATGGATTTAAATATGGCAGCAAGAAAATGACTGACGACCCGGAACATTTGAGAAGTAGCACATGTCTATCTGAAATAAACAGGCCAGCAATCCCTCTTCAAAGCTCACACATTTCTTTGATATTCTAATGACATTTGTCCCAGTTAGCAAGTTCAGTGCCACTCTACTCAGGCAGCTCATCAAGCTCCCATTTGTCCTTGTAGAGAGGTCATCAGAGTGAGGCAGAGGAAAACTGTGATTTTCTAGAATTCACAATTTTTCATGTCTTCATGCTTAGCCCCTTGATAACTCTGAATACTATTCTATAGCAGCTTTTTAGAAACAAATTCTTATGGGTCCCAAACTATCCTCAACAGTACTGAACCCACTATATAGCTGAGGTTGACCTTGCATTCATTATCTTCCTGCCTCTACCTCCATAGTGCTGGGATCTTAGGTGTGAGACTGCAAACATGCCTTTAAACACTGAGTTTGAAAAGTGCTGATATATGCATATTTCTCAGGTTCTGAAGAGTCCCCACTCCATGATGAGACTGTAAAAGCCAAAAATTGGGCTTATTTGTGGAGAATGAAATTTTTTATTTTTTAAGTTTCTCAGGAATTCCTTGTAACTTCACATCTTAAAAAGATTTAGTGATAAAATTACTCAAGGAATGGACTTCCATTTACCCACAGAAGTTGGGAAACTACTAAGGAGTCATGGGGGAAGCTTTCAAGGGAAGACCACATTTGGTGCAAAGTAGAAAAAAGTAATAATAAATCAAGAATGTTTGCCTGGGGTAGGATATGGGAGTGCAAGGTAGAGAAGGGAGTATGAGGAGGGATAACTAACATAAAAGACATTTGAATAAACCACATGGAAACCTATTATTGTAGAAGATTAGTAAAGTATATACCTATACATGTATTAAAGGAATTTAAATGGAGTTACCCTATAACAGTGTGTGTGTGTGTGTGTGTGTGTGTGTCTGTGTGTGTGTGTGTGTGTGTGTGTGTGTGTGTGTGTGTCTGTGTGTGTGTGTGTAACTCCTACAGATATCAAAGTTACCAAATAAAAGCCCAGTGCCAGGCATGGGTTGCTCTTTTTTGGGTTGTTGGTCAGTGGGGTCTTATGGACTTCCGGTCATTACAGACAATCCCTACTACTCTTCAGAACTTGATGGTAAGACCCCCATTGTTGAATACATTGTATATCTGAACTATAGAACCTAGAGAAATCAAGTTGGTGCTGATCTGGAAACTTCATCCCTACTGACTAGCATTTGTAAGCTGAAAGGTCCTGTGCACACTACTGGAGGAGAAAAGGAATTGTTAATCTCTCTCAGCTGTGAATACTGTGAGCTTCAATAGCAAGTGGCCTGGCAAGATATGACAAGCGTTACAATAGTGACACGGATGTTAAAGTATGGCACAACTACTTTCTGATTTGTTTTAAGGCCTTTTATATAAGGTGAAACTATTCTGGTACTGTTAATAATTGGTCCAAAACCCCATGACTGGATAGGTTGTAGATGTTGGGGAAGCAGCTAACACTGTTAGTCTGCTAGATGAGCATAGCATTAAATGTCTTCTAAGGTATTTTTCTCCCATAGACTAGTGCATTTCTTAACCTTCATCAGAGAAGCTTCTTTTTGTAATAGATGGTGATTAACATGGAAATTCACAGCTGGTTAACATAAAGAGAATAAGAGACTGCGAGTGCTTGCAGTGGCTTTAATAGTCCTTCAGGCAGAAAAACCTGCAGATGACACATGGAGCCAACTATAGCAGGTGGTTCAATGGTGTGGGCAGCCCTATTTCAGTAGCATAATCATAAGTGGTCAGAAGCAGCAAAATAGGAGTAATAGGAGTAGACACTTTGAAGTTCACTACAACCCCCAGTTGAAGCACAAAGTGAAGCAAAGGAAGAGATGCTACCCTATAAGTGTGTCTCACATACAACAATAGACTGATCTGATGACTAGAAACCTCTGGGAGTTAAAATGTGCTAACAATCTCTTTTGTTTGTATCACAGTTTTAGGCTATGTGGTGTAGTTTCTGTTCCCTTAAATAAAAGGCAGAAAACACACACCTTAGCTACACAGAAGCCTTCTAGTCAGCCAGAGTGAAAAACTGAATACCATCTCTCTCTCCTGATTGCAGCTAGCTCAAAAACCTGTGTTAAGCAAGTAGCTGAGGTGGAGGCTGACCCAGTGTGTGACCTAAAACAAAACAAAACAAAACAAAAACAAAACTCTAAGAGTCTAATCATTGCACTTCAAGATGAAGTAGTCTCCTCCCAGCTTCATGTTCTTTCTGTCTCCTTGCAGGGCAGAGTAAGCACTACTCCCTAGACTCTGGGTTTGCAAAAGACCCATCCAATTGATAGTCAACTTCAGACAACTAAGGAAGGGAGTGGCAGGATTTCCTTTGGAGACTTCCTGATTTAAACAGCAGATCTAATGCATGCACCTAAATTCATTCCCTCACAAAGATCCATGAAACCACAGCAAGCCTCGATGTTTAATTTTGCTTTAAAAAATTCCCACCAAGAAAGGGAGGCTAGGAGGTGAGATAATACCACCATTTGTGAAACTAAAAAGCAGACCTGAGAGGCACAACTAGGGGTCCCAGGGCAATTTAGGATGCATAGCCAGACCACATTTGAAAACAGTATCAGCAGCAGCGGCACCACCACCAAACAAAGCCCTTAAACAAAAACCACACAGACCGAGCAGAGCAGACTGACTACTCAGCCTCAATGAAGGTGACTCACAAGTCAGCGGGGGGGGGGGGAGCACAGTAAAACAGCTTGGTCTATGTGGTGAAATAGTCACCATGCTCTAGAGCAGGAGCATCAGATACTCTGCTACTGGGAGGAAAGAGGGATGAGGTGGCAGCCAAACTCTTTTGGCTCAAAGATGTTGAAGAAATAAGCAGGTCTCTGTGTCTGTGGGCGTGTGCCTCTCCCCAACTCTGGCAGAGATGGGGCTTTATCTTTGCTGTCCCGTCTCTTCTGCAAGCCTAGCATTCTATCCACAATTTTATCCCACATCCCAGCATGGAGGTGGGAACTCTTATCTCTTCTTAGGTTCATTTTTCTTTTAGCTCTCATTTTCCCTTAAAGGGAAGCTGAGGACAAAGGAACACTGGAAAAGCTCAGTGTTCTTTCTTCTGGAGGCCTTCAGCTAGTAGTGGCTTGTGATTTCTTTTAGCAGAGTGCAGTGGCATGTGCTTGTGATTCCAGCACTTGGGAAGTTGACTAAGACTGATTGTTATGAGTTTGAGGCCAGTATGAGCTACAGCGTGAGATCCTACTAAAGGACAAAACCAAAACCAAACCAAACCAAAACAAAACAAAACCTCCAGATACTGGTGAAATTATCTAGAAAAGAATGAGAATGATTTTCTTATCATCAGGGTAATGAGGATCCCCATGTGGTAGGGGGATTGTGATCATGAGGGGCATACTAGGGGCAGCATTTTGTTTTTCCACCCAATCTGTGGATACAAGTTTTCTACTTTTCACTTCCTGTTACTCAGTGTGTATAGATCTTCCACACCTTTCCACAGCCATGATATATTTCATAATAAAGGAGGAAACGTTTTATATACAGGCTGATAGCAATATGCTAATGAGAAATATATATGTCCGTATAGAAAAAAATAAGATGCTGTTTTTCAGTATGCTAGGAGGAGTTATCCTTGGTTTATTATATATTCATGTTTAACATTTTATTATCCCTTTAGGTTTGTGGGATTTTTTTTTTTTTTGGTTTTCTGAGACAGTGTTTCTCTGTGGCTTTTGGAGGCTGTCCTGGAACTAGCTCTTGTAGACCAGGCTGGTCTCGAACTCATAGAGATCCGCCTGCCTCTGCCTCCCGAGTGCTGGGATTAAAGGCGTATGCCACCAATGCCTGGCTGGTTTGTGGGCTTGTGGGCTTTTAAAAACACTTTTCTGCATTTTCAAGTTTAGCTCCAAAAAAAACAAAAAACAAAAACAACAACAACAAAAAAAAAAACCCAACAGATTCCTCTTGCAATCAAAAAGCAATAGCACATTAAAACAACCCCACAAGGTCCTCATGGCAAGATGAATAAGCATGAACATAAAGTCTGTGTAAGGACAATGTGTGGAAGTCTAGGCAGAAGACTGGTTCTGTGAATGGAAACTACAGTGATCTCCTAACTCCCCAGATTCTAGAGTTACTTCTAGAGTTGCCTCTGGGAAGTCAGCACTAAGTGTGGTCTCTCAGAGACTGGGTAGTAGGAAGCTCCTAGGCTATTTTCAGTGTTTTGTTTCTTCCCTTGGTTGATGGCTGATGTCTTATACTCTCTTTCACATCTATAGCACACATTCTACAACAGATTTTCTTGAGAGTCCTGGCAGTAGTAAACAAAGTGCTATGTCAAATGGACAACTCAAATTTAGAGTTTCGAAAGTCACTTTGCTATCTTGTGTGTTGTGGCCCAGCCGTCTCAGCCCTAAGCCACCACAGCCATGAGGTTCTGCCTGAGTGAGGGAGTGTGGGCTTGGAACCTCCTAGCAACCCAGTGGCGATAAAGACCAAACACAGGCATCTTGTCATCTTTAGAGCACTCTCAGTTCCATGCTGTAAAACTAGAGTCTTTTGTTTATTTAGCGTATTCTTGGCTGTTTCTTAACCATGCTTCTATGGCTACGAGGAGGCCATTTCTGTCCTTCTCTTCACTCCTCTCTCCTCGATCGCTCCTAACTCTCTGTCCTCATATGTAACTTACACACCTAGCACCTCTGCCCAGGTGCAGGCCTCAAATGCTTAGTACTGTAGAGATGCATACTAGGAGACAATCCTCACTGAGGCCATGCCATTCAATAGCAAATCAGTTAGCATCCGCTATTCAATGCAGACCGGAGCTCCTGGTCCCTGGAAACCCTGGAAATTTCGTAATGGAATTTTCCTCACTCCCGATACTTGTGCAAATCATTTGTCTTTCTGGAGATACTCCAGGTACAGTATATTTGGGGTGGGACATGAAATTTAAAGCTGCGGGCCTGAAATTGCACATTATCAACAAGAGGTTGGGAATGTGCCTGGTCTGGAGTGCCAATCAGATGCTTAGGATATGGGATCTGTCTTCTTTCTGCAGACACAAAGGCAGCTGGTTTCCTATGTCATGGCTGCCTGAAATTCTCCTTTTCTTCCTACCTCCAGTGAAGACCTTGTCTTCTGCCTTTACTTTATACCTCTCCCATCTCCTTTTCTAAGTCACCCATTTGGGCATCATTCTCTGTAGAGAAAGGAGAGGTCACATTGTTTGGCCCAGGTAGTCAAGCAAGCTGAAGCAAGACTGGGAAAGTTGGCAAGATCCCAGAGAGCACTTGTAGCTACCACATAGTCCTCTTTGGGTCTAGAATTCTGGAACACCCCCTTCTGAGCAACACTGGCTTCTTCCAGTTCTCAACTTGGTAAGTGGGTGCTACAGTTTGGATCTGTATTAGCCTAAGAGATTGGTCACTCTACCAACCCCATCACTTTTTGTTAAAGGCTTAGACTTTATCTAGAATACTGTTGGGAGGTAGTAGATCTTTTAGAGGTGGATGTGGTGGGGCATTTTAGGGAAATTTGGGGTGTCTCTTCTCTCTCAATTTTACAGCTGACTATAAGGTACAAGTGCAAACACTTCTCCCCTCCCCTGTCATGCTATTCTGTGCATCAGCTCAGTCAGATAGTCCTACTTTGGCATCTACACAGCAGTGAACTGTGATAATGGTCTCTCTTTCTTGTTTCATTATCTTAGGTATTTGTTACTGCAATAGAAAGCTGACTAATGCAGTGAGGACACTGAGACTCCCAGCAGGAAAAGTCTCTTCCCCACACCACAGCAGACTAGACTTCAATGCTTCTCACACAAGACCACAGCTATAGCACCTTGTTGTGACTCATTTGTCCCAATAGTAGGAACTTTCTATTGTCTGCAAGCCAGGAAGAGAACTAGATTAAGGTGGATCTAGGATATATAGTGAAAGCAGGATCCATAGTAGAAGCAAAGGCCATGAGTGAGAGGAACAGAATGTCTCTAGCATTGAGCTCTACCAATTTCTGTGTGTCTCCCTGGGAGTTAGTAACTGAGAACAATGACACTTTGGGATTCATCGTGTTGGCCTGGACTTTATGCCCAGGACTGTATTCTTTCCAATAGCCTTAGAGTCTTTGTGTCCCACTCTCCTCCCTACCACTTATAATTTCTGCTATTCAGCCTCTGGCTTCCACTGTGCTATTTGTTTCTTTAGGTTCCCCCAGAGAAGCTGGAGTACACTCCTGCATGCTTGTAGCAAAGTTCCAACTTACTGATCTGAGAAATATTAAAACCAAGTTAATCCAATGAATTAGGCAGCCAATGGAGTAGGCATTGAAAAACACCAAAGAACAGCTACAACCCATCCCCAAACCTTGGCTACCACATCTATCCCCAAGTCAGTATTCTCAGATTGGTCTTTAGAGTCCATGGCACTAGGCACAGATGTGTATCACAGTAGTAGATCTGTATTTTGTACTCGATCAATACTAGTTGAGATATGAACCCACACATAAGACAACATAGTCTCTTGCTGTGAGCCTCAGATATAACTGAATCTGCCATTTGGCCAGGTGAACAATAGGGCCTACTTGGACAACACCGTCTCATCCTTAGGCAGCAGAGCAAGGCCCAAGATCCCATTCATATTAGAGATAGATCAGGGCATAAAGCAGAAAACTTGGTCATCAAATTTTATGCTAGCTGATGAAACTTAGCAGTGGGCAGACGCTAAAGGCCTGTGCGTGGACCTGTTGGAATAGCTCCAGGGCTAGATGAAGGTACATGGCCAGATATCTATTTCAACTAGCATTACCTGAAGTGAGTTGCAACCATCTGTGGATGTGTCTACCTCAGTAATAATAGGTGGATTAAAGAATTGTGGTCCTTGGTTCTACCCTGGAGTTATAATGATCTTAGCATGTTGTGGGTTTGGGGTATGACACAACATGATGGTATGGATAGCCACAGGTATGATAAGCTAGAAGCCTTGGAATCAGGCAAAATCCTAGTGAACAGTGATAGGCCAGCAACTATGGAAGACTTATTTGGGTCTACCCTGGCCCAAGAGAGAAATTTTCTGGGACAAACTATTTTTATTTGTACTTTGCTTTTCTTTCACAACTCTATTTTCATTACATTTACAAAGTAATTTTGTGTGCATTTATGTGTATTATGTGGATGTGTTCATACCACAGAACATGTGCAGAGATCACAGAACAACCTGTGGGAGTAGGTTCTCTCCTTCTACCATATAGGTCCTGGGAATTTAACTCTGCTTGTCACATTTGGTGATAAGTACCTTTACCAGCAGTGCCATCTCTCTGGCCCTTACTCCTGTCCTTTCTTAAGGAATGCCAATAGTGTATTTGGGACAAATAAGCATGTAAATTGCCTTACAGCACTAAAAAAGTTGATAATACATCAGCAGCAGACTCTCAGCAAATCTGGGCCTGGATGTTATCCAGTACTGAAGCACTGGAAGTAACTGCAAGCACCGTGAAAATAAGCAGCCTGCTTAGAATTTCTCTTAAGACAGGTACAACTAGAGCTGTTATAAATAGCTAATCCTTCAATGCCAAGGTGATGCCACATGCAACAAGCATCAAGGGCTTTCAGGAAAATTTAAGTTCATTTAGTATTGAAAATAAGGTACCAGAAACTAATCAGATAGTAATCAATACAGCTTATATGGAGGATTTAAAAAAACTGTTTGCATAGAGATTAAAGAATCATTAAAGATCAATGAGCTTAAAGAAAACATGTTGATAATCCAATAAGGAAACTTAACAAAAAGATGGGAGCAATTAAAAATTGAATAGAAATTCTTGAGCTGAAAAATACACTCAGCAAAATTAAAAAACAACAACAAAAAGACAACAAAAGCAGGATAGACTAAGCAGAAG
Source organism: Cricetulus griseus (assembly GCF_003668045.3). NCBI lineage: Eukaryota > Metazoa > Chordata > Mammalia > Rodentia > Cricetidae > Cricetulus > Cricetulus griseus. The sequence continues at coordinate 4,492,379 of NC_048604.1, forward strand.
AAGTAGTCAGATTGGCGATAGGTTACTTGAAAATAAACAGTTGGAGAATGTAAGAGTGAAAAGGAATAAAGAAAGAGTATGAAAGCTTTGGAACAGTATAAAAAGAGAAAATATCAAGAAAGACCAGATAATGCCAAAGGAGTGGATGGCATATATACAGGAATAATAGCACTACAAAGTTTTCCAGCACTAGAGAAGTATAAATGGAGTTCTTAATTGGTCTAAACAATAAAAACTCAGAGTCAGATATAGAGGAAAATGCTGAGAGATCAGAGAGAAGAAGGAGCAAGCCAAAGCTACTTTTACCTCATTAGCTTCCCAGCAGAAAAGAACAGAAGTTCCTGTTTCTTCCTGCTTACATTCTCTCTCTGCTCAGCCACCTCACTTCCTGTTTCTGCCAAGCAATCTTGCTTCCTGTCTGTCTATAGAGACCTACTGACCTCTATGGTCAGCTAGTGGCAAGCTCTATCCTCTGATTTTCAGACAACTTTTATTTGTACAAGCAAGATATCACCTCAGAGAAGGGCTCAAGTATCCAGGTAGAGAAAGGCCAAATGGCTCCTGTCAAATTTAATTTAACTTTGCCTAACTTTATCTTATAATCAAGGGCTCCAATAGTGGGAGGGTTTTCACAGTTGTAAAGGAAAAACAAATCTGTTAGCTGAGCATACTATACCCAGTAGAGCTATATTTTCTAGAGCAGGAAGAAGGGATAAAAAGCATTCCCAAATAGAAGCTGAGATCAGATCTTTCTGAGACTTTTTACACAAGCAAACATTAAAGCAAAATATACTAATGAGTGAAAATTCAACATGGGAAGGTATCCAACTCACAACGAAGAGTAATTACAGAAATTCAGAATTATCTAATTCTATAACCATGGTACAGAAATTATTCATAGCCTTAGGAAGAAGACTAAAGCAAAAATGAAAAAATATGAATATATTAATATACTAAAAGATGAGCAACAGACAAAGTTATAAGGTGGAATATCAAAGATTCAAAACATAAGGAGAAATGAAGTGCACATGGAGAGTATTCTCATTGGTATATTTTCTCTTTCACTTTTGATTCTGTACTTATCTTTACAACCATTCTAAGATGCTAACATTTAGAAAATAAATTATTTTTATATCACAGTGTAAATATCTGTTATGAGAAACTCAGATATAAGTGAGGGATCAAACACATGACTGGAATAATCCACTTAACCACAAAGGAAGACTTTGAGACAGGGAAAAATAGACTACAATATGATTAGAAAATAACTTTAAATAATAGTGATAGTAAGATCTTAAATACCAGTAATTACCTTGAATACAAATGGATCAAATTATATAATTAAAATACATAGAGTGATGGAGACAGATAAAAATGAAAGATCGAATCACGTATATACTAAAAATGAAGGGAATGAGATAAAATTTTATGTCAAAGGGATTCCAAAAAGGAGAAGCAGCCATACCTATGTCAAATAAAATAGATTTTAAAATCCAAAACAGTAAAAAGAGGTAAATGAAGGCTATCATATTGTGTCTAAGGGGTTTGGATTTTAACAGCTCATTAACACCTAAACTCATCAGTTGAAGGCTCTGTCTCCAGCTCATGGTGCTACTGGAAGGTGGTGGAATCTTTAGAAGATACGGTATAGTTATAGGACCTTATGTCATTGTGTGTGTGTGAGTGTGTAGGGGTGGGTGGGTGGGTGTCCTTGAAGGTATTTGGGGCCCTGTCCTCGTTCCTCTTGACTTAGCTTCCTAGCCACAAGAATGTGATATTGTTTGTTCCACCATTCACTCTCAATGTGATGTTCAGGTTCATCCTAGGCACGAAGCAATGGGGGCCAAGCCTCTGTGGATAGAAACCTTGGAAACTGTGAGCCAAAATAAATCTCTCCTCCTTAGGTTGTCTCTAGTATTTTGGCATAGTGACAGAAAGCTGAGAACACATGCACTGGATATCCGAATGTGCAAATATATAATTCAAATGTTAATAGACTATAGGGATAGGGGTCTATTGGAGATAGACTCCAATACAATAATATTAGAGACATTCAGAGTTTACTTTTAACAATGAATGGATCATCCAAGTGGAGAATCAAGAAATAGATGGCAGAGTTAAATATCATCTGAGATCATATGGACCTAACAGTTATCTATGGAGCATCCCATTCTGACAGCTACAGAATACACATTTTCTATGTGAAGAGTATTACCTAGGATAGATTAGTAATAAAAGCATTGAATAGTATAGAATATACAACATTCCATAAAATAAGTCTCAATACATTTCAAAGACTGTAATTATATTGCATATATTTTTTATAATTATAATATAATAAAGTCACAAATCAAGAAAAAGAAACACTGGAAACTATAAACACATGGAAATTAAATAACTTACTTTTGAATACTCAATGACTCAAGGAAGAAATCAAATGTGCAAGGCCCACAAAAGACAGAGGATGGCATAAGATACCCTGGAACTGGAGTTACAGATAATTATGAGCCAACATGTGGGTGCTGGGAATGGAATACAGGTTCTCTGGAAAGACAGACAGTGCTCTTAATCACTGAGAAATCCTTCCAGCCCCTAAGAAGGAAATTTAAACTTTCTTGAAACATGTAAAAATGAAGATCCAGTCTATGGGATATAACCAGAGAACTACTGGGAGGGAAATTTATAACAATCAACACCTACATCAAATAAGAAAAAACATCTCCAATATGGCAACCCAAGGGAGTAGAAAAGCTAGAACTAACTGAACCTATGTTGAAAAGGAAACAATTAAAACTCCAAACAGGAAAAAAAAAATCAAAGCAAACAAAACCCCCAATGAAATAGAGACCAAGTAAATGTAATCTAAATAGTCAATAAAACAAAGAGATGTTTTTTTTTTTTCAGAAGATAAAAGAGAGCCAATGAGGTGACTCATTGGGTAATGGGGATTGCTATGAAAGCCTGGTGATCTGAGTTCGAGCCCTGGAAATCAAATAAAGATGGAAGGAGAGAACCCATTCCACACATGTGTCAGCTGACTTCCCCATGTGTTGTGGTATGTGCTCCCCCATATCAAGTAAACATAATAATGATAATAATAACAACAGCAGCAGCAATGATGTTTTTAAAGAAGATAAAACCCACAGACTGCTATGTAGGTCAAGAAAAAGAGTCACAAGTAAATAAAATAAAAAATGAAATAAAAGAAGTTACAACTGTTAGTATTCAGGCATCTGTACTGGCCTGTCCTAGAGGTTCTGACAGGATATCCCCTCAGTTGCAGCCACTAAAAGCACCACCTTTTAAAAGGTCTCTGTCCACCTTCCATCCCTCTCCCCCTCTCTCTTTCTCTCCCTCTCTGTCTCTCTCTCTTCCCTTCTTCCCCCCTGCACCTCTTTCTTCTTTCCTCTCTCCTATTGCTCCTGTCCCTGGAGGCTGGTGTCCCCCTCTCCCTTTCCCTTTTTATGATCTCTTCCCCTAATTAAAAAACCCCTCTTTTTGAACCCTGTCACATGGTGTCTTTCTTTCTCTACAACCACTGTTTTTAAATTACAACAACCAACACCACAGAAATACAGAAGAGGCATTATTATGAATAACTATATGGTAAGAAATTTGGTAAGTTAGAAAACAGACAAATTTCTAGTAGACATATATATCTTATCAGCACTGAATCATGAAGAAATAGAAAATATGAATAGACCAATAGCAAGAGGAGAGACTGAACCAACAATATAAATGTTTCCCATCAAAGAAAAGCCAAAGGTTATATGGTTTCATGGTTGAATTAAAACCACTTATCTTGTTATTTCCAAAAACACGGGAAGAAAGGATTCTTCTAAACACATCACATGAAGCTAACAATACCCTGATTTCCAAACCAGATAGTGAACACCCTAAACAAACAAAATACCTACAAGTCAATACCTTTCATAAAGACAGTTGTAAAAATCCTCACAAACCATCAACATATGAGTACAACAGCATATTTAGAAGATTGTTGACAATAATCATGTGGAAATTATATCAGGGATGCAAAGGATGATTCAGTATAAGCAAATTAAGAAACACTATACACAACAGCAACAGAAGAAAGTATAAAAATCGCATGATCTTCTTAATGAACGTAGCAAAGGCACGTGATAAAATCCAACATTGTTCATGATAAAAAATTTTGATCAAATTGGCCAGAGAAGAAACATATCTAAATACCACAAAGGTCATTTACGGTAAACCAACATTAACTTACACAAAATGAGAAAAATCTGAAAACATTTCTCTCTAAGGTCTGTACAACAAGGTAAGGATGCCTACTTTCACTGTTTATTCTTTTGGTGGTTTGTTGTTGTTAGTCAGGGTCATGTTATGTAGCCCAGGTTGGCTTTGCACTCTCAATCTGCAGCCTCTACTTCTTGAGTGCTGGGATTACAGTTATGCATGAACATAACTGGCCACTTTTACTACTTCATTCAAAGTAGTCCTCTCCAGGACACATTCAAATTGGAAAAGAAGTCAAATGTCACTGTTTTCAAATGATATGATCTTACACATAGAAACTTCCAAAGCTGTTTATAAACTAAGTAAACTCACCGAAGTTGCAGAATATAAAAACAGCACACAAAGTGACCAGCATTATTATATACTAAAGATGATTTATTTGAAATAAAAATAAAGAAACAAACCTCATTTAGGGTAGATTTTAAAAGGTACCTATGCACAAATTTAACTTAAGAGTCAAAAGACCTCTATCATGAAATATTTTAAATATTCATGAGATAAACTGAAAAGGACAAAATTAAATGGCATCTTGTTCATAGATTAGAAGAATCAACATTGTAAAATGCTCATACTACATAAAGTAATTTAGATTCAATGCAACCTTTATCAAAAAAACAGATGGTATTCTTGATAGAATTAGCAAATCAATTCTAAAGTTTGCATGGAATCATCCAAACCTACAAATAAATAGTTAGAGCCACTTTGATCAAAAATAGCAAAGCAGGAGGTGTTAATAGGCTAAAAAGTTACAATAATTAAAGCAGCATGTTATTGGCATAACAAAAAACACACAATAAACACATAACAAGGGAACAGAATAGAAACCATAAAAACACTATCTATCTATGTCTGATTTTCAACAAAAGTGGTAAGAATATACTTTGGACAAAGAATAGTCTTTTCAACAAATGTTGGGAAAACTGGGTATCCACCTACAAAAATGCAGGTAAATCCCTAAGTTTCAGAGTTACAAAAACTAATTCGAAATGTATTAAAGTCTTAAGTGGGTCCTGGGGACATAGCTCAATTACTTGCCTAACACTCAGGAAATCCTGGATTCTATCCCTGGGAATGCAGAAACTGGGCATGTAGTCATAAATTTCTGATCTTGACACTTGGGAGGTAAAGGAGGAGGAGCAGAAATCCAAGGTCATTCTTGGCTACAGAGTGAGTTGGAAGCCAGCTCAAAAATTGTAAAGGGTTCTAGAAAATATAAAGGGGTCCTCGTGTGTAAGACCTAAAATTATGAAACTATTAGGATAAACTTAAGAGGGGGTTCAGAAAATTAGAATGGAAAAAGATTTTGGGGGGAGATAAGATCCAAAAGGCAAAGCTAGACTGACTATTAAAGCAGCCTCAGCTCAACGAATGATCCAATAGCATACATAGGAGAGAATGTTACATCTGATATTGGGCTGAAATTTACAAACTCAACAGAGACAAAACAAAACAACAAAACGTTTGATTAAAAAAACCTCAAGAAACAAACAAGACATCCTTCTAAATAGACAATTATCAAAGGAAGAACTACAAATGACCAGCAGGCATTTGGTTCAATATTACTGGACATTGTGAATCCAAACCATAATGAAATATTACCTCACCACAGTCAGAATGATATTATCAAAGAGGCTAAGGAGGACAAGTGCTACAAGGATATAAAAGAACTGGAAGTCTTGTACATTGCTGAAGGGAATGGCAATTAGTACATTGTATAAAGCAATATAGATGTTCCTTGAAAAATTAGGAACAGCTTTCTTACCACTAGATGTACAGCCAAAGGAAATGAACTTTGCTGTGTGAAGAAACATCTGCACTGCCATGCTATTGTAGTATCACTCATAATAGTGACCATCATCAGATAAATGGGTAAGAAAATATGGTACATATCTGCATGGAGTATCTTTAGCCAGAATAAGAATGAAAACCTATTATTTGTGGCAATGTGGGTGGAACTGGAGATTATGTTAACTAAAAGAAGACAGCACCAGAATGATAAATATTCCATGGTCCTACTTGTACACAGAATCCCAAACAGATGATATTGAAATAAGAGTCAAGTGGCAGAACTATCCAAGGCTGGGGAGAGTAAGGCTAGGGAGGGACTAGGAAAGGCTGATCTGTAGGTATAATTTGTACTTATGTAGGGGCCCTCAGGTGTCCTTCAATATATTTCTACCTCATTGCATGGTATAATTTGGCATATTCCAGTTAGAAAACCATATGTTTTAAGTTAGTACAAAATTCTAGAGTTGTAAATATCAAAACTGTAAGAGCACAGGGGGATTGTTCACCCTGGAGGTTTTTAAAGTAGAAGAGTTGGAGCAGAGGCAGCAGCATCCCCTGGAAACCCATTGAAAATAAAAATTCCTGGGTCCCACATTGTCCTATGGAATCAGAAATTCCAGCTGTGGGACCTAGTCCTACATTTTAACAAATTAGTAAAACTCCAAAGGAGACTGAACCTCAAAAAAACCAAGAGACAGTTGATCCTGTTCAGCAGAGCCTCAGAGATTTGGTTCCTTCTCCATGACTCCCATCTACACCCTCCCGTTCACTCCTCTTCCTCGCCATTCAGAAAGGGGAAGTCCCCTGTGAGTTTGAACAAAGCAAGGCACACCAAGTTGAGGCAGGGCTGACCTCCTCCCCCTATAAAAATCTGGGCTAGGTAATCCACCATGCGAAGCAGGTTCCCCAAAGCCAGCTAGGTGCCAGCGACAGGTCCTGATCTCACTGCTAGGAGTCCTACAAACAGTCACACAACTGTCACACATATGCACAGACAGAGTCTAAGTCAGTCCAGTGCAGGCTCCATAACTGTTGGTTCAGAGTCCGTGTGTTCCCATCCGCTCAGTTCATCTATCTCTGTGGGTTCCTCTGTCATTACCTTTACCCCCTGGCTCATAGAATCCCTCCTCCCTTTCTTCAGGAGGACTCCCAGAGAACAAAGAGGGCCCAAAGCAGGATGCATGGATTTCCCTGTGAAGAGGAAATAGATGAGATCTCCTGGGTAAACTGGGGGCAGGGGCGGGTTGGTGAGGGGAGGGGAGGGGATGGTGGGATGACAACATGAAGGATCAGGTTGGTTGAGTTGGGGGCAGGACAGAGGGGGAGAGTAATGAAAGAGATATCTTGATAAAGGGGGCCATTTGGGGGTTAGGGAGAATCCTGGTGCCAGAGAAACTCCCGGGAATCCACAAGGACAACCCCAGCTAAGACTCCTAGCAAGAGTGGAGAGGGTGCCTGAACTGGCCATTTACTGTCATCATATTAGTGACTACCTGAATTGTCATCAGAGAGCCTTTATCCACTAACTGATGGAAGCAAATGCAGAAATCCACAGTCAATTTCACCTTTTCAAATCAGAAAATTTGTATTTTTTGTCCATATTTCTATTCCTTCTCTACTCAGATGAGCTTGGAAATCAAGGATCCTTGGAACATGAGGAGACACATACAGTACCAGTTCTGAGGATGGCACATCACTAGGGTTTCTCAATTGGAGACTGAGACTAAAGGGTAAATTGGATTTCCATAGGGTTGAGAATTTGGGAAAGTGAGACCATGGCAAGAGGGAGTGAATGCATGAGGCCAGCCACCAAGGCTGACTACAGCAGTACATGGTGGCTGATAGGGGGCCTAGTCAGCATCAAATGTGTCTTCCTTCTCTAGATACCTCCACCCATTCTCATTCAAGTGGCCTCATCCATTAGCTTCATGTCCAGAAAATGTCTGAGAGGTACCTTATCCTACCTGAGATTCTACTGGTGGGGCATTCAGTTTTGCTGACAGAAAGCAACATAGTGTGCATATTATCCTTTCTACACAATAAACCCCTGAAGTCCGAGGACTTCTGGGAAAAAAATTTTCTTGTTCCTCTGACATAGAGACTGGAATGGGGTTCTTTGAATGGGGGGGGGGGGCAGAAGAAAGCAGGCAGCTTTTGGACTTGCAGACAGCTACAGTGTGCCCACAAGGGGGAGCTAGTTGTAGGATGCGGGAAGGTCCAAAAGATAGTCACACATCTGGGGTGATAGGGTTAAGCTGATGATTTAGAGCAACCTGAAGCCACCCAACTGCTGCACTTTTCTTTGTAGGAGTCAGTAAGATATATTTTAAATTAATTATTAATTATTTTTTAAACAATAGTGAACTGGGTCGTCTGCTACTGGCAACTGGATATATTTTAGCTGATAGACAACCTAGCCTGGCTCCTCAGATTTCTGAGTTCATGAGGTCTGTTCTAAGCTACCACCCTCAGGTCAAAGAACCATATTTGTCTCCCATCCAAGTACCAAGCAGGCCCAGCCCTTCTTAGATTCCAAGATCAAATGAGACAAGGAATATTCAGGACAGTATGGCTGTATACAAGAACACTATATTTTTAATGATGAAGCCCAAGGCTTGTATAACCTTGCTTAGCCTTGAGTCATGTTTCTTTATCCCTTTGACTAGCTTTCTTAAAGAGAAATGTAACATGCCTGCAAAGTCTAGCACACTACAGCAAAACATATCACAATCTTGGGCTCTTCATTCAGATTTGTAGTTCAGTACTCAAGCTCTTAAATTTGCATTAGTAGAATATGATACACATTTGAAAAGCAATGCTGTAGCAGAACATTAAGTCTGGATCATATTCAATTCTGATGCAAACTTCAATATGTACTTTGTGGGTTTTTGTGAAGAAAATAATTGATCCAAACTGGAATTTATCTATAGAAAACAGACAGTGTTAGCTCCTAAGAGCAATTATTGGAACCAATTTCCTGAATTTTAAAGCCCTTTGAAAAGTCCAATAACATACCAGAAAGTCAAGATTTGATTTCAGAGATGATAATGGAACAAAATCCTATAAAAGGTCTTAATGAGTAGTCTACTGATGACTCTAGAGCAATCACAAGAGTTCATTCCCTTTCTCTGTTCCTTTGTCCAACATTGCATCAAACACTTTACCTACTTGAAGCATAGAGAATAGACACAAATAAAACACAGTTACAGAGAAATGCTTATCAGTTCTCTCTCTCTCTCTCTCTCTCTCTCTCTCTCTCTCTCTCTCTGTGTGTGTGTGTGTGTGTGTGTGTGTGTTATGGGTTGGAATTGGCAAAGACAATGAGCAGGGCAGATGGGGGAATGTGGATGCCACCCTAGCTGGTAAGTTGGAGGAGGGTGGGAACAAAGCAGATGGATGGGAAAGAATGGGAGGGTCTCCTGTTCTCTTCTCCACTGCACCAAATGCACATGAACACGTTGTTTGGTCTAGCCCAGTGGTTTTGAACCTTCCTGGTGCTGCAACCCTTTCATATAGTTCCTCATGTTGTGATGATTCCCCCAACCATAAAATTATTTTCATTGCTACCTCATAACTGTAATTTTACTACTGTTATGAATTGTAATGTGAATATCTGATATGTGACCGCTATAAATGGCCAGTCATTCAACCCACAAAAGGGTCGCAAAGTACAGTTTGAGAACCACTGATCTGGTCAATTTGTACCCACTCAGAAGTTCTTCCCTTAGTGTTTAGGTCAGAAACATGCAGCCATGATAATGGCAAAGAATTCATGGTGGAGACAGTTGAAACATCTCAGCTGTCTTCAAATCTCTGAGAAGCTCTGAAGCGTCAGGAAGGACATATTCAACTGGAGGAGGAACCTAAAATCTTTTAGAAATATCAACCTATTAGGTCTAACAAGTCACAAGTCAATTTATGGTTTGGAGCAGGATCTCTGTGGAGACTTGTAAATTCCTGGGGTCATGCCACCACTCAAAAGTTTACTAAGTTAGTTTTATTAATGTTTGAGCCCCTGGTTATAATCTTAACTTTTCTAGTGTTGCATAACTCAAGAGCTGGGGAAGCAGCTGGAGAAAGAGCCGGGTAGAACAGATTTGTATGACTATGAATCTCCATGAATTCAAAGAGAATTTCTATGGGTAAGGCATATCCAGAGACTACCCTTTCAACCCCATTTTACTTCTTTGACCTGTATCGTTCTAAATATAGCAATTAATAGAGAACTAAAGGAATTCAGTACCCTTACTGAGGATGGGGATAAAGAAAAGTAACTTTGTGATATGATTGGCCCAGAGAATATGTTTACAAATTAAAAATAATAGCAATTAGCAATGTATCTCTCAAATAGCCAAAATAAATGGGAACAAAAGTGCAAAGACAAAAGTTCCACAAGAAATCCATCTATACTTAGAAAGTAATAAAATAAATGTCATTATTTTTAATCCTATGGTATGAGCTTGCTTGAATGTTTTCAGCATTGTTTGAATGTTGAATGCCTCTCAAGGATCCCTTGATAGCAGCCTGATCACCAGCACGTGGTTCTATGGCAGAGGTGCTGGAGCTGGTAGGAGGTGTGGGCTACAGGAAGGAAATTAGATCATTGGGAGTGTGTCCTTCACTCCCAATATCCCTGTCTCTTTGTGCTTCTTTTCTTCCCAGCTGCTATGAGCTGAAGAAGTTTGGTTAAATAAAAGACCCCCACCATAGTGCTCTGCCTTGACTGTGGACTGAGAAATGTGAGTCAAAAGAAAACCTTTCCTCCGACAAAGTTATTATGTCAGGCAGTTTGTCAAAGTGACAGAAAGCTTATTCAAGTACAACCAAGGCAGTATCATTCTTTTGTGGTGTGGGGGGGGTGCATGGAATATGTAACCACACCCACGCTGACATTTAATTTGTGATCCTCTTGCTTCAGTCTCTCAAGTGCTAGGATTACACCTGACCCCATGATCAGCATAGCTAAGTGTGCTTTACTAATTTGCATTTTAAGCCTAAGAAGAAAGAATATATGCCAAAGTAGTCTTTAAATCAGGCTCACTTGATCCTGTGCTAGTCAGAAACAAATAGTAGCTATGGACACACTGTGTAAGTGGAGACTATTCACACACAGCTCATAAGACTGCAGTTAACTGATTTAGACTAGGAGGCTCACCTTTGAGTAGTATGAATAAATCTTAGGTTAAAAAATGAACAAACAATAACATAAGTGGCTGGAATTCCTAAGCTAGCTGTCTTCTGGGATTTTCTTATCATATGTGACTGTCACTGTGGTATGTGAAATGGCTGCCAGAAGTCTTGTTTTGTCCTTACAAACTTCATTAACAACAGTGATAGCAGCAACAACAGAATGCCCCGTACAAAGAACAACCGGAAGCATGATACAGTATTTGTTGGAAGTTGAAGAGATACACATAGTCAGACATTACACGGATGCTGTTGAAGCACAAGAAACACACTAGATCCCAAAGATGCATTGCAGTCAGTGTCCTTACACAGGTGGCAGAGATGTTTACTTTACCCAACGTGAAAACAGCTGAGTTCATCAAAGGTGCTAAATTCTGAGAGCTGCTGTTAACAATTATCCCAGACCAATCATCAAAAAAGTCTCATGAACTTAACATTCTGTGAAGGTTAGCAGGTGTACCTCAGTCATTGGTTCATTCCCTCCACCCCTCATCCTTACACTTTTTTTAAAGGGTCACATATTTTGCTCTCAATTAAAGCTAGGTAAGATATTATACAAGACACAAATGACTCTAAAAAGCAGAAATCACCAAAAACCCAAAAGGTCAAAATTAGAGGTCTTGTGTATATAACAACCAATGTGCCAACTTTCTACAACTCATTTGAACAGAGTATATGTCAGAAGCTCCTGTTTCTTACTTTATGTACCAGTGTCCAGCCATTGGGACCTGTTCTCATCGTAGTTGAGATCCCTTTGCAAGAACTCTATTTCAAAGCCCCTAACTTGCTCATAGAAAGTCAATCCTGGATGACAAGTCAGCAGCATCCTCTATTGGCGCCTGCATTATTTAGAAAACATTTGCAGACTTGTGTGTATCCAGAGAACAAATGAGGCAAATAGGGCTTCTCATCCTATTTATTCAAAATCAGTGACGATGCCCATTCTTACTTAAGTCATTTCATTGCACTTCCCAAGGTGCCATTTCTCTAAAATTTTCAGAGAATGCCAGTCATATTGTTCAAAGCAGGAAATGTGTTTCTATGCACTGGCTATGTATAGTTACTCAGTTTTGTGTGATTAACTTACACCTGCTCCCTACAAACATGACTTGTATTAAGTGATGAATAGACATTCACTTACTTCCTCAATCTACTCCTAAGCAATAAAATGGACAGCCAGTTTGATGATATTTTGATGCTTCACATTAATAATACTGGAAAAGGTTGCTTTTGATTAGTGGGGGATTAGCAAGTGTTTTAAAACTGGAGAGTATTTCCTTTTCAATTTTGCTGTTTTGAGATACAGCTATGTGTCACTTAATCATGGGGACACAAAAAAGTGTTGCTAGGTGATTTCATCATTATGGGAACACTATTGAGTGTACTTTATGCAAATCTACATGATACATACATGAGTGAGGTCAATCACTCAACTGTGGCATCGTGATACAATCAAGAGCCTCAGTAAACAAGAGAGATGTGCAAGTGCCAGCATGATATGGCAATTTTCCTATCATAAACCTTTTGTTTATATGTGGTAAGAACACACTCAAACAAAAAAGTATAGGGAATCCTAAAAAAGTAGCAACAGTCATTTCTTCTCACTATGAATATGAAGTATTGAGTACACAACTGCACGTGATCTTTTATTAGACTGGCAGTGAAGTTGGTTTGATTACCTCAGCATCATCACAATAATGTAATAGCTTTTGACAGAAATGGCTGTCATATCAGCAGATGATATTAATTTCTCGGCTCTATTATAATCTTAGAGAAAACACTCTTGTACATTCAGTCTGTGTGGACAGAAATGTTACTTTGTGCTACAAAACCATATGTGGCATAACATCAACCATCACGACCTTTTAAATTGTACAGCCCTGTGGCATGGAGTTCTTCCACAGTGTGTTGTAACTGTCATCATTGTCCATCTGCAGAAGTTTTTCCTCTTATGCAACTGAAACCTGTGCCTTCCCTCTTTGTGAGTGAGTCTAAGCTGCACATTTTCCAATCTAACTTGCAACTGCCCTGCTTTAACCAAGCGCTAAACAGGAGCCCCACTTTCTACTTGTTACCTTAGGAACTGTTATGCATGTTGGAGTTAGGAGTCAACAATGCCTCAGAACAAGATTGTTGTGAGGAATTCCCTCAGATTTCAAAGTCTGTGGATACTCAAGTCCTTTGGATAAAACGGTAGTATTTCCATAGAGTCTATATGGATTTTGGGAGCCCATTTCACATAGAGGGATACTCTCTCAGCCTAGACACATGGGGGAGGGCCTACACCTTGACCAATATGATATGACATACTTTGAAGATCCCCCATGGAAGACCCCACCCACCCTCCCTGGGGACCAGTAAGGGCGTGGGATAGGGGGTTGGTGGGGGGCAGGGGAGGAGGGGAGGGAGAGGTAACTGGGATTGACATGTAAACAAGCTTGTTTCTGATTTAAATAGAAAAATAAATAAAAATTAAAAGAGTAAAAGAAAAAGAATTTTCACTCAGAGAAAAACATGTTCATGTCTGGTAAAGAAGCCTGCAGGACAAGCCTGGGTTCTGATCAGTGGCTCTTTGAAACCTGACATGTGTTGCCCTCCCCCACTTCCTTCTTCTGTACAATCTAGGCCCTTCCTTAGTTATTTGTTGATTTACAGTAGGCAGTCTACAGATTGCCCCCATAGGCTTCTGCTTTTGCATTTAACCAGAGCTAAACTTTGAAATGAAATATATGCTAACCTTCACCAGAATTAATATAAGTGAAAATGTGAAGAAACTTGCCTGTGAACATGTCAGAAAATGCTGCCCTCCTCACTGAACAAAAAAAAAAAAAAAAAAAAAAAAGCAGGCAGCAAAGCAAATGGAAGGACTTGAAAGCCCAAGGTGACAGGCCCTTCTTCCACAAGTGGTGCATCTGATTTGATTGGAGGGGTCATGTCTTTCAGTAAGTTAAAGGTCACTGTGAAAATGTTAATGAGTGATTCTGAGAACAGGAAAAGGTTCAGTTAGCATCTCTCCTGACTGCAGTCTAAAATGGGGCTGTCAGAGCTTTCATTGCAGAAGGAATTCTGCAAACCTCACTGATCATTTTTGTTTTCAATGGGAGGCTGGAGATTGAATGCAGATAACTTAAGCTTCACTGTTGAGAGGCAGTAATTAGAGCTCATGCACTATTAAGCATGAAGTCCAAATCAAAAGTAGTCTTGGGGCTCTGCAGACACTCTATTTAAAGGTTCTGGGGGTATGAGTAAGTGGTGAAGGAGAGAGATTGACAGTGAGCATACTGTACTTAATCCCTACAGGTCTTGGCCCAGCCTGGAGTTGGGGGTGGCTGGGTATGGCCTTTACTTTCCCCTTTGTGTACATACTCTCAGACCCACATGGCCAGTTGAGAACCTGCTTTCCAAATTATAGGTGGCCCCAGAAAGCTGCTGTGATCACATCCTTAGGCCTTCCTCCTTCCCACCTGAAGTCATCCTGGAGTCACATTTGTACCTCAACTATCTGTGCCTGGAAGAAAGTGTACTTGGCCTTGTGTCCAACCCTTTGGCCCTGTTGGGAACAGCAGGGCTAAGGTCGTTGCTCTGTGCATTCCCCTTTAGGTCTTGGCTCATGGGTGGATAGGAAGAGCCTGCCCTTGTACATATTGTAGCCCCAGTGTCTCAGGGAGGGCAGATAACACTGCTGTCCCTTCGTAGTTGCTAGGGATCCACTGCTTCCTAAGCTAAGGGGATATGTGACTTATTGTTGAATATATAAAATAGACATGGCCCAGAAAATCATTAATCCAGTTTTCTCCTAGATAAACTGGTGTCTCCTTTCTCTTGCTCAAAATTAAAGTCAAAATATCATGTTCTTCTTGGTGTATTTCACTGAAGCTGCCCTCGTCCTCCTGTGCCTCGCAGCTTGCCTCAAGGATCAGATTCCAGGATTTTCTGTTCTTAGTCCATCTGGCTTTCATCCATATTCTGCCTCCTCATGCAGTCACAGTCCTAGCCATGCAGATCTGCATGGGGCAGCAAAGCACAGGTGCAGAAGGCACTGTGGCTGAAGGCTGCCTCTCGCTAGCCACACACTTGCACAGCATCACTTCCATCTCCTGAACAGCCTTGTTTTCCTTTTGGTAGTAAATGTGAGTTCCATTCTCCAGTGGCTGATGGAAAAATTGAACTGGGTCCTAAGCCTGATTGACAATTTGGGTCTGATCAAATTAAAAAGCTTCTGCGTAGCACAGGAAGTAATTAGTAGGGTGAAGAGACAGACTGAAAAATGGAAGAAAACCTGTGCCAACTATTTATCTGGCTAGGGATTTATATCCAAAATATGTAAATAGTTATAAAACTAAACAAAAGAGCAAATAATATAATCAATAATAGGCAAATGAACTGAACAATTTTCAAATGAAATACAAATAGCCAATGAATACATGAAAAGATGTTCAGTCTATTTAGCCATCAGGGAAATGCAATTTAAAATTACGTTGAGATTCCATCTTATTCCCAGTCAGAATGGCAATCATCAAGAAAACAAACAAAAAAATTCTAGCTAAGATGGAAGTATGGATATATCCTTATACTCTGTTGGTACGATTGCAAAATAGTGTAGTCACTATGGATATCATTATGATTGTTCCTCAATAAATTAAAAGTAGATCCTCCAGGCTGGTGAAGCACTTGCTTAAAATCTCTGAATGCCTGGCTTCAATCTCTAGCATGACCGAAAAGTTAGTAAAAACTAGAACTCCTATGTGATTTTGCCATATCATTTCTGTGTTTATGCCCTGAAGTGTTAAAGTAAATAAACAACAGAGATATGTATCTACCCATTTTTGTCATGACACTATTCACAGTAACAAAGATATGGAATTAGCTTTAGTGACAAATTACATATGAATGGATAAACAAAAGGAGTCATATATACACAGGGGAATATTAGTCAGCTACGAGGAAGAATGAAATCACTCCATTTGCCAGAAAACAGATGTAACTGGTTGTGTTAAATGGTATATGAAAGTCTCAGAAATACAAACATTACAATGTTTTTTCTTATATGCATAATCTTAAAAAGGCAATGAAAGTATAAGGATTTTAGAGACCAGGAAGGGATTGGTGGGACTGAAGGTGAACGAAGTGAAGATCATGGAGATGATTGTGATGAAAATATGTGAAAGTCTGCACATGTCATAATGGCATCTATTGTTTTATAGAATTAATATGTGAAAGTCTGCACATGTCATAATGGCATCTATTGTTTTATAGAATTAATATGCAGTAAGAACAAGATGAAGCACATTAAGGTTCTCTGTCAGGGGAATCTCTCCCTAATAATTTTATGTTCCTATCTTTTAATGTAATTTGAAGTCAAAGTAACTCCAAAGGACAACTTTATATTGTGAGTTTGGGACCAGTTTTATTGGCAGCAAACTTTGACCTGAACTCAGTTAAATTTTCATGTTTCTCCTCTGGAGGGGGTTGTAGCATATTTAGTATTTCTGCCATGTTGCATTTCTCAAGTCCCAAGTATTCACCATGGGAGTCTCATTTGCCCATAGGGATTTCAGATCTCAGGCCACATCCCATACAGGTCCTATCTGAGTATACTCAGGTCCTGAGCAGTGTCTCTCTCTTTCCTTCCCCTGTTCTCTATGAGACTATGAGATGGGCCTGATCCTCTCCCTATTTTGGGCTGAGACTCTGAGGGTTTAGGGAAATTTGCTTCTGGCCCTGGCTCACTCAATGTCAGCAACTGCTTTGGATTGGAACCCCAGCTCTGTGTACATCCAGTGCCCTTGCTTAGGTGGAAGGGGTGGCATATATAAATAGAATCATTCATTCCACTGGTAAAGTGAAACCTCTCAAGTTGAGAAACACAGAAGAATGAGCCTGATAGACAGCTAGAATGGGAATTACTGCTTCCTTAACTGTTTCTTGTCTTACATTAAAAGAAAACATTCCTATCAAAACCTGAGCTCCAGATTCACACACACATCCAGTCTTTCCCACAATAACCTATGATCATAGAGGGGAAGGGCCACCATGCTAACGAATGTCATGTCATCAGATGACCATCGCTTCTACAGAAAGCCTGGATGCTGCTAAGGTGAGAATCATGCACTTCCCACCTTTGGGGTTTCCATCTGTTCTTATACAAGGATACCAACTTTTACTTCACTTGACCTCTTTCTTGTTTCCTCAGAAAGAGTGACCAAGCTTTTTTAAGGCTTTGTAGTTGCAGGAGAGAGGCAGTGAAAAGGGAAGCTGTTGATGCATTTTTCTTGGAAGAATACTGTGTGAACACAGTACTGGGGAGAGCTGGAGCAGGAGCATGAGTGCTCAGGAATTTGGAATTGGGTGCTTACAAGGTGAACATGACCCTCTGAGCCTAGAATGAGAAAACTCCATGAGGTGCTCAAGGCCCATAATTCTTGGTAGCTTCATGGTAGAGTCAGGTTTGGAGAAAAGTTGCTCATATTCTGTCCTGACTTAGCCTTGATTTAGAAACTATGTCTTCAAAGCCTGGAGGACAGGTTTAAGGGCTCAAGTCCAACAATTAGACAGTGATGGAAAGTCCTTTTTGCTTGGCTTTATTACAAGAGCTTTGGATGTTTTATCTCATTTCATCCTTAGTCAACTACTATTTCCCCATTTTGTGAATGAGGATATGGGTAAGAAGGGAAGGTAGGAAAAGAACATTTTGGAGGCAGTGCCTTATTCATGGGGAGATGAGCACAGATTCTGTAGCCAGATGCTTGGCTATTTGATTTGCTGTGTGACTGTGGGCCATTCTGGTGACTTCTCTGTGCTTTTCTTCTCAACACTGACTAGAATGATAAAATCCCCTACCACTGAGGATTAAGAGAGGAAACAGGTGAGTGAAGAATTCTATGCCTGGCCTAGAGGTCTATACCTGGCTGGGAAGATAGCTCATAGTGGAATACTGCTGTCCCGACGGGGAGCCTAGCCTCTCGGTGGGGGGGTCTCTGGAGCATTTCCTGTACTTCTAATCCTTGGAGGGCATGGTTACTTGGTCTTTCTCCTAAACAGGTTCTGCAAACCCAATCCCACCTTGGTGATCAGCTAGGTATCATTGTCATGACTTCAAGCATTAACCATCCACCCCCCAACCATCTGAGCTGGCTCCATGGCAACACAGTCAGACTACAAACACATCCCATTGCAGATAAGAACAAAACAAAGTGGCTCACAAGGTTAGATGGTGGCACATGTCCATGAGTGCTAGTGAGAGAGTTCCACTGCTGATGCTGGTGCTCCAGCCAGAGAGCCGCAGTAGTCCACGCACAGCGATGGCAACAGCCCTACAATGACATCAAACCACAGTGCTCCTGAGCCACAGACAAGGGCTCAAGCCCCCAGGTGGTTGCCCTGTTCTGCTTGCTAGGTCTGTCTTCATGCCACTCACCCTAGCCACCAGCCACCCCTTTGGGAGTTCTCTCTGCTTCATGCACCCATTAGATAGTCAATTCCATGGTATCAAACACTGTGCTTAGTTGGATCTATGAGATTTGGGTGAAGAGTCTTTTTGTAGGAAGCCATTATGTATACCCTTGAAGATATGGTCACTCTCTGACATATATTTCTCTCCCCAAGCATTCTAAAACATTGTGTCTTTGACTTCTCTCCAGAACAGATGCCCAGCAGAAAGTGGAAGCACTGGGGGACAGTCAATGCTTCCTGAAGGGATGTTGCCTGAGCTTGAAGAAGCTGCAGAAATTAGACAGAAGAGAAATGGAAGAGAAAGCCAGGCACAGGAACCAGCAGGGACAAAGGCCAAGAACTCTGAGCACTTTAAGGTTATAAAGTGAAGTGCAAGGCAGAGAGAGCCCCAGAGGCTCTGTGTCTGAAAAAGTATGTGGAGTCATGTTATGACCCTCTGGGAACTTCTGAACAAGTGGGAAACACCATCAGGACACCATTCTAGCAAGGCAACTCTTAGAGCAAATGATTTATTGGGGTGCTGGTTAATGGTCAACTGTATCAGCTCATATGTGGAACCGATGAATGGAAAGCTGCACCATGGTTGACAGTACTTTATAGGAAGACTTTGAGACCTGCCTTCTGGTAGCCACAACTTCATGCAATTCCCTGTGGCTGACATCTGATGATGATGCCATAGACTGTATCTTAAAGACTCAATTTCTAGCTTTGTGACACCCCCATCCCGATCTCCATCCTTGTATCTACTTGGCATGTCTCTCTCATCCTCTTGGATGAAGCCAGCTGCTATGTTGTGTGATGCTTCCTGAAGATGACTCTGGTCAATAAATAGTTCCTGAGGTCTCTGAGAAGAGCTGCTTCCTATCAACGATGCCATGTATGAGTGTGGAAAAAACTCCCTCTCCATGGAACTTGGAGATCATAGTGACTTTCTAATAGATTCTGGGGCAGAAGAACCAGCTGTGCCACGATTCCTGACCTGCATAGCCTGTGAGCCAATATATGCATGTGGTTTGGAGTTGAAACTTGGGGTAACTTTTTACATAGTGATAGATAATTAATACAGGCAAGGATCAGAGAAAAGAAAAGTGGAAACAATGATAGACACTACCAAGGTAACCAATTGCATTTAATGATTCAAAAGCCTGTAGGTGAAGAGAAAAAGTAATCTGAAGAAGAGAGATTTTGAGCAAGATTTTCTGGCTTTAAGCTCCTGCTCTGGATCTTGCTAACTGTGTGACTCTGGGCAAGTCATCGAAACTTTCTGAGACTGTTTCTTCCTTTGTAGAATGGAGATGACAGCAGTCACTACTTTAGAGCTGTCTGTCTTTTCCTTTTAGGAGCAGCCTCAGTATCTATACAGTGATGAAAGACACACTGAGATTTCTCAGCGGAACGTTGCTGGGGCATTTCTAGAAGGCTCTGTTCAGTTTAATGCCAGCACAGACAAGCCCTGAATGCTTCAGTGTGATTTTCTTATATCTTTCTAAGCATGTGTCTGTCCAGGTTTGTGGCTCAGTGCAAGGGAAACAGTCCATCTATAGATGTCTGACTTATCCCATCTGACTCTTTCCTATGGGCACAGATTATGGGTCCAGCTTTCCTCCCAGGAGAGTTAAGTGAACTGAACGAGCAAGCCCTGGAACCATAATTTTGGCCTCATGAACACTGTATTTAACTACACACATGATCTGACTTACATAGGCTTTTCCAGGGTCAAATTTGGCCTCAGTGAGACTGGATTTGCCTGCCAAAGCCAAGTTTGCATAACATTTCACATAGTCCTTATTTCCCAAAGGAGCACCACCAGATAGGTGATGGCCTTACCTGTCCAGGCAAAGCAGGCATGGAATCAGAGGCCACCATGCGCTGAAAGCGCTGGGGTTGCTGCATTATATGTTGTAGGAGGAATGAAGACTGGTCAGCTTGTTGTTGTTGTTGTTGTTGTTGATGATGATGATGATGATGATGATGATGCTGATGCTGCTGCTGCTGCTGCTGCTGCTGCTGCTGCTGGAGCTGCAAAGTGGCAGTGGCAGTAGAGGAGGCAGTGGCAGAAGGAGCATGTGCTGGTGTTGCCTGAGGCAGGTAGTGGAGCAGCGATGGCTGCCTGGAAGGGGCAGGCATGGAGGCCATCTTCTGTGAGCTTGGCTCAGAAACAAAATGCGACAAAGGCTTGGTGTTGCTGAAGGTAAAGGGCTCAGGTGCTTCTGGACTAGAACGTGCCAGGCCCTGATGCATGATCATGCTCATGGTTTTGGGTTGCTGGCTGCTGGTCATAGGCTTAAAGATAGAATTTGATTGCTGCTGCTGCTGCTGCTGCTGCTGCTGCTGCTGCTGCTGTTGATGATGATGATGATGTTGTTGCTGTTGTTGCTGTTGCTGGCTTAGCAGATTGCTGGTGGGAGTGAGGCTCCTGATCAGAGAGTATTGTGGAGTGAACGACTGTTGTGGCAAGCCGGGGCTTGAGAGATTCTCGGGTCGGTAGGGTGGGGATGGCCCTGGGGTGCTGGTAGGCAGAGCAGATATTAGGTGTCCCTGAGGACTTTTGACAGTAGAGGACACCAGATTGGCAAGAATGGAGCTCTGGGGGCTGAATTGTGGCTGCTGATTGTGAGGCAGACCTGGGTGCTTTGCTTGAGCATAGGGCAAGCTGGGCCCAAGGGCAGCATTGCTGCTGGGGGCCATGCTGGAAAGTAAGGCATTGGGTGAGCTTTGCACAACACTGCCAGACAAGTTATTGGACGACATGCAGGATGCTGTGAAGTTCTGTGGGCTGAATGGTGGTGGTGGTGGCTGTGGTGGTGGTGGATGAGGTGATGGCACCGGGAGGTAAGGTGGGGAGAGACCTGGAGGAGGCAGACTAGACCAGCTGCGGTTGGAACCTTGTTGTTTTGTAGCAGATCCCTGCTTGCTGGCTGCAAGAGCTTTCAGCTGGTGGGCATGATGCCACTGAGGCACAGATAACGGAGGCAAAGTGACAGGGAGCATGGTCTGGGCCTGGTTTTTTACCTGAGCCTGTGCCGTTGAAGAACTGGGTGAGACTATCTGCTTACTGGTGGAAGGAATGGAATAGCTGATCCCTGTGGACGAGGGCAAGATTGGTAGTGATGTGCCAGTGACTTGACTACAGCTAGATGCAAACTCCTTGCTGGAGCCAAGGCTCTCCATGTGTGGCATCTGAACTGGAAGCTTGGTAGGGGGGCCCACGGGGGCCTGTGGGTGATGCAAAACCAGAGGCTCTTCTGGCTTGCTTCCCAGAATCTTCTCAAGGTCAAGGTCATTTGAAGAAGGTTCTTGAATTTTGGTTAGTTCTTCCAGTAGATCTTGAAGCTCCTGGTCTACAGCTGGCATACTGTTGTTTTTCTCATAGTAAGGAACAGCATGTCCTTTCAGTCCTGTGTCTGCAGCAGATGACACCCCAAATGGTGAGCCCATAGCACTGCTGTTCACAGCATTATTGTCCAGAGGGTTATTCTCAAGGAGTAATGACTGGCCAGCCACTCCCAGATCTGCAGAGCTAGGGTTCATGGTTAAAGTGGGCATATGCAGCTCTGTAGAAAGAGAAGTAGGATGGGCACCTGGACCCATAGAGAGGGTGACATCTTCAAGGCAAGGTCTCTTGATTTTATTAGGGTAGCCACCATCAGCCATGCCTGCAAAGTGGAAGTTGTCTCCTTCCTGTCTTCTTTTACTGGTTCCCTGTGTTTATGAGAGAGAGGGAGAGAGAGGGAGAGAGAGGAAGAGATAGAGATAGAGATAGAGATAGATAGATAGATAGAGATGGAGATAGATAGATAGAGAGAGAGAGAGAGAGAGAGAGAGAGAGAGAGAGAATATGAATTTAATGAAAGGTTTGACATATTAAAGTTAATGCTAGGAAGCCCACAGATAAAACAGATCTCTCACTTGAGAGATTACACTTGTCAAAAGTCATAAGTCATAAGTCAAAAGTCATAAGTCAAAAGTCATAAAATTACAGTCTCTTTTTAGAAGCACTTTTTTGTTTCTTTGTTGCTGTGTCTCATTTAAACAGTCCTGTTACATTTCAAATAAAGCAATATGCTGTTTGTATACTAAACAAGACTGAAAGTCACACAAAGGGTATTCTTTGTGCACTTAAAAGGGGAGTTCAGGAACTATGCTGATGTCACTAAATGAACTTGCTGCCAAAGGCAGACACTCAAGAGCAAACTAGAACTAGCTGAACAATTTCAATTCCTACCTCTCTACAGATCACCCAGTTTTAAAAAAGACAAACCATAAAGTAGACATTGAACTTGTTGGTTGCCTCACAGTCTTGCTTAAATGAATCAGGGTGTGTTGATAAACTAGAACACAACAGTGTTTGAAATGGAAATGCAAAGGAGCTGCCTGAGATACATGTTTTGAGGAAGTGCACAATTTAGAATAGCCACTGTAGTTATTATTCCATTTAGTTTATACCCACATATTCTCTCCACATGCACACATATGTATTGCTTATGCACATACAAAAATAAATGGGATGAACCAATACTCAATCTTTTAGAGTAGTGGCCTCTGAGGAATGACTAGCAATCCCTTTTCTATTCTCTGAATTTCTGCATTGTTTGTTTTTAATGTGAAAAACTTGCAATAAAAGAAAAGCCCAAGTCCAAAGTTATTTAAATAAGGAATTCCTCTGTGCAGATGCATCCTTGGGTTGGGGAGATATCAAACAACAGGAAGAGGGCCCACTGTGAGATCAGCACCTTGAGAGAGCTGCCCATTATATGGAAAAGCAGTCTTCAGGAGCAAAGAAACACTTTGTTTCCCTGTTTCAGATTCATATCCATGGTTCAGTCGTGTTAATAACCATGAGCTGTCTGTCAATGGGTAAAGGGAGAGGAGGTCTGGAGAATAAGACATGTGAGAATAAGGATAGGATGCTGATTCTGGCAGCCCCTCATCTGCTAGCAGGCTATGGTCATGGCTCTTATGTCCAAGAGAATATCAAATAACCCCCCAACCCATGCTGCCAGAGTTGTGTGCCTCAGGCCTTCCTGTACATGAGAATCACTTAGAACTAGCCAAATTGCCAGATCCTCCCATAAGAAATCAGCTATCTTAGTTTAATCCAGGGTAGGGCCCAGGGAGTGGACGAGGTAGCATGGCATATGTCCCTGGTCATAAGGTAGATACAGGGAAGTCTTAGCCTTGCCATGTAGACTTTCTGAGCCAATTTTATCAAGTGAGAAATGATGAGGAAGAGTTCTTAGGTCCTGATGCTGCTCTCTTGATTGGAACAGGCAGAATGCATACTAAATGTAGGGCCTCAAAGGGTTTTGACATTCCTAATGTAGACCTGGAAGAGCCCTAGAAATTCACTGTCCTCCAATAACAATGGCTATGGAAGCAGGCAGATTTTGTCCCGTATTGCCTATCCGATAGTGGGTCATGGCCAGATGAAGGGTGAAAACCAATGATCACTCAGCTGCCTCTCAGTCTATTATCTTTACCCAACCAGACAGTACAACACCACATCATCTTCATAGAAGGACCTAACTTCCTTGAGTAAGGGGACTTGCACACAGCCTTGACTTTTCTGAGATGCTCATGATTCAAATAAGGACATTAGACCTGTTGCCAAATTAATTTGAGTACTGAATACTACAGTTTGGGCAGAAATGGTTGGGTAGAATAAGAGGCCAAACCAGCCTTACATGCCTAGTTTCCTGTCAAGGAGCCTTACGGTGATATGTTATTTTATGATTTATTAAAGCTTGCCTGAGGATTCAGAAAACAACAGCAGCCTCAAGCTCTAGTGATCAGGCAGTGGTGGTACACATCCATTTAATCCTAGGACTCAGGATTACGAGGTAGATGGATCTCTGTTAGTTCAAGGCCACCATGACCTAAACAAGAGTGAAGAGTAACAGAGCTCATGCCTTTTATCCCAGCACCTTGGATCACATGCCTTTAATTCCAGAATTATGGAGGTATATAAGACAGGAGCAAGGTCTCAGAGCTGGCACTCATTCTCCAGCCACATTGAGGACAGGAAGGCATCGAAGTCTCAGGATTCTCCAGCCATGTAGAGGAGAGCATAATAGTCTGGGATTGCAGTCTGAGGAGCCAGGATCACCTTTCAGTACAGGGAGAGCTAGTGGCTGGCTGCTTTGCTTTTCTGATCTTCAGCTTGAGCCTTGAATCCCAATATCAGTCTTTGAATCATTTATTTTTTTTGTGTGTGTTACAGAGCCTGGCTGAGGTTCAGAAGCCATAGTGTCCTCAAGTTGTTCAGAAGGCAGTTCACAGAAAGTTTGCCCCACAACAAATAAAGTAAATAAACAGTAAGTAGCAGCTAAGTGAACCAATGTACATATGAAACCAAATGACTTCAGTCACTTATGGAGAATCCCACAAATAAGTCCCTCAAATATCCAAACTTATATTTTGTCCCTTCAATATTCTGTCAAAAAATTCCAAAGCAATATGATAGGCTTAATGTCTGAAGTGAATTAATAGGTGTTCATATAGTTTAGACCTTCATAACCATCCTCTTGCAGGGAACCCAAGTTAGCAACAGTTGAGTCCTATATTCTATTTCATGGTCACATTAAATACACAGCAGATTTAACAATAGTGAAATCTATACACAAATAAGCAGGCAAGCAGATGGTGGGATGAGGTGGAGGGGAGGGGAAATGAAACTCTAATCCCAGAATTCTGACCAAGTGGCCTCTGAAAACTCACTGGAAGGACACCTAGAGCTTTTGTTTAGTTGTTGGCCTGTCATGAAGCTGTTGGGAATGAGGCGTCAAGGATTGGGAAGGTAGGCATTACTCCTAGACTCCAATAGTAACATAAGTGAGAATCTGTGTGCACACATCCATGCAAGTGGTTCCCACTCACTTCTCTCTGGGTATTCATTAACAAAACAGAACACAGGATACCTCCTTGGGGTGTCAAGGGACATCTCATGCTGCTGATGCTCATCACAGTGAACATTGAGGGGTATATAATGAGGAGGTAGTCTCCCCTTGACTGCCCTCAGGCATGTCTCCTGGGTACTCCCCAACTAGGCTGCTGTATTTGTAGAAGGGCAGCCATAAGCCCTTCTGAGATTTTGGGTTTTAACAGGATGGCCCTTTATTAGAAGCTAAGCAGCTCTGTGTTTGTGACTCAGTATTAAGAGCTTTCCACATTTAGCCAAAGGGCATCAAAGACAAGGAAAAACAGCTGTATTTTCTGGGGAGGGCTCTGCTTCAGTCTCATAGCTTCTGCTCTCACTGAGCATTATGTAAGTTGAGGTATGGCAATGCATCATTTTGTGTATGGCTAGGTGCATACTTATAAGTACTGGACTTATAAGATGGGAGAAATTAGAGCAAATACCTGAATAAGTACAGATGCACAGATAAACATTCATGTATATACTATACATTTCTATATTTAAGCATGTATCATTTGCATGTTGGCTTTGAGCAAAATGTCCCCATATACTGAAGATGAAATTTCTGTAGAACAACCAAGATTGTCATCTTTCTCAGACTTGCAAGATAAGCGGCTCTAGAGAATTGTGAGTGGTTAGGATAGGCAAGAGGCCCTGGGTGCTAATTGCTCTAGATGGTCTAGAGCAAGCAACTTGACCTAAAGATAGCGATTTGTTAATGCCATTGCCTCATGCTCAGCACTAGACACAAACACAGGCTCTTACTTCCAACCTCGAGGACAGGACATGTCCTTTTGGGGGATGAGGGGCATGTGATTAGGCAGATGGTCTCAGAGTAGCAGTGGATGGTCTTCATACACAGTCCAGACCAATGCACCAGGAAGATACTGGTATACAACGATTCCATGTGTGATTCTCAAAGAGCCATCTCTAGCTGCTGTGGGGCCCTCCACTCTACACAGTGCTTCATCACAGGACTCAGTTGAATGATGTGAACTGGGTGGGGCCTTTTGACTATTCAACCGTTTACTACTGAGAACATGTGACTGAGGTGCAGCCCTGCTACATATCCAAGGAACCAAGAAAATATCCCTTTTGCTTCAGTACTTCAAAGAGGCAAGGAAATATGGAAGGCATCAAAAGGTGAGGTAAAAAGGGCTCTAACACGTACCTTGGTAGCTCTTACAAATGACAGAAAGCCCTTCATCTCTATAGTGACAGGGCTAGTGGAAGACACCCTTAGGCAGTAATTCTTAGACATCTTGCAAGCCAGTAGAGTTCACACAAACCATAGGCTGGTAAGTTGTCTAATTTCATCATTGTGCTTATATGTCTCTATGCTGCCCTGGGCTGTGACAGACTCTATCTCCAGTTTTCTACACCTCCCCCGGGACATCACTCATAAACCAGCCAAGCAGACTGGCCCTACCTTTATACCACAAAGTTCTTCTGAGGCTTCCTATTGGGCTTATGAGTACATATAGGATGGTGCTATTAGATCTCTCCCTTTCTCCTAGTCTACTCAGGTTTTCTCATGAATATCACCTTATTCACTTGCTCTCCTGATGCAATAGTGGACCGTCAGACAGTGATGGACACCTTATTTGTACTGGTAATATGATTGGGAATGAGATATGTGGAGAATGCCCTGGACTGAGACTTGGTGGTCTGAGTAGGGTTTTAGTCAAATTCCTAGTGCATTTCAGAGACTCGACACCTGTCAGAGCCAGGCTGAAGCAGCAGAGATCCATTATTAATATGAGAGCATTTATGGAAATATTAAGCATCAGGTTGCCTTTAGTTAGGGAAGCTGTGGAGAGACCATGGACCATGTAAGGTAGCTCTAAGACTCTGGTTGTGAAGCACCAACATGTCTTAAGCCATGATCTGGCAGTCCTTTGTGATCTGGTGCCCTAAGTGGCTATTAAATTATATTGCTTTTGCATTAGAACCTCTTGAGTTCCATCTCCCCAGGCCTCAAAGGATGATCTGAACCCCAGGTGCTCTTCGTCAGAGAATTCATTTAACTTTATCTAGCTCTGTATGGACCAAATTCCTCAGCTGGGCAGAGGCATATCATGCTTATATGGAAAAGCCCACTTAAGCCTCTAATGATATGGAGAGATATTGAACCCAGTTAGATTTAGGTACAGACTTGGGAACTCTAATACCATCCAAACAGAGGCTTGGAGGGGACACAAGGTAAAGGAACAATAGCCAGAGGAGTTTCCATGTGGGAAAATTGACATAGCATGGAATTAAATTTTTAAAAAGAGAGTCTCATAGGCCAGCTCAAAACTTTGAGTCTAGGCTAGACTTGAAGTTATGATGATCCTCTTGCCTCAGCCTTCTGAGTGCTAGGATTGTAAGTCTGAGCAGGAGTGGTGTGAAATGCCATCTTCTTGATATGACATGACTGAACTTTTACTGAAGTGTACCCTTCTGTGGTGTTTCCTCCATTCAGGATACTTTTCACCCATTACCATCATCTAGTTCCACAACTCTTCCCTTACCCAAAATGGGAACATTTTAAGCATTAAGCTGGATTTCTCCCGTCTTCAGGTCCTGCAACCACTCATTTTTCTGTATATTTTTCTATTCATTTATTGAATGGTGGATAACTGTGCTGTTGCTATCTATTGATATATTTTAATTTTTCCCTGTTCTTGAGAATTTCATACATATATGCAATGAAAGAACACATCTACCCTGCTAGTCCCATATATCCTCTCCAACAAGTCTTCCTCTTAACTTCATGTCCTTTGAAAAAATAGCCCACTAAGTCTGGTTAGTGTTGCCTATATATGCATGCATTGTTGTGGGGCCATCCCCCAGGATCATGGGAAACCTACTGGTGGTCAACTTCTCTAGAAAGAAGGACTCTCCCTTCCCCAGCAGCTACCTACCGCCAATAGCTAGTCAATATGTGGTAAGGCCAGAAGATCATCTATATGTCTAAACTGGAGTTGGCTGGCTTGATCTTGTACAGAAACCTCAGCTTCTGTAAGGTCAGGAGTGTGACAGCCATGTCATATCAAGAAGATGGCATTTCACACCACTCCTGATCATCCTCATGTGTATTTTGAACAATGCTGCTGTGAACACTGAAGGACACATTTGATTGTAAGTCTACTTTTGGTTTGGGGTAAGTGGAATGGCTGGGTCACAGGACACTTCCTGTA
Source organism: Cricetulus griseus (assembly GCF_003668045.3). Classification (NCBI taxonomy): domain Eukaryota; kingdom Metazoa; phylum Chordata; class Mammalia; order Rodentia; family Cricetidae; genus Cricetulus; species Cricetulus griseus. Next base: position 4,521,182 of record NC_048604.1, read on the forward strand.
CTTAGCTTTCTGAAGACCCCAAAACTGTTGTTTCACAATTTAGGTCCCCTTAAAACATCTACCATTGCAGCTATATTGAAGGATTCTGTGACATTCCAAACTGGACAAGAGAAACCGCAGTAGATTTTTTATGGGTTATGGTCTTTGTACATACTAGGCAAGCACTGCTCCACTGAAATACATTGGCTGCCTTCTGTATCTTCTTTAGAGAAATGCCTATCTATTCTAGCTCCCAGTACCTGGCACTGCCTGTGGACCCTGCAAGGAACAATGGCAAATACAGGCAGTGAATTTCCCACCATGAGGCCAAGTGAAGGCATGCAGAGGCCTCTGCATGCCATGCTAACTTCTAGGAGAGGCAGAAGGCCAAGGGAAATGCAGTAACGAAAATCCTTTCTGACCCAAAATTGCAACTTGGGAAATGTTGGCAAACCTTTAGACTCTTACAGCAGGGTTTGAGAGAACTTGCATGTTACTGTGATTTGCATTGAATGGGACATGGCATTTTCATCCCAGATAGAATGAGTTGTGTAGCCTGGAATGTATTTGCTTCAAGACAAAAAGCCCCCTGAAGGCCTTGTCTTCCAGAAGCTAGTTGTGCCTCATCAGCTACATCTCCATATCCCAAGCCCTATGGCCCAGTTCTGTGTCTGGAACCTAACACAAAGGCAAGATCATTATGTAGTCCTCATCTATTTAACCACCTGGGAAACTCCTCTGGAACCATTTCTTGGAACAACACAGCCAGAAGAAGCAATTGGTGTATCTAAGCCAGGTATGGTGCTACACATATGTAATCTTAGCATAAGTAGGAGTGACCCAAACTAGAGGCTAGCCTTGCCAAATAGGAAGTTCAAGGCCAGAAGATAGTGAGACCCTGTCTCAGAAAACCCACAAAAAGCAAAACAATAATAACTAATATGACAGAGAGAGGGGAGGAGGAGACAGAGATAGAGAAAGACAGGGAGAGGCACATGTGCATGCGAGCACACACACATACACACACATATACAGAGCGGGAGACAGAGGGAGGGAGAGATGGTGGGAGGAAGGGAGGGAGGGAGGCAGAAAGACAGACAGAGAGAAAAGAGGGATTCAGGAATAGGCAGATCCTAACTATGGTGACTACAAAGCTAAGCCTTCTGGGAGATTGAGGAATCTATGCTATTTGCAAGTAAGAACTGAATTAACATACAGGATCTATACAGATTCTTAAGATGCTGGACTTTTTCTAGGCCTTTATAACCAAGTCTTGGTGTTAACAATGGCAGGCCTTTGTTAAGATGTCAGACTTTGTCAGTGGTCAGTGTGTTTTCTTATTCATGGTCCTTGGCTTCCAAAAACAATCCTAGCACTTAGGCAGGGCTCTGTATAGGATATCACTTTTGCTCATGGGTAAAAAGAGTCTCAGAGAGGCCAAGTGACTTAATAAAGTCATGCAGTTAGTAAGTGGCAGAAGAGATGGTGACATCCAAGACTCTGGTATATAGTCTAATACCAGAATGTCAAGAACCCAGTCATCCATGGTGGTGAGTGTGTGGACACTTCTGCAGTAAGCCAGCCTTCCTTGGTTGAACTTGGAGTTTATGCTGGGGCACCGAGGTAATGACAGGTCACTTCAGCTTTATATACCAAGAGGATAAAAACATGCTGTTCAGTGTTGGTTACAGTGTTTTGATTTTTCTATAGGGACTGTTGTACTTCCCCAGGGCTTTCTAAATCACACATCAAAGGGTAACACAGATAGTGATAGCCTCAGAGAAGGAAGTTCCTTCTTCAGGTTGTACATGAAGAAAGTTTGGCTCATAGGGATTTGCTGAACCTCCTGGGAGCAACCACTTTATTCCAAAGCCCATTATGTCCATTAAGACCTCAGGGTCCTTGGGGGTTTTGCTGTGCATCTGTCTAAACTGCCAGACACTCTTTGCATATTAAGGCTTTGCAGGAAAATAGATGGTCTTATGAAAAAATGTTAGATTCCAATTGTAGAATTCAGCAGTGTAAGGTGCTGTGGGTTCTGGAGAGAAGCACATGTGTTTTCCTATCTACAAAATGGGAGCGTGAGGCTACCATACAATGTTCTTTAAGGCTTCTGGAAAATTAGAAATGTAAAGTTAGCATGGTGCCTGGCATGGTGTAGACACTAAATATTATGTCTCTTTCCAAGCCTGAAAATTCAAACATATTCTTGGTGGTCCTAAAATAGCTGTTAACATGGTTTCCTCAGCAAACATTTGTCATTCAAGGCGATCTTCCTTTAGTTGTTGGCTATGCTCCTGAACAGCTGTGTGCAATGCTAACTTTTGTAAACCAAATCGTAATAAAATGCAGCAGGAATTTGCCATTGAAATAAAATCCTCAGTGCATCCTTTTATGAAGTGAAAGCTCCGTCATTTAAACTTATTTTTGAGTGTGCATTTGAGGCTATTACACAGTCTTGTAATGAATTCTAATTCAGTTTTGACCACAAACATATTATTCCATAGCCCCATAGGACAGAGTAAACAAAAGAAAGTTATATGAAATTTTTTAAAAACATAGTTATTTCACTATAGGTGCTTTATCTATGATTATATAATGGAAAGTGTCCTGTTTCTCTGTCTGTCTGTCTGTCTGTCTGTCTGTCTGTCTGTCTGTCTGTCTGTCTCTCTCTCTCTCTCTCTCTCTCTCTCTCTCTCTCTGTGTGTGTGTGTGTGTGTGTGTGTGTAAGGAGAGAAAAGAGGGCAGAGGTAGTAGGGTGATAATGACGGCAGTGGAGACTGTGTAAGTGATAAAATTGACACAAGTGCTGACCGTGGTCATGATGCCATCAATGTTGAATGTGCTAGAAGAGCAAGTAGAAAAGGTAGTGGATCACTATCTAGTGGTTATGCGGGCAATGATTACAGCAGGAGTGATGTTGTTAATGGTGGCAGAGGTGCTGCTAATGTTGGTGGTAGAATAGATAAAGGAAGTAGTAGAGATGCTGGTAGATGATGGAAATGTTGCAGACAGTGATGGTTCCCAGAAAGAGGGTGAATTGTTAGATATTTTCTTCTCATAACACTCTAAGAAGCTTTCATTGAGTGGCAGAGAGAGAGGGTGAGGGAGAGAGAGAGAGAGAGAGAGAGAGAGAGAGAGAGAGAGAGGGGGGGGGGAATAGGGTCTCATTCTATAGTCCTAGATGGATAGATGGCCTGGAACTCACTAAGTAACCCAGGCTAGCACTTAACTCACTGAGTGTTTACAGGCCTAAGCCACCATTCCTGGCTCCTTAATTTCTTATAAACAGAAATTCTAACTCTTTGGGGAAAATGAAGCTAAATTATTGGGGGAAACACAGCAGATTTGTGTTTGTCAGTACACTGCCAGTAGCATAAATTTATGTCAGCTGTAACTACAGGTTAGAGCAGAACAATGTAAGTCCTTTACATGCCATATGGTCATTAAAAACACGATGGACAGTTGTGAGTTATTGTACACTTTGCAGTGTGAAGCCATGTATTCAGAAAGCAAGCGGTGGGTGCTGGTGTTTAGGAAATTACTTCCCGCAACTATTTCATATAGACCAAGTTAATTGTTCTCAGTTTTAAAGGATTGACTTGAGGGACGAAGAAAGACAGGAACATGTTTAGGTTTTCTGAGACTCATATGGGCAGGCCTCACGCTAGAGAATATCAGCACCTGAAACTCATTCCAGAAAAACAGACAGCTAAAGAAATGGCATCAGTCTCTCTATCCACTATGGAGACAAAGGCTTCCAACAGTACCAGGCAGGGCTGACTGGGGGTCCAGAACATTTGGGTCCCACCAAAATGTGTACAAGTTGGGCAGAGAAGAACCAGAGCAACGGAGCTAGAGTTCTAGGGTTTAGGTCACAAGCCACATTAGCAATAAGAACAAGATTAGAAGTTTTGGAAGATTAAAATATGATGGTTTGACAGAGTGATGGAGTGGGTTGCCTCCTCATTTAAGTGAAGGTCAAATGCAAGAAGCAGGCTACATTAGTGGAGCACAGTACTCTGGGCAGGAGGGCAACATGCTGGAAGCCCTGGGGAAAAGGCTCTTGGCTTGTTTCAGGGACTAGCAGGCAGCTAGTGGGCCTGGCACACAGCGAGCTGGGAAGTAGCCATGTGCTCTCCTGGGGCCTAACAGGCCATGGGAAGGGGCTTGGGATCCGTTTTTTTCTTCAGTTGGGAAGCCATTATGGGGAAAGGTGAAGCAGAGGAAAGATCAGCTCAATGTTTGTGAAAGCTCTCTCTGGATGCTCATGGGAGGGGAAATGAATGTCATGGGAAGGAAAAGGAACATGGGACCTAGAGCATGGGGTGTGGTCAACTAGGACAAAGGAGGGGAAGATGAACACATGGCCAAGCATAAGGCCATGCGACTTTACCTCAAGTTGGTGCTAAACGTAACACTTACTTATTAGGGAAAACAATGGCCTCTAGAAAAATGAACCACATGCCCAGTGATATGAGTCATAATTTGCAGATGTTGGAAAAGCCCATATAATAACTAGCTAAAACTTTTCAGGCCGCATAGTGCTTGCTTATTGCTGCAGCAATTGTGTGTCTAAACTGTATACTAAAGTCTGGATAGGGCTGGGGGCCAACAAGACTTTCTTTACCAAGGCACCCTGTAGGCTCCATGGAGTCCCAGTGTGCAGTTTACCAAGCCCTACCTACAGCATGGGTTGAACTCTTTCCCTTGGGAAATACTATTTCCAGAGACCCTTCCTCACACAGCAGGGCAGCATGCGGTGCAGGCCTACTGTCCATGAGGGAGTATGCCTGCAACCTCCTGGAAGCAGGACAGCTTTATTATTTCAATCATAATGAAAGCTGAGTGACCATTTCTGAACTGTGCAATTTATGTAGCAGTCCCAAATGCTATGCTTCACCAACACTAATGATACTTATTGCACAACTGTTGGCAAGTTGTGCTGCAGTGAAAGGAGAGAATAACATCCCCTCCTGGATTCCAGAGGGCCCTGCTCTCTCAGCCTTTGTACACAGTTGGGCAATTTGAATTTTGTACAGAGCATCTCTCTCTGGCCTTCAAGAGTCTCTACATTAATATGGCGTCACTGTCTACTCCTTTACCTTATCCCAATGGCTCTGACCAACCTGGAGGCTGCTGTACTGGCTATGCATTTTTTAAACCTCTACAGTATGCCTCTAAATGTTAGGATTCTTTTCCCCTCGTCTTTGTACTCCTAAAGCACCTGGCCCCTGTGTATAACTCAGCTGACACATACAGGTTGGAATTACCCTCTTTGGAAAACGGCATTCTGCAAATTATCTATCATGTGTTCCTGTTCCCAGTGGAAGGCCTCAGGACAATCACTTCCCAGAACCTGGTAAGTGCAGCAATTGGCCCGGTGATGTTGCCGAGCATCTACTATATGTGAGGTGCTTAGCAGCAGTTGCAGGGGCAGAAGATCAAGAGGTCTCAGGCACCAGGCAGGATGGGAGCAAATAGCCTTGGGAAGACAAGACATGGGGAAACAGTTCTGCCTAAGGAAGTGTGAGGTTATGGAGCCTGTGTCACTGGAGGAAGGCAGACAGAGGCAGAGGGGCATGGGGTTAAAAGAATGGTAAGTGACAAAAGAAGCAGCTGGGCCTGGGCCTGGGCCTGGGCCTTGGGGTTGAGTGCCTGTGGTAAAATCCTGGCATGTGGTTTATATCTACCTTTCTAACACTGAAATCCTAGGGACGTTCATCTATGAGAAGGAAGAAGGAGATGAAAGAGAAAGCAGAGGCAGGCAGGCAGGCAGAATGGCCAGGATAGGAGGTATAGTATATTATTCCATATTCAATACAGAAACCAAATTCTGTAGCCCAGACTTGAGAAGCATGTGCTGTAGCTACCCTCAGAAGTCTGGAACACAGTACCTCAATAGTAGCTTCTGACCCACATCTTTACATAAAAAGACACACATCAAGTTCTTCAGCTGAGGGTGTTTAATGAAAGCAAGAGCCTGAGTCTGCAAGGGCCTGCATGCATTTTGGGGTGCTATAAGCCCACATCCCCAAGGTTTGGGCCCCAGGGTTGCACATTCCTAGAAAGGAATGAAATTTGGTTCTCAGTATTGCCTGGAGTGGTTCACTTCCAGACACCTGTTACCTTGGGCCTAATATGGAATCTGCAGGGAGGGGCTGGGTAGGAATTCAGATAAGGCCATTGTATGCTCCTATTAGTTCAGAGGTAGATAGCACCAAGCTTCCACATGCCTGTGAAAGCTGGCTGCCAAATGGAGCTCCCTACCCAGCATCTTCCCCTACTAAAAGGCTGATTTGCAGGTCACTGATTTTTCTCAGCTGGGCTGCCCATTCAAGACCCAGATGCCAAGCCTGGTAGTGTCCTTCAAGCTGAAAGTTGCTCCGTCCTTGCCCAAGAGAGCAGTCTGAAGGCAAAGCCCGTGCCTGGCTTTCCCTCCCTGCTTGGGTGTCAGTAGCAGGGACTTCTTTGCTGCAGAAGGAGGCTAAGGGGGCAGGGTGGGCAAAGGGAGAGAACAGCTGCGTGCTCCATGGGGAGGATCCCCAAAATAGAAAGGCACATACGCACTGCAGGCCTTGACCCAGAATGCTCCTCTGTGCAACGGGGCTGTGGATGAGACCATAGCCATCCTTAGGGGTCCTCTGTATTCCAAACTGAGCTCCAAAGACACATTGTTCCTTGCCTTTCTGGTGGAAAAAAATAATTTTGAGCCAATGCCAACCTGTGATTGCTAAAATAGTGCCAAGAGCAGTCATCGTCTGTGTGCTTTAGGACAAGTCCACATCTCTGTCTTACTCATAACCTCAGAGATCCTGAAGTAGGCAGGGAGTACTTATTCAGCCCACATGACCACTGTGGAAAATGGGGCCTCAAGGCTCATGTTGAGAACTCAGTAAGTGGTTGGTGCTGCTTGCACGCATCACCTGGGTCTCAGCACTGTAACCCACATACATGGGATCCACTCTTTTGAAGCCAGACCTGTACTTGTAGCAGGCCTCCAGCCTACACGAAGTAGAGAATATTGGCAAAGACTCCAATCATTGAACCTCGGGATTTCAGTCACTTCAGTTCTTCACATGCCTTCCCATACAATTACAAAGGAGCCTGGTTTGCTGCCAGGCTGGAAGTAGACTGTGCTTTTCAGAGGCATAAAGGTAACCACCAGAATCAAAGAAAGATGCTATCCACTTTTCACCTGTTTATGCCACCAGGATGAAAGTACCAAGACACCTGGAATTCTCTTCTGTCCATGGCTCTGTTCTGAGAACCCAGGGATGAGTATGTATATTGGGGGCTCTAATCCAGGCATAGGAAGCAGTAAAGTGTTCAGAGCAGCAGAGTCAACCCTCCTGGTCTCAAACTTCAACATAGAATAGATATACTCTCAGTGAAGGAAGACTACAGTCCTGGATCACAGAATCTAGCCTAGAGCTATGCACACACAAGGGGCACTGGAATTGTGGCAGAAGGCCAAACATAGACAGGCCCTTATAAATCATATCTGTGCTCTCAGAATTCAAGATGAAGGGGACTTGTTCCAGGTTATACCACTAGTCACAGCTTTTAGGCTCTGAGATCTCCTTCCTGAGTTTAAATAAACTTTAAACTTTGTGCAAATAAAAGAATAGAGCTCCAAGGTTGATGGGCACAGACCTTGACCTGGAGGTGAAAAGAGTGGTTCCTCCTACTGGGCATTTTTAAAGAAATGGGAAACATGGAAGTGGGGACAGTATTATTTGAGCACTTCACATCTCCACATACTCTTTATAGGGTGAGGGTATGGGTTCTATTCCCAGAATTCAGTTCCCCACTTTCAGTTAGCGGTGAGGAGACAGATTGGGGTTGGTTTGGGTCATTCTGTAGGGGTAGAGCGCACTGCCTTAGGACTGACTATTCAAAGGAAATGTTCATGTAGCTCCCCACCCTCACACTTGCTATTCTCTACAAGGTACTGAGTTCCTCAGACTTTATTATTTTGTTCATAAAGAAAGTGATAAGAATATCCTCTCTTTCAACCAAAGAGTAGTTGGCAAGCTTATAAGATGTACTGGACATGCCAACTTATTGAAACCTATAGCATTATTTAACATTGGGGCACTGAACACGGATGATGAACAGAGGGTACGTGCTCCTTTCTTTCCCAAATTGTACACTTAGTCACCTTGACTTCCCCATCTTTGTTATAGTTAGAAGAATTTATGGTATTTCTTTTGGCAGTAATGGAGACTGAAAGTGGAGCTTTGTGCATGCTGAGCACACTGTGCCCACTGAGCTATATCCTCAGGCCAACTCCTCCATTTTGCTCAGAAACTGCTGTAGAAATGGATAGGTATAGACAGAGGCAGAGGGGACGTGTGACTTAAACACTGAGTCTTTGCCTCATGCAGGCTCTGGAGCACTCAATGCCTTTGAGCTTTTCAATCAACCTACTGGATCTGTAAAAGGAGTCCAGTCTTAACTTCAAAGGAAAGGACATGATGTTTCACATGCTAATTCCATCCACTAACCTTGGATAGATAGCCAAACATTACCAAAAGAAAACCTCTTTTTCCTGTGCCACACCACTCATTAAGTAATCATGGTACTGGATGAACAATAATGCTGAAAAGGAACTTGAATCGCTACATTTCTTTACTTTGTAAAGTGCACTCCCTCTTTTGTGTTTCAAAACAAGCTTTCCATCTAAGAAGTAGTAGAGTATGGTGCAGGGCAATGTGCTCTGAAAGCTGCCTGTTATTAGGTCTATGACTCTGGCCAAGGTGCTTAACCTATGTGCACCCCAATTTCCTTGTGGTAATGATTTCTTCTTAGGGTAATCTGGAGATAGTGCTTCCTAAATGCTGAGCAAAGTACTATCGTCTAGCCAATACTGAAATCAAGGTGGTTATTCTTGCTATTGGTTCATCTGAATTGTATTTTCTAGAGGGCAGTGGATGAACATTGTAGCTATTTAGGAACAGGTATAAGACTAGAACTTCAGGGTTCTGGGGCTCGGTGTTATGCTAAAAATATTTGTCACTTTAAATTCACTTCCAGGGCAATTAAAAAGCTCTCTTCAAGTGGCACATGCCAGTAATCCCAGGACTCAGGAGATTGAGGCAGGAGCTTCACAAGTTTCTGGTCAGCCTGGGCTACAGGGTGAGCTTCTGACTCTACATAAATAAATCTCTGTTCTCAGACTGATAGAATTTTGTTTCATGATTTAAATGTGATACAGGTTTTTCTGTTAGCTTAGTTTTCAACCTAACAAAAAACATATCAATCAAGGTTACTTCCCAGAGCATATTTCCACATTGGGGAGGCTTTCAGGATGAAGTCAGGTGGCACAAACAATGTGCTTCCAGACTCACATTGTTTCTTGGGACCAGAGAGCAGTATTAACCCTGGATGTCATTAAGCCTCCAAAAGACAGCCAACAATGGAAACATAAGAAATCCAGCCAAGACCACACCTGGAAGTGCAAGGCCAGTTACTGCTAAGAACAGCCTTCTGCCATGATCGTTTGAATCCCTGCAGTAACTTTTTTGGACAGCAGGTTTTTTTTTTTTTTTTGTTGAACACCCAGGATATGCTGCTATTAATCTGTCAATTTCTGACTCTTCTCTAGTACCATGCTGTTCAGATCCTCCACAGCTGCAGCAAAGTTGGCGGCTCACACTAGGCACCTTCCTGAGGCTCCAGGGATTGATTGGCTACTAAAACCCAGCTGCTGCTCTCACAGCACTCCAAGAGCTGCCCTGGATGCTTACAGATGGGAGCAACAGTGCTTTCCAGGCACTGTAGAGTGGGCTCTCTCAATACTATTCCTTTTGGTGACCATGTGCATCTTCTAAGACAGATACAGTTTCAGCTGGGAAGAAAGGCTCATCTGATGGAGATGCCTTCAGAAACTCAGGTATATTTTGGACCCCTTCTATCGGGGCAAATCATTGGTCTTCTAGGTCAGATTGGCATTTCAAAAATAGCCAGGTCACTCTGAACCAAGGACAGAGAATGAAGTGTGCCATGGAGGAGGAGAAGAACTGCTTTTGATCAAGTGTAAGATGTGACTCTAAAGCAATGAATGTGCATGTTTTTCAAGGAAGGGTACTAGAGGACATTTGCCATGAGAGCCCAAAGCAGAAAACGGAATGAGCAATGGTAGCTGCTCTACAGTGAGAACTGCTTCAAGGACTTACTGGGAGGACAGTGATCCCTAGATGCTATGCACAGATGGAAACAAAATGTTACTTACTAGACTCACTTTATTTTTATGAAGTGTCTGGACAGTGAGTGAGGAGCAGGGAAGCCTCCTTTCTGTACCTATAGACCACCCACACTTATGCCTAGGATTTGGCCCAAGTGAATGGAAAACAAAGGAAGAATTTAAAATCAAGCCTAAACTGATTGTGGACTCTGGGAACATACTAGATGCTTTCCTTTATAGACTCAGATGTTGACCATCAGAGAGGAGTTTGAAATATAAAGGGTTGTTAAAATGGATGTTAGAAATTCTCTTCTGGAAATGCCTCAATTGATGGCTGGCAGGTTTAAACAGGTCACACTGGCCAACCAAGCCATCTGTGTCTGTCTGTCCCATCTAATGGTCCATTTCTGTGAATGTTGTGGTACTCTAGTCACCAAAGTATTTTGTAAAAGATTATGCACTCTACTTAATAGCATATCCTCAATGCATTGTTGACAGTGAAGGAAAAAAAGAGAAACATGATTCAATCACTCACACCTGTACACATAACAAAATTCCTAAAATGAACAAAGCAGATTGCCCTGGGAACTAGGGAAGATAAGTCTCCCAGTTACGTGAAATGACATTACCTCAGAGCTCAGGGCTCCCAGTTCCATGAGCAGGAAGGAAACAGATCATGGCTCTATAGGAACCATTTCCCCTCTGCTCTATTACTTTCAGAGATTAAGCAAGCCACTCCCCTATGGGCTAATACCCTGAGATAACAGTCATTGTGTTTGCTGCAGCTCCTGCTAACCTAATCTTGGTAGACTGGTGACTTTGCAGGCACCGACTTTTAGACTCCAGCAACCAGAGGCTCTCATACTTCCTACTATCATGCTTGCATTTAGAACTACCACTGGAATTCCCAGTACTGAGTTTTAGACACTTGGATGATGTCTGAATTCCTAGAGAAGAAAGCACAAATGTGACAAATGACTTTGAGAAAAGATACCAGGCCCAGACAGTTAAATAGGAATCAATCCCTTTCTATGCCCAGTTTCCTGGTTTTTAATTTTTTTTTAAATTCTGGAAAACCACAGGTTCAGGGGTAGTTTTTCTTGATTCAAGTCCCTTATATTCTCAGTTGGTCTCCAGCACCAAATTTGCACAAAGATTTTCAACAACACATCTCATGTTCAAATTTAAAGGTTAGAAGCATTCAACACCCCCCTCCCCCCATAGCCCATTTTCTGACCGATTCCTGGAGCTTTCTGGGCTCCTGACGATTTCCCACCATGTTGAAATGGGGAAGCATGCTCTCGATTACAAGCCGACTTTTCCAGTCATCCATTGTTTGACCTGCAATTTTATTCTTGATTCTCCAAGGCGTTTCCCAAACGACCTAGACACAGGGCTTAAGGAGACAAAAAGTATACTGTCTTTCAGATATGAAGATGAGACCATTGACCCCATGAATCACAGGCTTTCAACTCTGAAGGCAGGCTTGTGTAGAACTGCCTCACTCATTTTCCTGTCTCTCTTCCCACCACACCACCCTCATAGGCCACCTCCCTCTGGATGAGGAATACATATATAAGGCAGTTGCCCAGGATACAATGGCCATCCATGTCCATGGGATAGATAAACTGTACTGGAAAACAGAAGAGAAGGTGGAGGAGGAGCTTGATGAGATCAAAATCACACTGGGAATACTGTTGGGCAAAATGAGTCCTAATTCTGGCTTTGATTTTGTGTGGGACTCAAGGAGGGCTTTCCTATTTTCTGAGATACTTCACTTCAGTGAAAAGCATCGTGACAGAATCAAAGTGGTGATTTAGAACCTTTTCGACCCTGGCCACATTAGTACCCAGAAAAATGATCAGATCAACAGTTCCAATCACAACTGACACGGGAAAGAAGGAATGGATGCTGAAAGGGGCTCCAGAAAGCCTGGTGCATCCGTTGACAGGACACTAAATGAGCTACTCCAGCACACCCTCCAAGCTGGATGAGCAGACATGTAAACCCAGGAAAAGCTGTTTTCTGTTTCCCACAAGCTACATGTGAAATAAGAACTATGTTAGGGTATTCAAATATGGGGTAGCTTTCCTTGCTGTAACCTTTCTTGTCTATTTAGTACCAGACACTACAATCTTGATGTTAGGGATGTCAGAAAAGCACTTTTCCCCATTTTCCCACTAAGTGAAAACAAAATCTTTATCATGTTATATAAAAAAGACATCAGAGGATTCTGCAAGATAGAGAGAATATAAATTGTCTAGGGGCCTTGGGATCTGATGAGTAACACTGATGAGTTCCCTGAGATTTATTTTGCTTCAAATATTCTACTAGATTTAGAGGCAAAGAAGCAAGCAACCTCAAATGTCAATGGGCACAAACAAAAGTGCTCCAAAAACGGCTTGATTTTTCTAGCCACAGGATGGGAAAAGAGCCTTTCGAGATTGAAAACCTTGAACCAAAACCATTTTAATCCAGCTAACCACCAGAAAAGACATTGAAGTGCCATCTTATTCCACCAGCAAAGACCAAGTAGGGAGCCTACTATATCCCTACGTGGCAGCAATGAGACACTTCTCCCAATCCCACTGGAGATGTCTAGTGAGGACTTGGATATATCCTGCTTGCCTAGTAGTAACGAGGGGCCTTTACAATCCTCCTTTACATCAAAGAAGCTATCTAGGTTACTTGGATTTATATATTACCAGGCAAAAGAAAGATGCTATCCCCCTTTCCTGCCAGAAAAATGAAAACATAAGATTTAAATAAAAGTCAGTTTTAAAACATTAAACAATCCTGAATTCAGTTTAAAAAAAAAGGCCTAAAGCTAAAGGAAAAATATTATTAATCAGTGCGTCACCAAGGTGATACAGATGTTGCAATTAACTGACTATAATTTTAAAATAGCAATAATTTAAATGTTTTCCCCAAGAGATACAATAATGCTTTAGACAGATCTCAGGAAATTGAAATATTAGAACCAGAAAGCACAGTAACTTAGGTAACCGTAGCGGATGGGACCAAAAGGGGACTGGAAAGAACAGTTGATTTCTTGTACCCTTTATAGCCCAACTTCAGCAATGTAAAGACAAAGGCTAAGATAGAAGGATAGAAAAATGATAAACTACCTATAGGAGACAACTAATTTTAATGATGGCAAATATTTGCTCAGAAGCCATGGATGTCACAAGAAAATAATGTAATGATTCTAAAATATGGGATTGTGGGGGAGACATTTAACACAAAATCTTAATAATTCAATCTTGTTTGTAATTCAAATAAGAAAAAGACTTAAAAAAGAAAATGTTTCAGATGTAGAAGGGGAATCTTGGCAATATTAGATAGAGGAAAACCAAGAGAATTTATCAACAACATGCCTCTACTAAGATAAAAATTAATGGAAGTTCTCTAAACAGAAAACAATTGAAGACGAAGTTCTGGTATTGGCCAGGAAGAAAGAACAATAGAAAGATAAAAACAGTATGGTTAAATAAAATAGATTTTCTTCAATGCATACACTTCATAAATTATGTTGATGGTTGGTTGAATTACAAATTATAATACTGTCCAATAAAGCTTTAAATATGTATGAAAGAAATACTTAACACAATTATATTAGAAACAGAAGTAAAAGGGTTGAGAGAAGTGCAGGTTTTCCTACTTCATTTAATGTAGTAAAATGTTGACACTAGTTGTACATTTTAAGTTATGCATACATACATAGACAGTAGTACTAAGGGCAACAACCACAAAAAGACAGAGTAAAGACACTACTCATGAATAAAATGTTATTCTAAAAGTTACTCAAGTAATGTATGGAAAATTAGAAAAAAGAAATTAAAAAAACTCATGGGGAACAGAAAGAAAACATGTAAGTGGGTAGAAATAAACACTAATATCAGCATGTATGTTAAACAATGGCCTAAGGGTTTGGCAAATATGATAAAAAGAGATAACCTAATAATATAGTATTTCAAGACGTTTGCTCAAATATAATAATTTGAGGAGATTCAAAGTGATTTGCTAGAAGTTATGCATGTGGACAACCAGTTTTCTCAGTTTGTTTGTTGAAAATGCTTTTTATCCAATGTATATTTCTGGAATCTTTGTCAAAAAAGTCAGGTAACTGTAGCTGTGTGGATTGATATCTAGGTCCTCAACTCTATATCATTTATCTATGTGTTTGTTTTAGTGCCAGTAACATGCTATTTTCATTACCACAGCTCTGTAGAATACTATGAAATCAGGTATGATGATACCTTCCACAGATGTTTTGTTTTTGTTGTTGTTCTGTATTGCTATGGTTATCCCAGGTCTTATGTGACTCTATGTGAAATTTTGGAATGTTTCTTTCTGTGAATAGTGGCATTGGAATTTTGATTTAAGATGATTACACTGAACCAGTAGATTGCTCTTGGTAAGATGGTCTTTTCATATTATTAATACTTTGATCCTGTGAGCATGGGCGCCTTCCATCTTCTAGGGTCAATTTCTTTCTTCAGTGTCCTAAAATTCCATTAGAAAAGTCTACAATTTTCTTTGTCAGGCTTGTTTCCAAATATTTTGGGTGACTACTGTGAATGGAATTGTTTACCTTTCTTTTTCAGTCTGTTTGTCATTGGTATATAGGAAGGTTGTTGATTTTTGTGTGTCAACTTTATATCTTGCCACTTGGCTCAAATTAATTATCTCTTGGAGTGTTTTGGTGTGGAGCTTTTGGGGTATCTTATATAGAGAATCATCATCTGCAAATAGGAATACCTTGATTTCTTTTCCCATTTGTATCCCTTTTATTCTCTTCTCTTGTCATGTTGTCCTATGACTTCAAGTACTTTATTAATAGAGGGAGAGACTGTGCACCCCATTGCCTTATTCATGTTATTAGTGGGAAATCTTTTGAGGTTTTTCTCCATTTAGCATGATGTTGGCAATAGGCTTGTTGTATCTAGGCTGTATTATACTGAGGAATGCTTCCTCCATCTCTAGGTTCTCCATGACTTATCATTAAAGAATGTTGGGTTTTGTTCACATTATTTTCTGTGTCTATTGAGATGATCATGTGATCTCTGTCTTTTTTCCATTTATATTCTTAATCACTTATTGATATATGCATTTTGAACCATCCCTGAATCAATGGAATAAAGAAAGTTAGTCATGATGAATGGTCTTTTTTATGTGATATTGAATTCAGTTTGCCAGTATTGTATTGAAAAATTTTGCATCTTTGTTTATCAGGAAGATCAGCATGTAATTTTATTTTATTTTTGTGTGGTGACTTCATTTCATTTGGGAATCATCAGGGAAATGCTGGTTTTGTTAAAGTAAAAAGGGAAAAAGGAAGCCTCCTTTTTTCCTATTTTATGGGATAATTCAAGTAATCCTTTAAAATTCTGGTAGAATTCTATGAATCTATCTGGTTCTGAGCTATTTTTTTTGTTGGGAGGCTGTTTTATTACTGCTACAGTCACATCACTGTTTATAGATGTTTAAATTATTCATTTAATTTTGGTTTACTTTTGGTATGTCAAAGGACATCTTTATCAATTCCTCCACTCTAGGCTCAGGGAATATCATGGAAGAGGCAGAAATAATATAAGACCCAGAGGATGGAGAAAGGTAATATGAAAGATGTCTTGTAGACACGACATGATTACCAAACTCTTGAACACACAGCAGCTATTGTTACATACACATGACCATATAAGATCAGCCTAGTTCAAATTCTGGCATAGATGGGCAGGAAGAACCACTCTTCTTTTTTGAGGAAGTGGCCACCCATGCTCAAGTGGATGACACCAGACTCATGCACATATAGGCAGCATTAAGGTAAGAAGGTAAGATAAGGTAAGGTAAGAAGTTGGGAGGGGAACATATTGGGAGAATTTTAGGGAGAGATGGAAAAGGGAAATGGGGAATGGATATGATCATTTTTATTGTATACATGTATGAAACTTTTAAAAAATCAGGAGAAACTATTATAGGAAGAAATAAATCATGCAAACATTAATTTAAATGAGATCAAGACTATTTCACTAATATTAGATAATGTAGACTTTAGAGCCAAGAAAATTATTGGGGGTGGAGAAGGATATTACATAATGGTAAAGGCATCAATACACTAAGAAGACATCCTCTAAATAACTAAGCTGAAAAATATAGGATATACAAGTGAACTAAAAATTATCTAGAAAAATTTAAAAGGAGTGAAACAATACATGATAATTTCTGTGACTATAATGGACTCAAACTAGAAAACAATAATAGAAAAAGATGAAAAAATTCAAAACACTTAGAAACAAAAGCTCTAGCTTTGAAAATTGTGTTAGAATTGTGAAGAAAATATGTTGACTATGACTATGAATGAAAATGAAACCACAATATATGAAAACTTATGGAGCATGAGTAAAGTTTCCCAAGAGAGATTCATAGCATTAAATGTTTACATTAGAAGGGAGGGGATAATTTAAGCTCTCAAAACACTTTGAAAAAGAAAATGGAAACTCAAAAGCAAGCAGAAAGAAATAATAAAGAATTAAAATAAAACACTGGAAACAAAAACAATAGAGATAAACCCGATGGTAAAAAAAGATATATTTGACAAAATTAGTAAAGTTATAGAACCTGAAAACTAAAAATTACAATGAATGAAAAACGAATTATTACTACACAACCTTCAGATGATGAAGACACCATTATACATAGTAAATTCGGAAATTTTAAAGAAATGGAGCAATTTTCCTAAAGCACAAATGACCAAATTACCAAGTATTAAAAACTATTATTGTAATTCTGAAAAAAGGAGGATTCAAAATTGTTAAAACTCTTGATGTGGAAGTGGGAAGGAATGAATTGTGCCTTAGTTGTAGAAAGCTTATCTAGCATGTTCAACCCCTCCCCAATTTTGCAAAAGAAATGCTCTGGGGTCAGGTAGCCTCAGATAATAAATGATCTTTTTGGTGCGATATTAAATTTGGTTTTCCAACTTTTTATTGAGAATGTTTGCAACCATGCCCATCAGGATGCTCAGCCGGTAATTTTCTTTTCTGTGTGGTATTGAAAGAAGAGTTAGTACTGCCTCTATATGAGCGTGACCTCTTGCAGGGAACACTTGCTGACACCAAAGACACAGACTATCCAGACAGAAAATCACAGAGAAATGTATACAAAAATTTCTAAACAACATTTTAGTCACTTTTAAAAGGAAATACACATCACAAGCTAACTTGGTTTGCTCCAGGCATATAATGCTGGTTCAGTATTCATCAGTCTGTTTTGTCTACTATAGTAACAGATAAAGTATAAAAATCATATGATACGAACAACATTCTGAATGCTCTAAGTAGTGTTGTATGGATATGAATTTCTGTCTTTGGAACAAATTTAAGACGAGTCACATTCTGGGGAGATTGTGGAGGAAGTATATCAGTCATCCATGCCTGGTGGGTATTTAAAATGGTGCACCTGCTCCCAAAATTGGGCAGCTTCTTAAGAAAAAAAGATATAAATACTAGCCAACTGTTACTTAGAGGTCAGTCTCCAGGTCCAGTTTGCACTGATTCATTACATTGCCTCTGAGACATTTTTTCATGGCATTCTTGCTTCAAGCAGTTTGTAGATTTCTGTATCTTCCTTCCTATTTAAAAGAAGTCAACATGGTCTCCACTTCAGCCTTTCCTGGGTGTTTTGGGAATGAAAACTGAGTCTTTACTGGGATACTGAACACATACTAGGGTCAAAATGGTATGGGTATATGCTGTACTTTGTGCATGCAAATGAAGAAGGCAAAAGAGACCACCATCACTGCAGAGGCAGCCATTAGTTCTGGGCAACAGTCTCAGCATTTTCAGTCTGTAGAAGATAGAGACTCAGTTATTTCAGGGCTAGATAGCAACACAAAATCTAAGGACATCATATTAGCTACTCAGTCACTCAACTCTAAAGAAAAAAATGTAAAAACAAAAAAGTTAAAACCAAACAAAATCTCAAAAGACTGACGTAGCCTTTAAAAGACATCACTCTATTGATTTCATACTCTGCTGTTTTATGTTCTCCAAATCCAACACAATAGGGATAAGTCAGGGTGGGGGCAGTAATTGGAGCTTTCTGAACAAAGGCTTCAATCTGTGTCCTGAAGTGGCAGCCTACACCTTCACCACCACAATTACCATGCTTGGGTACTGGCTGGGCCAGGATTGAGGACCATGAGGGGGAAGAGCTGTATAGCTGGGTGGCTGGCTGTGTATGCACCAGAAGGCTGAGACCACTGTTCTGTAGACGTCCAACATGGATGGTAGAAAGGAGCTGTAGAGCTAAGGACTTCAAGAAAATGCTTCCCAAGCTTCAGGCCATCCTGGTCCACTGGTTAATCATTACCAATCATTATCTGAACTAACAATCTAAGGTACAGAAAAAGAGGATATCTTAGTTCAGAGAACTAGACTTAAAAAGGTACAGAAACGGACCAGACTTGTACAGAAAGAGCTCACTGTTTAGGGGTTCCCTCTGTGTTCTCCTGGTACTTGGTAGGAAGTTATTTGTTTGATATGCTGGTCCTCTTCTAGAGAGGAGTCAAGTCTTTGATTTGTCCGTAGCCCTAGAGCAGTTGTTTTCAACCTTCCTAATGCTGTGACTCTGTAACACAGTTCCTCATGTTGTGGTGAACCCCCAACCATGATGTTATTTTCATTATTACTTCACAACTAATTTTGCTACTGCTATGAATTGTAATGTAAATATCTGATAGGAGGGATATCTGATATTTGACTCCTGTGAAAAGGCGACCTAACCACTGCCCTCGAATGTTCATGCCTACATGAAATATTTGCTGAATGGGTGCACTTAGCTTAGATGACAAGCTTCTCCAGAATCTTTGTCAGGGTTTAGTCACTTGGTAAAGAGCATCAGTCATTTGGTGAACTGGAGCCAAAGTAGAGCTTAGTAATGTGTACTGTTATTCAACATTTCTGTGCATTTGAAGGGGCTGTTTTGATACTACGCAAGAGCTTCAAGGCATATGACTATAGTTTTGTGCTAATAAATGTATTAATATTGGAACATGGCACTTTCCAGTTTGAAAAGTTTAATTAAAAAAATAAAACTACAAGTGGGCCTGAGGGTGTAGCTTAGTTGATAGAGTACCTGCCTAGAGTGCACAAAGCCCTAGATGGGATTTGATCCCAAGCATTGTATGAAACAGATATACTGCACATGCCTGTAATCCTGGTATTTGGAAGGTGGAGGCAAGAGGATCAGCATTTTAAGGCCATCCTTGGCTACATAGCTAGTTTCAAGCTAGTCTAGCACTCATACAACCCAGTCTCACAAACAAACAAACAAACAAACAAACAAAAGATTAAAATCTAAAGCTGATGCTAAGAAAATGGAAACCTCCTACTCTGTTGCTGGAGATGTAAAAGAGTGCAGCTGTTATGAGAAGCAGTTAAATACAGAGAAGTCATACAACGCTGAAATTCCACTCAAGACTACAAAACTTGGATCCAGACATTTTTAGTGGTACTATGCATAGTAGCCGCAAATATCTACTGAGGTGTGTGGATAGACACAATTTATTTAATTTTTTGCAGATTTTTAAATTTGAATTAGAAACATTGTTTTACATGTCAATCCCAGTTCCCTCTCCCTCCCCTCCTCCACTACCCCCCAACTAAAACCCTACCTATCCCATACCCTTTCTGCTCCCCAGGGAGGGTAAGGCCCCATAGGGGGTCATCAGAGTCTATCATATCCTCTGTGATAGGGCCTAGGCCCACCCTCGTGTGTCTTGGTTCAGTGAGTATCCGTCTATGTGGAATGGGCTCCCAAAGGATAGACACAACTTAGAGTATCTACCCATAGTAATATTACTCTGTAATAGAAAAGAAAGAAGAATTGACAAGCATTAATTACTACATGGATGTACCTTGTAAGCATTGTGCCAAATGAAAGGACCATTTTTGTTTGTTTTCATTTTATTTATCTTTTTAATTTTTGAGATTATATTGTAATTACATCACTTCTCCTTATCTTTCTTCCATCTAAATCCTCCCATACATTCCTCCTTTCTCTCTTTCAAGACCATGGCCTTGTTTTTCATTGATTGTTGTTTTACATACACACACAGACACACAGACACACCCACGCAGACACACACCCGCAGACATTTTAAAATATATAAATGCAACCTGCTCAGTCTGCATACTATTACTTGTATTTATATGTTTTAGGGATGACTATTTGTTATTTCCACTCATTTTTAAAAATTTATTTATTTATTTATTTATTTATTTATTGTTTATGTGTTTTGCCTGCAAGTATGTGCACCACATGCACGCCTGGTGCCTTCCCAGCCAGAAGACGGCATCAGGGCCCATAGAATTGGGTTTATAGGCGATTATGAGTCCATGTGGGTGATCTTCAAGGCCCCTGCTAGAACAGCAAGTGCTATTAATTGCTGAGTCACCCCTCCAGCCCACTATGATTCTAGTTGTATGAAATGTCCCGAACAGGCAAATCCATAGACATGTAAGGATTGCCTATAGGGAGTCTGGGAAAATGTGTACAGATTGCTGACAAGTACTGGGTTTCTTCTGAGGGTGATGAAACTATTCAGGAATTAATTGTGGGGATGATTGCCCATCTTGTGAACACACTAAAACAGAATTATACACTTTCAATGCATAAATTTATGGTGTGTGAATTATGTCCTAATAAAGTTGCCTTTATTAAGTTCAAATTGTTTTCACTCCTTACTGCAATTCAGGGTTGTAGAAGGCTGTTTTTTGTTGAGAAAGGATTAAGCAACATCTTTTAAGACTTTTGGCAGTAACGGGTGTTTATTACCCCACATTAAGCAAGATTGACTCCTTTTAAAATTAGACACCTCCATGCATTTGCTCAGTCTTTGGCTATTGAGGAAGGAGTGCTGGAAGCCCTTCCTTAGTGGCCTGGGTGATCATAGAGTGACTTGCAAAGCTGAGGCAGGATGCTAGCAGGCACCTGTCACTGCTACTATAGACAGTGCTGCTATTTTGCAGGAATATGCAATGTCCCCACATTGGCTTTCAGGAATTATTCATGCCATATTAATTAAAAATGCACACTCCTTGGGTGTGAAATGCCACTCAGTAATATATCAAGTCAGAACTGAAGCTTCTTGGCAAACACAATTGCCCATAGTCCTATCCATTGGGCTCAGACTACAGAATACTGCCCAAAGAGCCAGAAATTGAACAAATCACCAAGTTCACTGAGAGCAAGCTGCTTCTCCAGCTGGCCACGATGGGAAAACATACTTGGTTCTAAAACTAATCAACACACGATGACCACTCATTATGACAAGCAGAGAACAGAGTTTCCTGGAACTTGCAAACAGCAAGGAACAAGGGCAGACCAAGGGTATGTTAAACAGTAATGGCAATGCAGAGCTTGTCAACCTCTCCACTGCAGCAGACCTAGTCTTCAAGAAAATGCAAGGTGGAGGCTTCCTAAGACCTCACTTCTTTAAAAAGGAAGGCAGCCATCAGATGTGACTCCATCATACCCTTCTATCATACACTTTGGGGTATGCAATAGTTCTTGGATTAGAACTGGTAATACAAACTATAGGGCCTGTCAATGCATGAGCCTGTTTCCTTTGCAACACATGTCCACTCACTTAGTTTATCTTTTAAGCTTTTGCATAGCTGGTTATCAAACTCAGGGTTGCATTTGAGGGTTTTAGGAAACCATCTCAGTCTTTTCTGCATTCTGTGCCACTAATAAACTAGATTATACACCTAGAGAAGTAGAAGCACATAGCCACATTAGCATGTATGTATTCTCTTCTGAGGGAAAGAGCCCTTCTTCAGGCTTGGGGGTCAGTCTTCTCAATGATGGTGAGTATCTGATCCTTCTAACTGCCCATGCATGTGGACTTCATGCTCAGTTGGCTTTCAGGTAGATCCTTGGATGATCAACAAAGGAAACAAGAACAGTAACTGGTTGCTGGTCTAGTCTTTTTGCCCTTTATTTACTGATCAGCTATGGTGCCAAAGGCTTCAAACACATTTTTTTCTTCCTGGAAATGGTCTCATAACAGTATTTCTCTAGACTTTTCATATATGGTTAGCTGGAAATGCTGAACATAAAAGGAGAAAAGTGTTGGAAATTGATTGATTTTGTAGAGATTTCAGCAGGAAATCACCCCTGACTGTTGAAACAGTTTATAGACACGTCACACTGGAGCCCAGATGCTAGTCAAAATATCAAGCAAATGTAGTGAGAGACGTACCAGATGCACCTGCAGCGCTGACCACATGTGGTCACAGTGCGTAAGTGAGCATGTGGGATTTGGTCTGGGGTCAGAGACAGGCTTGCTCTCTTGTGGCAGGTCAGGTCACAGGGAACAGCCTGGGAGGATCCTGGAGCTGGAACCTGTGGCGGTCACCTGCGTCTTGTGTAAGTGCAATCTCCCGGAATAAACTTCACTTAACCTGTACTGAGTCGAGTGAATCTTGATTCCCACACAATAAGCAAAGGCAAACATGTAAGCTTGTTAACACATTGAGCATGGGCCTTGGAGCCAAGAGACTGGCTCCACTCATCTTCAAGTCACTTGACATTTTTGAGTCTTGAATTCCTTACCTGCAAAATGGGGGTGAATGTCTTTGCTTTCTCCCTTCACATGCTACGTGTGAGGGCACGAGACCTTTAAATCTGAAAGCTCTGTTTTGGCAGAGAGGTGCTGTATTCATGGGAGGTACAGGGGAAGGTCAGCCCTTTTCTGTAATATTCTTAGTAGGAGCAAGCAGCTGAGCTAAATGGACTGGATCTTGTATTGTCCTCCCCTATTTTATAGTAAAAGTTAGAATCTTTAAGTCTTAATATTGGAAGTAAAAATCAGAGATTATAATCCACAACACCCTCTCTTTTTCTACAGATAAGGTCACCAACACAGAAGCCTATTTGGGACCATGTGGACAGTGACTGTTGACTCTAAAAGTCAGATTCATTGAATCCCAAGTCAGGACCCAGTGTCATCAGGTTTTAATTGAAGATAGAGAGGAAGTGTGGCATTTACTTGGCTTTTCCTTCTGAAACGCCCTGAACATAAAAATCCACAAGACAACCTCCCAAACTGTCCAGTGCCTTCTGGCTTCATAGAGCTTGCAATTGGTATACTAATGAGGTTGGCCTGGAGGATCCTACAAGGTTTCTCAGCTGGCACCATTTCTACATTGGTGACTGAATTTCCTTCGTGGTCATCTACCTTTTATGCTTCCCCGGGCAGAGTGCACAAACTTCCTTTGAGAGCCTGCTGATAGGAACCTAGACTAATTTCACATTCCCAGTCAATTTAGGTGGGAGTTTAAGACCCTCTTTCCACATTAAAGCAAACACTAGTGACACCTGTTGTCCACTCTAATTCACAGCAAATCCATAGTATCTGATTCCTGCATCTATTAGGATGTGGATCACCAATGATTCATCACTCTCAGAGCCCAAAAGAAAGTGGGATGTGGCCAGAGCTAAAAGAGAGTTCATTGTCACTGGTCATTGAGGAGTGGTGGTCTTTCTAGTTCTGTATCTACTCTGCAGTTATAATGTGCTAGATCCAACAAAGAAGATCACTTAAAATGAATAAAGGTGTAAGGGTGCTTAACCAGTGGCCAAAACTGGCCATGCATTAGAAGTATTCAAGCAGTCATTTAATAACAACCATAAAAAAGCTATTGGTAATAAAAGATCTGAAGAGTTCCCACTTAGCAGGTCTCCCTCTAGATGGATTTTCAATAAAAAGGAAATCCCTAGTACCAGCCCTAAAATCCTGTCCGGTAGGATAAAATGTGTTTCAGTAGTTGTCACAATGAAATCAGTTCTCTGCATTCTTGGAAATATCTCCTTGCAAATATTTTAGATATTAATTCCCAAATGTAAGAGAACAATCAAGGCCAGCAATCATAGATTCCGAGGAAACAATGTAATTTTCAGGATCATTTCTTCATTGCAAGTTGGCAACAACGCCTCCAGTTTAGAAAGAAAATGGGAGAAATGCTGTGCACTTTGGAAATGGTTCCCAGACATTTCCTTTCAAGAAGACAGTCAACAAAGCACACGCAAGCAGGCATTCAAGATAAAGGCAGTTTTATAGGCAGTCATTCAGCAGCACAGCATGATTAACAGGCAAGACCAGTGCTTAGCACACAGCCAGCTTTTAGCTCCTGAAAGAGCTGGGAGGGAGAGCTGATAGGAACTGTTTTCAGTGGGCTTCTCTGGTTGATAGCAAGCACTGATTTTCCCTCCATTTCTATTGCCTGCTCTATGTCAAGTTCACAGATTTATTAAGCATGAAGTTCCACCACTACCATTTAATCCATGTAAAGCAGAAGCTGCCAAATCCTAAGCATATTGTGGATGCAACTCACTTGACCTATGGGTTTCAAACAACTCCATCCAGTAAGCCAAGCACTAACACTGGGAAAAATAAGACATCTTGCTTTTATCAAGCCTTTCTTCTCTGAATCACAAGGAAATCATGCTGTTGGCTACACTATTTGTTAGTGTGTTAGCTCACAAGGAAGAGGAAAGTTGAGGAAAGTGATCAAAGTCCCGTTTCAGGCTTCTTTCAGATAGCTCAGTCATCCTCAGTTGGCTCTGCTTTCCTGAAGAGAAATTCTGAACTGCTAAAATGATCTCACAGGTGTGTCAAACTTTTGTGTTTTATTTTTTTACATTTGTTTGTGTATTGATTTGTGTGTGTGCATATCCTGAACTGCTAGAAAGATTTGTTAGATGTGCCAAACTTTCTTTGTTTTGCATTTGTGTCTGTGTTCGTGCACACGTGCCTGTGCACGCTCGTGTACACCCTGAAGTGCTACAAAGGAACATGAGGTGTGTCAGACTTTTGCTTTCACATTTGTTTCTTTGCTTCTTTGTGTATGTTAGTAAAGGAGGGTGTGTGTGTCTGTGTCTGTGTGTGTGTGTGGGGGGGGGTTTGTGTGTGTGTGTGCATGTACCATAGCATGGGAATAGAGATCAAAGGAGAACTTTGAGGACTTAAGTCTCTCCTTCCCCCATATGAGTTTGGGGGCTTGCACTGAAGTCAGTGGACTTGGCGGCAAGTGCCTTTACCAGCTTAGCCATCTCTCCTCTTTCCTCAAGGCTGAACTTTTTGAAATTGCAACACAACATTTTTATCTAGAAAGTTCATGCTCTAAGTTCTAATAATTTAGTTACTTTTAAAAATTGTAAAATTTTCATCATTTTAATGCTTAGGATTTTGTGCTGGACCATACCCATAGTTATCACAGGGCACTGGGATGCAGGGAGAACATACCTAATCCTTATAAACTTCATTCTCTTCACTGTAAGTATTTGCCTTTTTAGATTTAAATTTAATTTTGGAGAATTCATTACATGAGTAGTGTATTCATATGATTTCCATTTATTCCTCTCCCCATCAAATCCTCCCATGTTTCCCCTACTCTCTCAAATTCATAATTTCTTATTTAATTATTATTACATATATATGCATGGATATCCTGGTGATATCATTTAGTATCATTCATATATATTTGGGCTTAGGGCTGATGGCTTATGATTGGATAACCTATTAGGAGGTTTGTTCCTGGAGAAGACTATGTCTCCTTCTCTCAGCTGCTATTGATTGCTTATACTGCTTCATCTAGAAGTGGGGCCTTATGAGAATTCCTACATCCACAGAGGCATATCAACTGGTGGTATCATTGTGCAGGTCCTATTTAGGCAACCACATTATTAAGATTTCATGGGTGCAGCTTCCCTTTCATATATAGAAGACAGCAAGCATCTCACAGCAAACATCCTGGTCCTCTGGCTTAAATATTTCTGCCTTCTCTTCTGCAATGGTCCCTAAGCCTTAGGTGTAGAAGCTGGATTGTAGATATATTAGTTATGGTTGGGCACAGCAAGTCTGTTGTTCTCTGCATTTTGATCAGTTTGGATTTCTACAATGGTCTCCATCTGCAGTAAAAAGAAGTTTCTTCGATTGGGGATGAGAGCTACACTACTCTCTCTCTATATGAGTATTTAGAATGCAGTTAGAAATCCTACTGGTTTAGGAAAGTGGCAGCAATAGGTTCTCCTCTAGGGTCCATGGCCTCACCAGTCATGGATAGTTGGCTAGCTTTACAGTACCAGGCATGAATTCCATCCTATTGAGCAGGTCTTAAGTTCAATTAGATGGCTATTGGTTACCCCTAAGATTTAACTGCCACTATTGAACCCTTGGGGATATGTTGCCTGGATGGTGATTTTTGTGGTTCACAGGCTTTATAAATAAGAGAGAGCACGTGGCATTTGTTTTTCTGTGTTGGAGTAACTTAATATAACATTTTCTAATTTCATCCATTTGCCTGAAATTTCCACAATTTCCTTTTTATTTATTGCTAAAAAGAACTAAATTGTGTATATGTACCACATTTTCATTATCCATTCATCCGTGGAGAGACATTTAGATTGTTTCCATTTCCTAGCTATTGTGAATAAAGTGGCAATGACAATGGCTGAGCAAGTATCTGTGCAGTAGAACGTCAAGTCCATTGCACATATGCAAAGGAGTGGTATAGCTAGGTTGTGTGGTATAATTATTTTTAACTTTCTGAGAAGTCTCCACTCTGATTTCCATAGTGGAGGTACCAAATTCATTCCCTTCAACAGTGAATAAAATTTCCCCTTTCTCTATAACATTACTAGCATTTTTTGTGGGTTGTGTTGTTGATATTTGACAATAAATGACAGATAAAATGAAACATCAAAGTTGTTTTGCTTTGCATTTCCCTAATTGTTAGAGAAGATGACCATTTTGAGAGAGTTCGTAGACATCTTTTTTCATGTTTTGAGAACTCTGTTAATATCAATAGCCCATTTTAAAAGTTGAGTCATTTGTTTTCATTCTTTGTATATTATAGAGCTTAATTCTTTATCAGATGTACAGCTGATAAGGATTCTCTCCTATTCAGTGTGATTCCTCTTTACTCTATTGATTGACTCCTTTGATTATAGAACTTTTTACTTTTATGAAGTTCCACCATCAGTTGTTGACTTTAATTATTCATAATCTACACCACTATCTTATAGAGCACTGTCTGTATTTTCTTCTAACAGTTTCAGGTTTCAAACTGAGGTATTTAAGATAGGGATTGAATTTCATCTTTCTGCATAAGGACAGCCAGTTGTCCCAGCACCATTTGTTGATGATGCCATCTTTTATCCAGGGTGTATTTTTGGCTTCTTTGCTCAGGATTACTTTGGATATTATGGGTCTTTTATGGTTCTATATGAATTTTAGTTTTTTCTGTATCTGCTAAGAATGTTATGAGCATTATGACTGGGATTGCATTGAATCTATAAATTGCTTTTGGTAGGATGATCATCTTCATAATATTAATTCTAGAGCATGGGGAGTCTTTTGACTTTCTAGAGTCTTCCCCAGTCTTGTACTCAAGAGATTAAAATGTTTATTAAAGATGTCTCTCACCTACTTAGTTAGGTTTATTCCTAGAGATTTATGAAGCTATTGTGAATGGGGCTGTTTCCTTGATTTCATTCTCAGTGTATTTCTTATTAGTATTTAGAAAGGCTACTCCTTGTTTTTGTAAGTTTATTTTGTATCCTGTCAGTTTGCTGAAAGTGTTGAACAATTCTAGAAGTTTTCTGGCAAAATTTTTTGGGATCTCTTATTTATAATACCAGAGCATCTGCAACTAGAGATAATTTAACTCCTTTTCCTGTTTTTATCCCTGTAGTTGCCTCTTCTTTTAAAATCTTATTTAAATTTTAAAATATTAATTTATTTTAACTTAATTTATGTGTACAAGTGTTTTCCCTGCATATATGCCTGGTGCCCACAGAATTCAGAATAAAATGTCAGATACCATGGAACTGGAGTTTCAGATGGTTAGGGGCTACCATGTAGTATCTGCGATCTGAACCCAGGTCCTTTGTAAGAGCAACAGAGGCTCTTAACCACTGAACCATTTTTTTGACCTCCTCATTTCCTTTTCTTGTCTTATTGTTTGAACTAAGTACTTTGAGCACTGTGTTGAAAAGAATATGTGAGGGAGGTTTGAAGGGGTGGACAGCTCTGTCTTGTTCCTGACTTTAATGAGATTTCTTTGAATTTTCTCAATTAATGATAATGCTGGCTGTAGGTTTGTCATATACAGCCATTATTTTGTTGAGGTATGTTCCCCCCAGACCTACTCTATCTGGGACTTTTATCATGAAGACAATTTTATCAATGCCTTTTCTGCATATATTGAGATGATTGTATGACTTCCGTCTTTAAGTTCACTTTTATGACCCATTATATACATTGACTGACATATGTTGAAACATCCCTGCTCTCAGGATAAAGTCATGGCAGATAATATTTTTTATTTATGCTTGAATTAAGTTGGTAAATATTTTTATTGATGATTTTTGCATCTATGATTATTAGGGATATTGTCTGGCAGTTCTTTCTGACTCTGTCTCTCTCCTCCATCTTTTGTCTGTCCCCCTCCCTCTGTTGTATATTTACTTGGCTATGGTATTAGAGTGACACTGATTTCATGGAAAGAGTTAGAAGTATTCCTTCTCTTTTTTCTCTCTTTCTTGTATGTCTCTCTCTTTTCCTCCTTCCTCTCTCCATCCCTCCCTCCCCCTCCTTCCCTTCCTTCCTTCCTTCCTTCCTTCCTTTCTTGTATTGTGTTTTCATTTTCAATTATTTATAGGAATGTTTTTATTTCTTTCTGATTTCTTTTTTTGATCTATCACTCACTTGGTAATGAGTTTAATCTCCATGAGTTTGTATATTTACTAGAGATTTGTTTGATATCAATTTTAAGTTTCATTGCATTATGGTCAAATAGGATACACAAAGTTATTTC